>NC_052055.2:125154800-125490145 GCF_903992535.2 Arvicola amphibius | reverse complement strand
GCTTGTCTTATGTGCACACATGTATAGGTGTTCTAAGAGGGAGAAGGTGTCAGAGTCCCTGGGACTGGAATTATAGGTGGCTGTAAGATGCTCTATGCGGGTGCTAGGATCTGGATCCTGGGTCCTCTGCAAGAGCTGCGAGCATTCTTAACCCTTGAGCCATGTCTCCCTCCCAGCCACTACTTCACATTTTAATAAGAATTTCGAAATGAAACTCTTTGCCATATAGATTAGAGTGTACTGAAAAAAGTGTTTCCTCTGTCTCTTACATTAAACTGTGGACACAAGTTCAGCGGTTGATGAAGTTTTCTTTTGTGTCCGGAAACTCCAGGCAGAGTCTTCTTAGACTGTGTCCTTCCCAGTACCACAGCATAAGGTCTCGTGTTTCCACCTCCTCCTGTTATTAAGAGGATATGACAGCAAAGAGGGTTTGGGCCATGAGAGGAGACAGGTATCAGATCAGCAATGGTCCTGCACAAAGACAAGTGCTCCTCACTGTTCTGTGTCCCAAACCCCACAGTGAGATCTTTTTCTCACCTCAAAACCATCTCAAATGTTTGGTTACTTGTTCCTTGGCAAGGAAAAGGCCCTCTGCCATCATGGCTGAATAGAACAGGAAGACAGAGCTAGGCAGTCTAGGATCCAACTCTACTGTAGAGACCAAACTGTGAGGAAAATTCTTAGGTTCTTTAAGTCTCCGAGTAGGGATAGTGTTTCCCCTCTTAAACTGTGGGATGCGTACAAGAGGATGAGGTCATGGGAAGCACCTGAGGTAGATGCAATCATAAAGTAGTATCTCATTAATAACTCATTAATAACTCATAAAGTAGTTATTCATTCAAGTGGGGTTTGGCTTTATATTTACAATATGATGATCTACTTGGCCATGTAAACTGAGCAAGGAATAATAGAAGAAGTAACTTATGATATAGAGCTGAAAAGACAGCTCAGGGGCTAAAAGTCTGTACTGCTCTTAAAGAAGACAAAAGTGGCATCCTCAGCACTCTATGTCAGGTAGCTCAGAACTGCTCATAACTTTAGGAGATCTGACCTTTTCTGGATTCCAGGGGCAGACATACTCATGTGTATGCTAGTGTGCATGTGTGTATAAACACACACACACACACACACACACACACACACACCTCAAAGAGAGAGAGAGAATTTAAAATAAAATTAGAAAAAATCCATTACGTGGTTTGAGTATTGCTGGATCTTGACAAATAGTCCTGAAGACTTCTGCATTCTTTCTTTTTTAATAATTTAATTTATTTATTATGTATACGGTGTTCTGCCTGCATATATCCCTGAAGGCCAGAAGAGGGCACCAAGTCCCATTACAGATGGCTGTGAGCCATCATGTGGTTGCTGGGAATTGAACTCAGGACCTCTGGAAGAGCAGCCAGTGCTCTTAACCACTGAGCCATTGCTCCAGCCTGACTTCTGCATTCTTAAAAGCTTTTTTGGAGGTTCTAGCTATGAAGTGCAGTTGTTTGTATACCTTTAGCCAAAGAATAGCAGGCCCTGCTCTTCTAGAAGATCATTCTCTCTAACAGAACAAGTGTTTTGGGGAGGGACACATATGGGGCTGTAAGGAAAGAAAAGAAGGGAACACTCACCTAGCCAGCTGGATCAAAATAATCAACTGTGGCAATCACTGGGGTGACAGACAGCACAGCCAGACTGCCCTCACATCCATACATCCAGGATCTTTTTTTCTTTATTTTGTCATTTAATTCAGACAACACCTACAGAAAGAGCCTGAATACTTGATTCTAAACCGTGAGCTCTTCCCACTCCCCAAAGACTCCCCCAAGATGTCAAGGAGGTGTCCGCACAGAGGTCCAAGGTGCTAGGTACAGAAGGGTCCTCACACAGTAGCAGACCAGGAACTAAAACATTGCCTTTTTCTTTTCTAGGAAAACTTCGAGCAGAAGTTGGTGAGTTCCAGGCACCCTCCCTCCCCAATTCCTCCTGTCTAGTCTTTTAGTTTAACCAAAATGCCCCTTTCTTCAGAACATTTCTGCCTCACCACCAGGGCTTTGTGCTCCCTTCAGTTGGGAACATCAATATTTAAAACTATAAGCAGCTGAAAATTAGAAACCTTATTGGTTCACCAATAACATTGAGTTCAGTGTGTGCAGACATAACATCCCATAGCTTGCTTTATATTTTACTTTTTTATTTTATTTTATTTTATTAACCAGCTTTAAATGATTGAAATAGATCCAGGGCAAGGATCCCCGTTTCTGTACCCAACTGAATCACTGTCATCTGTTCCTCTTTCAGAGAACCTCCATCGGACTTTTGGTAAGTTCAGACATCTCCCAGCACCCCCAGGGCACTGTGGGATTTCACTTGCAGCCTGGGGAACTAGGACCAGTGGCTCTTTGTGGGGTCACTCCACCTTTTCTCTTTACATTTAAAACCTGCAGGAATATAGCAAAAACTTATGTTCCACATTCTAGTGAGAGGTACTACACTAAATTCTACAAATGCAAACTTCTTATACACATTTTTTTCCATCCTGTGAATTATAAAATGTAGGTAAACAGATCCTTTTCACATAAACTTGATTGCCTAGTGGAAAAAAAATCTACTTGGACAAGACAGAACTACTGGAGGTAAAGCCGTGGCTCAGTGGTTGAGAGCACTTGCTGCTCCTCTAGAGGATCTAAGATCTATTTCCTGACGCACAGTAGACATCTGTACATACAATACATACACACATAAATAAGAAAAAATTGTAAAACATGGTGTTACTATGCAACCCTGGCTAACCTAAAATTCACTATGTGGATCAGGTTGGCCTTGAACTCATGGAGATCTGCCTGCCTCTGCCTCCCCCCCCCCAGTACAGGGTTAAAGACATGTGCTGTCATACCCAGAAAATTATATTTTTTAAGTCATCTACTATACTTAAATGGCAAAGTTAGTTTTCACGAGTACAACCTGAGCACGTGGTTCATCAGAGAAGGCTTCTCTGAGGACAAAGTAAAGCTGCAGTGGTACCTTCCCTTTTTTGAGTAAGGATCCCATATGGCTCAGGTTGGCCTCATGACCTTGGGTTTCTGATCCCTCTGTCTTCACCTCCCAAGTGCTGGGAAATGTATATGCAACCATGCACGCACCAACTAGAATATTAACCCTCCAATAATCATCTTTGCATTTTCTTTACTTCAGATTGCACAGTCCCTAAGGACAGAGTCAACAAAAGAATACCCACATGTTTGTTGAATAAATTCTATACAAATTAGAAAATAGAATTAAGGGGAGCACAGAAAATTTCTCCTCTGAGCAATCTTCCTGAGCAGCCTTTCTTTCTAAAGCCAAGACTAACCCTGTTCAGTTCCCCCTGGTACCTGGCACTGGGCTGGTGTGTGTATGTCACACATGCAGTCTTTGATCACCCAAAAAGAAATATAATATTTTTAGTGTTGGGAGGCACGGTAGGGGGTAAATGACTGAGTGTGAACAAGTGCTCACATGGAGGTCAGAGAACAATCTGTAGGACTTGGTTCTTTCTTCTATCATGCTGGTTCTGGGGATCAAACTCAGGTCTGCAGGCTTAGCAGTAAGTACCTTTACCAACTAAGCCATCCCTGTAAATGGAGATGGCGTTTCATTTTCCCAGCTGTCCAGACCCGAATAGTCACATAGAAACTATATTAATTACTACACTGTTTGGCCAATAGCTGAGGCATATTCCTAGTTAGCTCTTACATCTTAAATTAATCCATTTCTATTATTTTATATTTTACCACGAGGCTCATAGTTTGTTATTCACATCTTGCTTTTTGGGCAGCTACATCTGCCTGACTCCACCTTCTTTTTCTCTGTATTCAGTCCGGCTTTCCCACCTAATTATATTCTGCCCTGCCATAGGCCAAAGTGCTTCTTTATCAACCAATGGTAATGAAACATATTCATAGCATAGAGGGGGCATCCCATGTCACATCCCACTGACCCTATTCACTTATTCTGAGACAGACTCTCATGTATTTCAGGCTGGCCTCAAACTTGCTATGTAGCCAAAGATTACCTTGAATTTTGATCCCCCTGCCTTTATGTCCTATATTCTAGGATCATAGGTATAAACCAGCATGCCTAATTTGTGCTGTGCTGAGGATGGAACTCAGAGTTCTGTGCATTATAGGCAAGTTATAAGAATTTACTCTACAAACCGAGCTACATTCCCAGCCCCCAGGATTTTACTTATAAGAGTTGAGTGACTAAATTCTTAACCATTTTTTATATCTTGAAATCATAAATACAGTCAGTACTAATACTGTGTGTTTCTGGTAACTGATCCTAAGGGTCTCAATGTGTAAGATAAGCACTCATCCCTAGCCTGTTGCTTGTATTTTTACTATAAGAAAACCTTAGGGGCAGTGGTGGCGCACGCCTTTAATCCCAGCACTCGGGAGGCAGAGGCAGGCGGATCTCTGTGAGTTCGAGGCCAACCTGGTCTACAAGAGCTAGTTCTAGGACAGGCTCCAAAGCTACAGAAGAAACCCTGTCTTGAAAAACCAAAAAAAAAAAAAAAAGATTAAAAAAAAAAGAAAACCTTAGGAATAGCCAGGTAGTGACCTGTAATCCCAGTACCCAGGAGGCTGAGGCAGGATTTCTCAAGTTCAAGAACAGCCAGGAATATATGGAAAAACACCCTATCTCCAAAAAAGCAAACAAACTTGCTAGGGGGGTTAGTGAGTTGCTGAATATGAACAATGTATGAAAGCTTCATGCAACCCATTGTTTTGAATGCTAAATGAAATCAGCTGAAAAGGAAAAGCTAAGTTCAATTAGAAGTTAATGAAAAGAAAGGCACAGTGCACCTCATCCAAATTCATGAACTCTATAGTTTGTCCCCAGAGTTCTTTAGTGTTTGGGGATTCGGGTTAAAAAGAGTGGGTGTGGCATAGAGGGAAAGAAACTCTGTTTTTCTCTACCGTTCAGATCCTCACTTCCTGAGGGTGCCCTGCTGGAAGGTAACACTGTTTGTTATTGTACCTGTTCTTGGACCCCTGGTTGCCTTGATCATCTGCTACAACTGGCTGCACCGAAGACTAGCAGGTGCAGTATCTGGGCAGCAAACAGGACCACTATGCAGCAGGGAACTCAGACAGACTAGAATGGGGAAAAGTGGAATCAAGTTTCTACATTCCAGGGCTGGGATTGCCTTCCTCCTGTGTCCCCATGCTCACCATCAGAATTCTCAGGAAAAAAAAAAAAAAAGCTGAGAATCAATGAGATGCATGTGTCCCTTAGTGGAAAGGGAGGGTTGTCTAGTGACGATATGAGGTGTGTTGATCACCCACCTACTCATTTCTCTTTGTTTGCAGGACAGTTTCTCGAAGAGCTAAGTAAGTTCTCCCCAACACTCCTCCCCATTCTTGAGACCAGTCTCAGTATACGCCTCTGAAACTGGCTGTGTAGACCAGCTTGATCTGGAACTTGGGCAATCCTCTTGCCTGTCTCCAGTTCTAGGATCATAGGCATGTGCCACCATTCCCAAACTTTCTCTACTCTCCTAAACCTAACAAAAAAGCCAGAGTAGGGAAGATGGTTCCTGAGGGATCATAATCCCAGGAAGGACTGGAAGGACTCCTCCTTGAAGGAAAGGGGAAGGGAACCCCTTGGCCAGAATCCCACTTCTACATTCTCCTCTAGTGTTTTCCATAATAGTTATCCTGAACCTCACTTCAAGACCAACCAGGAGGTGGGAGAGGCAGGGATAACATGACCCCTGAGGACTGTCTCCTAGGTTCAATGACATCATGAAAGAAACCACTGGCAGATTTTTTTTTTAACTTACTTGTCTTTCTTCTAGGAAACCCCTTTTGAGTGGTGGTGCCACTTTCTGGAATGAAGGGGAGCCTGGCAGGCCAAGAGACAGGTCGTTGGGGACGTCTCTCTTTAGCCTCTGAGCTACAGGCACTTTCCAATCTACATCTACAGAAATACCCTGGATTCCAAATAGAATTTGATTTCCCTTCTTCAACTATTTTCCTTTCCTCAGCTCCTTCCTTCCTCTAATTTTTGCCCCCCCCCCCACATCTTTTTGCTCCTGTCTCAGTCTTCCTCCAGGAAGTACCGCACAGCTAAGGGCAGGCAGTCTATCAGAGACACCTGTGTATCAGAGTAATGCAGGAGCGATTCTGTCAAACAGGATATCCAGCACCTCTACATTACAAACTACAGAACACCAGCTGAACAAATGGTGGATGGGAAGAGCAGCAGTAGATAGTAGGGGCAGGGACAGAAGAACTCACAACAAGAGACGGAGTATGACTATGGAGCCTGAACCCACCCTGCAGATGGGATCTAAAGCACTCTGAGAAAAACACCATCCTGCTTGGGCAGCCTGTGGAAAGGAGGACCTTGGGAGACAAGGGTTGAGAAATGGGTGTCCTGTCTTTTCCCTTCTGCTTCCCTTAGCGTCCTTTATACTCCCTGCCTCTATTTTCTCCCATCTTTATTCCTCTCAGAATATGCACTGTTTATTCAGCAATTACTACTTGATGGTCTACCAGACACAAACAAGCTAGGTGCTAATTAATAATACAAGTTTACTGTGCATACTTCTTTTCCTTTCCTTGTTGAGTCTTTTGTCACCCACTCAACCCTCCTATCCAAACTTCCTGAGCCAGAGGCCAGTCTTCAGAAAGTCCAAAATGCAAACATTAAGATGACCCTCTTCTTTTAGTCTTAAAAATTGTATTTATTTTGTGAGGCGGGGAGATATGTGGGAAGGGCATGGGTGAGGTGAGGAGGTCAGGGTGAGTGGCAAGCGCCTTGGCCCACTAAGCCATCTCACCAGCTCCACACAGGAATATATGGATTTATTTATGTTTCAGAAATTCTCGCTGCAAGCATAATTCACCTTGTCTTCCTAGATTTCATTTTTTTCCCAAGGACTCCTTTACTTTTGAAATATTTTCTAGCTTCAAGGGTGTCCGAGAGAAGCCCCAAGGAAAGACCAACAGCCACGTATGCAAAACAAGAACACATTATTAATTCTAATGTTGGGGTGGCACCTGGTGACCCCCAGATAAGATTAAAAAGCTCCTTTTAAATAGAGTTAGGGGAATTCCAGAGAGGAGGGATTAATCTGGGGGCTGGTTGGTAGAGGAAAGATTAGTCTGTGGGCTGAACAGTAGGAGGTTCTAGTGATTAGGGACCTTCAGGCAGCAGGCTAGGGAAAGCTATCTTTAATTATCTCCTGGGGGACACCTGTTGAGCCAGCAAAGGGGCTTTGAGGCCTGCTGAGTTAGCAGAAGGCTGTGGGCATCTGCTGATTGGTGTGGTTTTCCTGAAAAAAAAAAAAAAAAAAAAAAAACTGCCTATTTTTACTCTGTCACATTTTGGGGAACCAAAAACTAAAGCCTGGTCTCTGTCAGGCTACTAAGGGAGCCCAGTCTGGACCCCTACCTCAGCTGTCTCAAAGGGATCATCAAGAAAGCCAAGTGAATGACCAAGGAATTCCCAGCACTTAATGGGTCTGCCTGATTCTGTATAGCACCAGTGATGGAACAGGCTTTCCTTTTTCCTAAAGCAGATGTCACAGACAGGGCAACAGTAGATACCATGCTCCTTTTGGGTGTTCTCTTGGGAACCTACCACCACGGATGAGTGGAAGGACTCTCCGCCACCGAGGTATTGGTCGGGCTCATTGTTGAAGTGGAGCTTGAGGTGGGTTAAGAAGCAGGTCTTCTTGGTAAAACGTATCAAACAATAGGGTGCATTTCTTCTCCACCTCAACATTGTTTCTACATTGTTCCTCCACTTTCTCTTGGGAAGAACTTGTGGACCAAAGGGAAACTGACACAGGGACCCACATGAGATCTCTCGATTCCTAGAAACTAGATTCCTTGTTTTGAAAGTCTTGGCTTTCAGTTACGAAGTCAGTGGACTTAAACCCTTGATCTCAAGGTTTCTTCAAGTCCCAAGTCTAATCAAGATGAAAAGGTATAGATATTGAGATGATCTACTGAGCTTGGACCCTCTAGGACAGCTCTTCATCCTGCGATTGTTCTCGGTCCTTTTTACCTTCCTTTCTCCTTTGGCATTTATTTTTCAGTTTCAAAATTATACTTTTATTATATTGTATGCATGCCTATAAACGCTACAACATGCTTATGGAGGTAAGGAGACAGCTTGTTGGATTGATTCTTTCCTTCCAAGCACATGTTAACTTCCAATTGCAAGCATTGGTGGCAGGCATTTTTAACTACTGAACTGTTTTTCCTGATCCTTGGTTTTGTGAGATGAGAGGGCCTCAAATACACTATGAGGCTGAGGTGTTGGGGTTGCAGATGTGAGTTACCATATCCAGCTTCCTTTGCCATTCTTACCTGTTGCCTTTGAGGGACAGAGACCTGATCTCTTCTGTCTTTTTTCTTTTTGCCTGGTGTTCTGATCTGGTATTGGCAGAAAATATTTAGGCAGTGTGTAGAGTTATATTTTTGGTGGGTGAGAGGCAGTTTTGTTGTCTTTGACACCAAGGTCACACCATACATGGCAAGCTGGTTCTGAATGCTCTCTCCTTTTGCGTGATGAGATACGGAGTTCAAATGAAACAAGTTGGTCCCACGCTAAACCCCTTTATGTCTTATGCAGACAATAGGCAAGCTCCCATGTGCCTGCTTTAAGAACTTCAATCCAGGGTTGGAGAAATGTCTTACCTGTTTAGTACACTTGCTAGTCTGCAGAGGTTCTGGGTTCTTTTCCCATTAACTGCATGGTGTATTACAACTATCCACAAGTCCAGTCTCAGGGAATCCCATGCACCCTTCTAACCACCATGGATACCAGGCACACACATAGTGTACAGAAAAATGTTCATATACATAAAATAAACCAAAAAAAAAATCAAGTTTTGTTTTATTTTAAGGAACCACAATTTACAACAGGTGGTTCCAGGAAAGATATTTAAGAAGGCAGCTTCTATCCTGAAGGTGGTGGTGCACACCTTTAATCCCAGCACTTAGGAGGCAGAGGCAGGATTTCTGTCAGTTCAAGGCCAGCCCAGTCTACAGAGTGAGTTCCAGAACAGTCCGTTGGAAGTGTCCCACAGAGAACCCTGTCTCAAAACAAAAACAAAATAAAACAAAAAAAATCGCTTGTATTACAATGCCTTGCACACAAGTTTAAGTAAATATTGTTGGATATATAGGCAGGTAGTTTTCAAGATAGTTTCACTATGTAGTCCAAGCTGGCCTCAATGTCTATAACCAAGATTGGGGCTTAAATGTGTGCTTTTCCTGCATCAGCCCCTGCATCAGAAGTGTTGGCATTTTAGGCTTTTGCTAGCAAACCAGGCCTGAATAGGCAAATTTACATATTTTCACAATATGGTGAAAATCGTCTTGCGGATAGGGAAGCAGCTCAGTACATCAAATGTTTGCATTGCAATCTTCAGTGCTTGAGTTTAACCTCCAGAAAGCACAAAAAAAAAAAAAAAAAAAAAAAAAAAAAAAAAAAAAAAAACCAGGTATAGTGCAACTTGGATGTAAAGCCTATACCAGGAAGCAGAGACAGGCAGATTCTTAGGGCTCACTGGCCAGTCAGTCTAACTGAATCAGTGAGTTCCAGATTAGTGAGTCCCTAATAAAGACAAAAAGAACAGGGTGGATGATGTGCTGAGGAGTGAAGGCCCAAAGTTGACCCTGTCTTCCATGTGAACACGTAATTATACCTGCACATACATGAACACTCACAAAACATTATCTTTGTCTTTCTACAGGGTGTTTGTGTTTGTTTTAAGGTTTATTTTATTTTAATTTGCTTTGTGTGTGTGTGTGTGTGTGTGTGTGTGTGTGTGTGTGTGTTGGGTGTTTTTCCTATATGTATGTACACCACTTACATGCCTGGTACCCACAGAAGTCAGAAGAAGGGGTGGGACCCCTGGGACTAGAGCTACAATGTTTGTATGCCACCATGTGAGGGCTGGAAACTGAACTCAGGTCCTCTGCAAGAAGAACAAGTGCTCTCTTAACTTTGAGCCCCCTCTCTAGGCCTGCATAGGCGTTTTGTCTTAAAGTTCCCATGTACCTGAGAACCACCCTTGACCTGGCCTTCCTACCTCCCCTTCCAATGTGAGCTCATATATAAGTCTGCACTTTGAGACTCAGATCTTCCGGGTAGAGAACTAGGGGCCAACTTTAATCTACCTAAGCAAAACAAATCAAGCATATATTCTAAGGGTATAGGACAGAGAGAGTGCTGAGGGAGTCACGGTCTCTTACCCACAAATGCCAGGTTCTTAAAGGTTTCTGACTGCACTTTCCGGTAAAGGATCTTCTGTTTCTCAGTCAGACATGCCCATTCTTCATTGGTGCTACATCTTCACAAATGATTGGTCTCTGGCGTGGCTGGGCAGACTTAAAAATGTAAACACACACACACACACACACAAACTGAAGTGATTTAGGTAACGCCATCTTGCTCTGACTTTTGCTTAGGGACTCTCTAACTTGTCTTATCAGCCCTGGCATCACGTTCAGGATTTTCTATGATCCTGACCACAGCCCAAAGCATAACCAAACTATCTGCTGAAATTTGCAGCTAACGCAAATGTTACCAGGCTCCACTAACTTATACCTGACAATGCGTTTTTTGCCTTTAAAACTGTTGCACACCTAAGCTTTCATGCCAAGAGTTCTTCCAAGGTGGCTAGTCTGCTTCTCAACACCAGTTTAAATGAAAGACTTATTTGGCCCTGTATGCATGGTGATGTCTAACATTCTCACCTGCACTATAAAATCCTGAGATATTCTCACGGTTTAGAGAATTCAGACCATGAAGAAGGAACAAGCATGGAGAAGGCACAAAATCAGGGACTGTGATTTGCAGAAAGGAAAGGATGATATAGAAGGAGGAAATCACTGAATTTAATGAAGAGAAGAGAAGGAATATTAACTGCTGCTCTGTGCAGGATGCTAGGGTGATATCAGATAGAGAAAATCATGAAATTCTTTTCTGTCTCTCCTGGGACAATCTGAAGTCCCACTTGAACCAGAGGCAGGGGAGTAGGTAAAAGACCTCAGAGAGTCTAAGGTCTCCATTTCTCCACCGATCTTCTCTCTTCCACTGTTAGATTTCACTTGAGATCTCTCTATTATAGGTTTATGTATCTTCTGCTGCCTTAATTTTTTTGAGATATCTCTCATTGAACCTGGAGCTAACCAATTCAACAAGAGTATCCAGCAAGAAAGCCTCTGGGATTATCCTGTTGCACCTATTATTTTTGTGGTATATTGTTTTGTTTTATGTGGTCACTAAAAATCTCAGCTGTGTCCTCATGTTTGTACATCAAGTACTTTACACACTGAGCCATCTCCCCTAATCCTCCACCATAATCTCTCTTCCGGGCTTCTGTAGAGAGGCTTACATACTACCTATTCCAAGGCGGCATGTCTTTCTTTAGCTGTGTCTCTTTCTGGTTTAGTCTCTTCTGACCTGGTCCCTAAGACTAATGGGACTCCTTGTGACTCTCTACCTCCCAGGAACTGGGCAAATACGGAGGTCCTACAAGGCCCCAGCATTTGATACTGCTTCTTGTAACAAAGTGTCTACTCTAAAAGACTGTCTTCCTTGAATGGTCAGATGTACAATTCTCCTCTTTCACAGTTGGTAACTTTAGTTCTCTCAAAGCCAGGCTGCAGAGTTCAGGGATCTGGTTACCTGTTTCTTGCTTCCCATTGTTTGATGATGCCAGGCTGGTATTAGGTGTCTGATGTCTATTCCACACTGCTTATAGCCACTATTTGTTGGTTCCCACGTCTAGAAACCTGAAGTTAGGGGAAAATATACAATATCAGCAAAAGATAAGAAGCAAGTGCTTCCTTAGCACACAGTCACTAACTTCCTCTACTGGGATGGAACCTTCTCAGCAGGACCATTTAAGGTAGCTGTTAATGGCTCCATCTTCCCAAACCTCAAGTGGAGGAGCATTAGGTCATTCACTCAAGGACATTTGACCCATGGGAGAGTGAGTTCTTTAGTTCTAGCTACAGTGCTATACTGAAAAAAGCACATACCAGAAATTATCACAAACTACTGAATCTGTCTCTTCATCCTCCCTGACTTGATTTCATTGGAAACATGAAAGTCAATATCTCTTACAGGATCAAAGATTGAAACATAGATTCTGTTACCTGAATACGTGTGTGGTCCCTTGGGGCTCAGACCCAACAAGTGCTGTACCACTGAGCATTGCGCACACCCCAAGCTCTATGACTTAGATTTTAATATATAGATCAGTTTTCTACATTATTCATAATCGATCTATCCCCTGATGACTTAAGCTAAAAATATGATTAGGTCAGAAATCAAATAGTGCACCTTATCTACAGAACCTCATAGCTTGGTACATAGCACAATGCAGAGTGTTTCTTTTCCCCTCCTAAGCTGCTAGCTGTCTGAAAACTGCAGCCTGTGACCGCTATCCAGCATGCAGAGAACCTCAGAGTACCCTATGTACCAATACTGCTAGCCTAGTACAAGTTAAATCAAACCTTGCAAAACAAACTAAATGAATGTTAAGACTTTCCCATTATTTCGAACCATCTTAAGTCTTGGCATCATGAGTCAGCCATCACTTCTACAACCAGATCCTTGTATAACACAGTGATAATAATCCAACAGCATTTAAGTTCCCTGTTCACTCGGAAAATTTTACACTCATTGAAGAAAAATAAAAGGTCTCTCCCCATAGAGAGCCACTCACCTATTCCTCCTCTCTCTAGATGCTAAGGGAAGCATAAAGGCATAAAAACAAGAGACCCTCTCCTTGCTGCCCATTTCTTTAATTAAGTGAAAACACCAGCCAGTAACAAGGCATTAGAGTAATTGCTAACTGGATCCCCAAGAAGTTGCCAAGAAAGCTGCATTCCCAGGATCTGAAGTTGATTTTCTTCCTTCTCTCTTACCTTTCATCCTCTTTCTCTTTCTCTTAAGACCACTCAAGACTGATGCTTGAGAGGTACTGACCAATCTTCCCCTCCCATTTTTCAGCCATTAAATTCCAAACAGCTCTATACTAGTGTTCTCATGGACCTGTCCTTAAATTTTCAGCAAGGAAGGCCCCTGCTATCATCAAATCTTCACAATTGCAAGAAGATGTAACCGTGGTTACCCAGTCCATTACCCGAGAACCAGGAAGACTAAGACAGAATCTCCAGAATTGTGGGTAGTGCTTACCTTCCCCCACCTCCTCCCTCTTTTACCTCCTTTTGTATTTTACTGGTCCAGGAACCCTGAGAGTGTGAGGAGACTGAATAAGACGACTTGGTTGTTAATTCCCAGGAGGTTTCAAGTGGGTTCACTTGTACCCTGGCTTTGTTCCACCCTTCCATAGGGTAATTTTCTGGAGGAAATGTGCGGGCATCTCTCAATCCTGATTCTACTCCTCCACCTAAATTATTCATGGTTACCTCAAATCTGAGGAGTCCGGCTGGGTGCATGGCACATACGTGTAATCCCTGTCTCAAAAGTTCAACACATGAAGGTCAAGCAGCCTTGCCGCATGACAGGTCCATCTCTCTCTAACACTGAGGCCCGGTCTCTCTCACACACACAACCTGGGAGAAATGCCTGCACGCTGTAGACTTTGTTGGATGTGGACGGTCCCAACCGTGAAACACCCGGGGATCTGCCTCATGAGCTTTTCCCTGCTCGCTCAGGGCCCTCCCAGCCTCCATCAGCCCTGCCTGGGGCTTGGCAGCCCAACAGTGCCTCGACTGGCTTAGTCTTCCCCAGCGCTCATCATCAGAGGACCACAATCCCCTGAATGGCCGGGCTCGATGGGAACACAGTGGCTTGAACTCAGGCAGGCAACTGCCTCATGTTAGGAATCCGTTGTTCAATGGCCACACTTGTAGTCCCTCTGATCCTGCTATGCCTGTAACCCACCCACATCGGGTGGCTGCCTGCCAAGGTCAGAAATTTAGTTCTTAAGAAGCCCAATGCCACTTCTTTCCCCACCTATGGTTGATCATCACTGGTATCATCTGCCCTAGGAAATCCATTTTCCAGAATTAAGTATTTACTACTGGGATTGGGGGTGGGGAACAGGAAGGGTTCCTGAAAGCCTGATTCAATTTTGTTAATTCTACTATGCAGGTGGAAGTGAGTTCCAGGCCAGCCTACACTATACAGGGAAAAAAAAGAAACAAAAAACAACCCTACACATAACATAAGACACACAACTGCTCTCAACCTCTGATCCACCTCTCCAGTCCCAGCAAGGCATTTCTTAGTGATGGATGGGGGAGGGCCCAGCTCAATGTGGGTGCTGTCATCCCTAGGCTGCTAATCCTGGGTTACATAAGAAAGGAGGCTGAGCAAGTCATGAGGAGCAAGCCAGTAAGCATCACCCCATGGCCTCTTCATCAGATCCTGCCTCCAGGTTACAGCCCTGTTTGAGTTCCTGTCCTAACTTTCTGCAGTGATGAACACTGATCCGGAAGTGTAAGCCAAATAAACCCTTTCCACTCTAACTTGCTTTCTGATCTTGGTGTTTATCATAGCAATAGAAGCTTTGATTTCCAGACAGGTTTCTCTGTAGCTTTGGAATCTATCCTGGAACTAGCTCTTGTAGACCAGGCTGGCCTTGAACTCACAGAGATCCACCTGCCTCTGCATCCAGAGTGCTGGGATTAAAGGCCTGCACCACCACTGCCAACCCTAGCAAAAGAAACTTTAAAAGAGTACCCTTGTGTGTTTACCAAGTCCTAAGCAAATTGCAGCAGCCCCAGTAGATCTAGTGTTGACAGTATTTAGATCACAGGCAAGCACAGAAGGTCTGAGATCCAAAATCTGAATATAGCAGCTGATGCAAGGAGTGCAGAATGTTTGCCTAACATAGACAAAGCCCTGGGTTCCTTACCCAGTACCACAAACAAAAATCTGAACACAAATTCTTTCCAGACTCCAGTTTGGCTACCTAAAAAAGCATTCATGATTGTAGAAAAGCCAGATCATGAAGGTCTATCCTTAAAAGGCAGAACCTGTCTTGGTGGGATTTACAAACCTGCACCTTTGCCCCCTTTCCTCCAATCAACACAGACTGAAACAGAAAAAGTCTTAATGGACAGTCAGGTGCTTTCAGGGATCTAATAATCTCAGCACTAAAGATAGGATTGCAGCATACTTGCAACCAGTCTAGGTTACAGAGAAGCCTGCTTAAAATTACAAAACAAAGCAAGCAAAGAACCCTTAATGGCATAAATCACTAACATCCAGAATTCTTAGCTGTTAGTATGCTTGGAAATTTCTGAGAAATCATAGAAACCAGATGACTATAGATAGGGTGGGCACAAAGCTTGAATAGAAACTGACCAAATCTTTGTTGATCACTAAATCACACAGATGTAGAAAAGAGACACTTAAATATCCCATTTTAAAAGTAGGAAAAATGGAGCATGCTCACCCCGCACTGCTCAGCCAAGGCTGGCATACCGGGGTGCAGTTGAAGCAAACAAAACAAAACAAAACAAACAAAAACGGCCTGAGGATGTAACTCAGTGACAGGGCATTTTCTTAGTGTGACGTAAGATCTCAAGTTTGAGACTTGGCTACATGAGAACGTCTTGTCAAAAACAAACACAAACAAAACCCACCAACACCAAACAATCAATGAGACTATCACAAAGTTTCCAGATTTGTAAAATATAAAAGTCCTGAGGACTGGAAAGATTGCTTCGCACTTTTGGGAGCACTGGCTGCTCTTGCAGAAGACTGGGGTTAGTTCTCAGCACCCACATGGAGGGTCACAACCCTCCATAACTCCAGTTCCAGGAGATCAGACACCTTCTTCTGGCCTCTAAGAATACCAACCATTCAAGTGGTGCACAAGTGTGGATTCAGGCAAAATGTATTCCCATACACATAAAACACAATGAAAATAAATCCCTTGCCCTCTGTTCCCCCTTCCTCTCCCCCTCTCAGTGGTCATATACATCTGAAAAGTGGCACTCTAAGCCTGTCTGAACTGAACCCACCCCTGAAGCTCTGGTGTTTCAGTCTGAACTTCCTGTGTCCCTTTCTCTCGGACCTCCGCCCACCATTCCTTTGAACACTCTCCTGGTCTCAACGCCTCTATTTTCACTTCCGGGGCCTCGCCGTCTTCCCAGGACCAAGCCCTGGGTGTCTCTGGCCCCTCCTCCATCTTATTTGTGGAGTTCTGGGCTGGTTCTCAGGAGGGAAGTCCCAGCACAATGGGAGCAAGAAGGAGCTGTGTAGTCAACCTGGAGCCTTCAGGAGCGAGTCAGAGTCCTCCAGCACTCAAGGGAGGGACGCATCTGCGTTTGCGTGGATTTGGGAAGCACTCAGACCCTGAACCTGACAGTTTTGGATACTGAGCCAGTCTCTTGCTGCTGAAAGCTTTGGACCACGGGGAAGTTTCCGCGGGAAGCCAGAGAACTGGGGTCGTCTGTCTTCAATATCATGGCCACACGAGGGCGCTGCTGCTCTATCCTCTTAGATCGTGTAAGCCAGGAGAGAGCAGGGTTAGGGAATCAGCCAGAAAGGGTCTACTGAAGGCTGGGCCAGGGTGTAGGGGATGAAGATGCATCTGAGTGACCAGGACTACACAGTGGTTGGAAGCAAGTAGAGCTCTTATAAGGAGTCCTGTTGTGTCTCTAAGTATTCCCCTCTCCAATTCCTCGATGTCAACATTACTTTCCACTTTCTGTTCTATCCCTGAGGGTTGATACTTGTTTTGTTTTTTATTGGGCAGGGAGTTGGGCAAGGTTTGGGGGGGGGGCATGCTCCTACACATAGGAGCAGAACTGGAAATTCAACCCACTCAACCGAAGGCACAGAGAAAAAAAAAAAACAAAACAATGTATCACTGAACAACACTCCAGCCCTTGAAGATTATTTTGTAAACATGATCTTTTAAATTTTAGAATGTATGGGGCTGGACAGATGGTTAAGAGCACTTACAGATTTTGCAAAGGACCTGAATTTGATTCTCAGCACCCACAGATGGCTCACAGTAAGCCTGTACCTCCAGCTCCTCTCTCTGTCTCACACACACACACACACACACACACACACTCACACACCCATCTTAAACTGAATTAAAATTTTTAAAAAAATCTGCAAAATTGAGGCACAGAGCCTCCTCCAGTTTCTCTGTTTTTGTTTGTTTGTTTGTTTTTGAGACAGGGTTTCTCTGTGGCTTTGGAGCCTGTGCTGGAACTAGCTCTGTAGACCAGGCTGGTCTCGAACTCACAGAGATCCACCTGCCTCTGCCTCCCAAGTGCTGGGATTAAAGGCATGCGCCACCATCGCCCAGCCTCCAGTTTCTCTCTTTAAAACATCCTGCAAGTCTGAAGATACAGATCAATAGTTAAGAGCACTGGCTGCTCTTGCAGAGGACCCAGTTTCGGTACTACACTCACAAAGTGGCTCACAGTCATCTTCTGACCTCCAGGGCACTGCTTGTGTGTGCTCCCCATGAACTCATGCAAACACACACGTACATGAAATAAGTCTTGCATCACCATACATTTATAATTTATGAAACAATATTGACACATTCATCTATACCTATTTCATTTACACTCTAGTTACCACTAATGTCCTTTGTCTTTTCTAAGATGCTATATAAGGCACTACACATTCAATCTCAATTGATCCTTAAGGCTGTTTCAATTTCTCTGACTTTCCTTGGTTTTGATAACCTTGACACTTGAGTACTAGGGCAGCACATTAAGAATGTTGTTTTTGACTGGGACCATGCTTTGAAGAAGCCCAGGGACGTGAAATGCTGCCTGCACCCTGTCAACAAACCACACCCCTGACTTGTCCTTTACTTCTGTTTCAGAAATTCTCACTGCAGGCATGTTTCATCTTGTCCTCCTGGATTTCATTTTTTCTTCTTTTCTTCCCTTGAGGACTCCTTTACTTTTGAAATATTTCCTGGCTTCAAAGGGATCATCAAGAAAAGCAAGCAAATGACCCAGGATTTCCCAGCACTTAATGGGTCTGCCTGATTCTTTACAGCACATGTGATCCAGCAGGCTTTCCTTTTCCTTAAAGCAGATGTCACAGACAGGGCAACAGTAAATATCCTGCTTCCTATGGGTGTTCTTTTCGGAACCTACCACCACGGATGAGTGGGAGGACTCTCTGCAACGGAGGTATTGGTTGGGCTCATTTTTGAAGTGGAGCTTAAGGTGGGTTAAGAAGCAGGTCCTCTTGCTAAAATGTATCAAACAATAGGGGCAATAGATGTTTCTTCTTGAGCATTTTACTGGAATACAGCTGGATTTGACATTCAGAGATGAGTCTCTGCTGCAACTTGCCTTAGCCCTGACCACTGGTCTTTGGATCACTTTCACATGCCTGAGGTTGGGACCTTGGGGTCCAGCTGTTTTAAGTGGAACCTTCTTCACCTCACGTTCCTGGTTGCCAGTCACTGGCTTCCTGTTTTCGTGTACCTTCATGTGGCGTTTGACTTCAGACTGATCCCGGAAGCGTTTTCCACACACAGAGCATGAACTGGGCCTATAACCTAAATGAGTACGTCGGTGACGGCTCAGTCCAGAAGGATCACGGTAGGTCTTGTTACAGAGCTGGCAAGCGAAAGTCCTCTCTCTATGATGCTGAGGCTTGGAGCCCACGGCGTTGAGGCTAGTAGTCTTCTGGGCCTTGAACTGGTGATTAAAGAGGTTGATGTACTTTTTGTAACATTTGCCACAGGTCAGGCAGAAATAGAGTGGTCCACCTTTGAACATCCCTGTACAAGCAAGAGAGTCCCTCTCCTTATCATTGCTCTCTTCATCTTCCAGATTTGAGCTAGGATCTTGAGAATTCCTCTTCTTGCTTCCTGTGGTGGAGGAGGGAAAATACAGTTTGCCACTGATAATGTCACCAACACAAGGTTTTCACTCAGTAGGAGTCACTCTCCATCTCCCCAACCTTTAAACTCAACCATTCATCCTTGGATCTTATAGGATAGAAATAGAGAAAACAAACAGACAATAATGAAAGCTAGTAAAAATTTCATAGGAATCTTCTATGATCTCAAATATCTAAATACCAGCTTACATCTTGGAAGTCCATTCTCTCAAGCTCAGTATTGCTCATATTCTCACAGGTGACAAGACCATATACTAAGCAGTAATCTCTCCTCATCCCTGATTTCACATGTGTCTGTCACAGTCCCAAAATATTAAAGGTTGAATTCCCTACTGTAAGACCACATTCACATAACTTTCTAACATAGATTATAATTATTCAATTTTTACTAGTATTTTAGTTTAATGTATTACTGTGTCTTGTATAAAAAAAAAATCAGAACTCAGGGGCTAGGGATGTAACTCAGCAGAAGGGCACTTGCCTAGTATACACAAAGCCCTGGGTTCAATCCCCAGCTCCATAAAGACAACAAACACATAAATTGGCCCAGAGCTAATTGTGGCTGTAGCTTTAGAAACCACTGAAACAAAATCCCTTCAGAACAAGAGCTCACCCTATTGTTGGGAAGGCAAACCATCCAAGCAAGTGCTGTCTCTCCCAGTGAGCTAGGCAAAGGGAAGACTACTTTATCATGTAAATTGGGGGTGAAAAGTTATGCTATTGATTATGAACAATTAACTGGGATAAGAAGTAACTCAGCAAGACTGTCTCAGACTGGGGGGTGTGACCAACCTAAATTAGCATTCCTCTCCAAGACTAAGCCTTCCTTGTTCTTACCTTAGGAACAAGTTTATTCTTCTCCACCTCAACATTGTTTCTACATTGTTTCTCCACTTTCTCTTGGGAAGAACTTGTGGACCAAAGAGAAACTGACACAGCGACCCACATGTGATCTCTCGATTCCTAGAAACTAGATTCCTTATTTTGAAAGTCTTGGCTTTCAGTTACGAAGTCAGTGGACTTAAACCCTTGATCTCAAGGTTTCTTCAAGTCCCAAGTCTAATCAAGATGAAAAGGTATAGATATTGAGATGATCTACTGAGCTTGGACCCTCTAGGACAGCTCTTCATCCTGCGATTGTTCTCGGTCCTTTTTACCTTCCTTTCTCCTTTGGCATTTACTTTTCAATTTTAAAATTATATTTTTATTATTTTGTACCCATATTTTTGCATGCATATAAACGCTACAAAATGCTTAATGAGGTAAGCAGACAGCTTGTTGGTTTGATTCTTCCTTCCAAATACATATTAAATTCCAATTGAAAGCATTGGTGGCAGGCATTTTTAACCATTGAGCTGTTTTGCTATCCCTTGGTTTTGTGAGATGAGAGGGCCTCAAATACACTATGAGGCTGAGGTGTTGGGGTTGCAGATGTGAGTTACCATATCCAGCTTCCTTTGCCAATCTTACCTGTTGCCTTTGGGGGACAGAGACCTGATCTCTTCTGTCTTTTTTCTTTTTGCCTGGTGTACTGATCTGGTATAGGCAGAAATATTTAGGCAGTGAGTAGAGATATATTTTTTGGGGGGGGTGAGAGGCACACAAATAATATACACGCAAAATGATCATATATATAAAATAAACACAAAAAAATCAAGTTTTGTTTTAAGGAACAACAATTTACAACACTTGTTTGCAGAAAAGACATTTAAGAAGGCAGCTTCTAGCCTGGAGGTGGTGGTGCACACCTTTAATCCCGGCACTAGGGAGGCAGAGGCAGGTGGTTTTCTGAGAGTTCAAGCCAGCCTGGTTTACAGAGTGAGTTCCAGGACAGTGGGTCCAAAGTGTCCCACAGAGAAATTCTGTCTCAAAACAAAACAAACAAAACAAAACAAAAAAAATCAGCTTCTAGTATAATGCCTTGTAGACAAGATTAGGTAAATATTGTTGGATATATAGGCAGGAAGTGTTCAAGTCTGTCTGTCTATGTAGTGTAAGCTGGCCTCCCATCTCTGTAACCAAGGTTGAGGCTTAAATGTGTGATCCTCCTGCATCAGCCCCAGAAGTGTTGGATTTTAGGCTTTTGTCAACACACCAGGCCTGAAGAGGCAAATTTAAATCGTCTTGGGTTCAACGCAATGCCCATCAAAATCCCAGCAAAATTCTTCAATGACCTCGAAAGAACGGTACTCAACTTCATATGGAAAAGCAAAAAACCCAGGTTAGCCAAGACTATCCTGTACAATAAAAGAACATCTGGAGGCATCACAATCCCTGACTTCAAACTCTACTACAGAGCTACAGTACTGAAAACAGCCTGGTATTGGCATAAGAACAGAAAGGACAACCAACGGAACCTAATAGAAGACCCGGATATCAACCCACATCTTCGAACTGATCTTTGATAAAGAAACAAAAAAATCAAATGGAAAAAAGAAAGCATATTTAACAAGTGGTGCTGGCACAACTGGATATCAACATGTAGAAGAATGAAAATAGAACCATATCTATCACCATGCACAAAACTCAAGTCCAAATGGATCAAAGACCTCAACGTAAAGCCAGCCACACTGAACCTCATAGAAGAGAAAGTGGGACGTACACTTGAACGCATTGGCACAGGGAATCACTTCCTAAACATAACCCCAGCAGCACAGACACTGAGAGAAACAATTAATAAATGGGACCTCCTGAAACTGAAAAGCTTCTGTAAAGCAAAGGACACGGTCAACAAGACAAAACGACAGCCTACAGAATGTGAAAAGATCTTCACTAACCCCCACATCAAACTGAGGTCTGATATCCAAAATATACAAAGAACTTAAGAAATTGGACACAAAAAGATCATATAATCCAATAAAAAAAAAATGAAGTACAGACCTAAACAGAGAACTCTCAACAGAGGGATCTAAACTGGCTGAAAGACACTTAAGGAGTTGTTCATCATCCTTAGTCATTAGAGAAATGCAAATCAAAACAACTCTGAGATTCCCTTTTACACCTGTAAGAATGGCCAAGATCAAAAACACTGATAACAACTTATGCTGAAGAGGTTTGTGGGGAAAAGGGAACACTTCTGCATTGCTGGTGGGAGTGCAAGCTGGTACAGCCCCTTTGGATGTCACTGTGGCAATTTCTCAGAAAATTAGGAAACAATCTTCCTCAAGACCCAGCAATACCACTTTTGGGTATATATCCAAAGGATGCTCAATCATGCCACAAGGACATGTGCTCAACTATGTTCATAGCAGCTTTGTTTGCTATAGCCAGAACCTGGAAACAACCTAAATGCCCCTCAACCGAAGAATGGATGAGGAAAATGTGGTACATTTACACAATGGAGTACTACACAGCAGAAAAAAATAATGACGGCTTGAATTTTGCAGGAAAATGAATGGAGCTAGAAAAAACTATTTTGAGTGAGGTAACCCAGACCCAGAAAGATGATTATCACTCACTCATAGGTGGTTTTTAAACAAAAAGCAAAGAAAGCTAGCTTACAAACCACAATCCCAGAGAACTTAGACAACAATGTGGACACTAAGAGAGACTTATATAGATCTAATCTGTATGGGAAGTAGAAAGCAGAAAAAGACAAGATCTCCTGAATAAATTGGGAGCAGGGGACCTTGGGAGAGGATTGAATGGGAGAGGGGGAAGACAGGGACGGGAGTAAAGAAAAATGTAGAGCTCAATAAATATCAATAAAAAAAAATGTAAAAAAAAATCATCTTGGGGTTGGGGAAGTAGCTCAGTACATCACATGTTTGCCTTGTAATCATCAGTGCTTGAGTTTGACCCCTAGAACACACAAAAATAAAAACCAGGTATAGTGGAACTTGGCTGTGAAGCCTATATCAGGAAACAGAGTCAGACAGATTCTTAGGGCTCACTGGCCAGTCAGTCTAACAACTGAATCAGTGAGTTCCAGATTAGTGAGTCCCTGATGAAGACAAAAAGAACAGGGTGGATGATGTGCTGAGGAGTGAAGGCCCAAAGTTGACCCTGTCTTCCATGTGAACACGTAATTATACCTGCACATACATGAACACTCACAAAACATTATCTTTGTCTTTCTACAGGGTGTTTGTGTTTGTTTTAAGGTTTATTTTATTTTAATTTGCTTTGTGTGTGTGTGTGTTGGGTGTTTTTCCTATATGTATGTACACCACTTACATGCCTGGTACCCACAGAAGTCAGAAGAAGGGGTGGGACCCCTGGGACTAGAGCTACAATGTTTGTATGCCACCATGTGAGGGCTGGAAACTGAACTCAGGTCCTCTGCAAGAAGAACAAGTGCTCTCTTAACCTCTGAACCCCCTCTCTAGGCCTGCATAGGCATTTTGTCTTAAAGTTCCCATGTACCTGAGAACCACCCTTGACCTGGCCTTCCTACCTCCACTTCCAATGCGAGCTCATATATAAGTCTGCACTTTGAGACTCAGACCTTCCAGGTATAGAACTAGGGGCCAACTTTAATCTAACTGAGCAGAAAAAACAAGTCAAGCATATATTCTAAGGGTATAGGACAGAGAGAGTGCTGAGGGAGTCACGGTTTCTTACCTACAAATGCCAGGTTCTTAAAGGTTTCTGACTGCACTTTCCGGTAAAGGATCTTCTGTTTCTCAGTCAGACATGCCCATTCTTCATTGGTGAAATACACTGCTACATCCTCACAAATGATTGGTCTCTGGAGGGGCTGGGCAGGCTTAAGAATATAAACACAGAAAACTGAAGTGACTGAGGTAACACCATCTTGCTCTTACTTTGTGTCTGCTTAGGGACTCTCTAAACAGCCATATCAGCCTTGGGAACACGTTCAGGATTTTCTATGATCCTGATCACAGCCCAAAGCATAACCAAACTATCTGCTGAACTGTGTAGCTAAAGCAAGTATTACCAGGCTCCCCTAACTTATACCTGACAATGTACTTTTTGCCTTTAAAACTGTTGTATGCCTAAGCTTCCAAGGCAAGAGTTCTTCCAGGTTGCTAGTCTACTTCTCGTCATGATCTTATGAAAGCTCTTATTTGGCCCTGTATGCATGGTGATGCGCACTACAAAATCCTGAGATATTCTCGAGGTTTAGAGAATTCAGACCATGAAGAAAGAACAAGTATGAAGAAGGCACAAAATCAGGGTCTGTGATTTGCAGAAAGGAAAAGATGATTCAGAAGAAGGAGGAAACCACTGGATATGATGAAGAGAAGGGAAGGAATATTAAGTGCTGCTCTTACAGAACCCATGCAGGATGCTAGGGTGGTATCAGAGAAAATCATGAAACTCTTTTCTCCCCTATTGTTTGGCTTGGGACAATCTGAAATTCCAAGAGTTCCAGAGGCAGGGGGAGTGGTAAAAGACCTCAAGAGAGTCTAAGGTCTCCATTTCTCCACCCAATCTTCTCTCTTCCACTGTTAGATTTCACTTGAGATCTGTGTTATATGCATGTGTGTCTTCATCTACCTTAGCTTTTTGAAAATTATCCTGTTACACTTTATTTGTGTGTGTGTGTATGTGTGTGTATGTGATTGTTTTGTTTTGTGTAGGGACTGAAAATCTCAGCTGTGTCCTCATGTTTGTACATCAAGTACTTTACACACTGAGCCATCTCCCCTAATCCTCCACTATAATCTCTCTTCCGGGCTTCTGTAGAGAGGCTTACATACTACCTATTCCAAGGTGGCATGTCTTTCTTTAGCTGTGTCTCTTTCTGGTTTAGTCTCTTCTGGCCTGGTCCCTAAGACTAATGGGACTCCTTGTGACTCTCTACCTCCGAGGAACTGGGCAAATACGGAGGTCCTACAAGGCCCCAGCATTTGATACTGCTTCTTGTAACAAAGTGTCTACTCTAAAAGACTGTCTTCCTTGAATGGTCAGATGTACAATTCTCCTCTTTCACAGTTGGTAACTTTAGTTCTCTCAAAGCCAGGCTGCAGAGTTCAGGGATCTGGTTACCTGTTTCTTGCTTCCCATTGTTTGATGATGCCAGGCTGGTACTAGGTGTCTGATGTCTATTCCACACTGCTTATAGCCACTATTTGTTGGTTCCCACGTCTAGAAACCTGAAGTTAGGGGAAAATATACAATATCAGCAAAGGATAAGAAGCAAGTGCTTCCTTAGCACACAGTCACTAACTTCCTCTACTGGGATGGAACCTTCTCAGCAGGACCATTTAAGGTAGCTGTTAATGGCTCCATCTTCCCAAACCTCAAGTGGAGGAGCATTAGGTCATTCACTCAAGGACATTTGACCCATGGGAGAGTGAGTTCTTTAGTTCTAGCTACAGTGCTATACTGAAAAAAGCACATACCAGAAATTATCACAAACTACTGAATCTATCTCTTCATCCTCCCTGACTTGATTTCATTGGAAACATGAAAGTCAATATCTCTTACAGGATCAAAGATTGAAACATAGATTCTGTTACCTGAATACATGTGTGGTCCCCTGGGGCTCAGACCCAACAAGTGCTGTACCACTGAGCATTGCGCACACCCCTAGCTCTATGACTTAGATTTCAAATATAGATCCGTTATTTACATTATTCATAATCGATCTATCCCCTGATGACTTAAGCTAAAAATATGATTAGGTCAGAAATCAAATAGTGCACCTTATCTACAGAACCTCATAGCTTAGTACATAGCACACTATAGAGTGTTTCTTTTCCCCTCATAAGCTGCTAGCTGTCTGAAAACTGCAGCCTGTGACCGCTATCCAGCATGCAGAGAACCTCAGAGTACCCTATGTACCAATACTGCTAGCCTAGTACAAGTTAAATCAAACCTTGCAAAACAAACTAAATGAATGTTAAGACTTTCCCATTATTTCGAACCATCTTAAGTCTTGGCATCATGAGTCAGCCATCATTTCTACAACCAGATCCTTGTATAACACAGTGATAATAATCCAACAGCATTTAAGTTCCCTGTTCACTCGGAAAATTTTACACTCATTGAAGAAAAATAAAAGGTCTCTCCCCATAGAGAGCCACTCACCTATTCCTCCTCTCTCTAGATGCTAAGGGAAGCATAAAGGCATAAAAACAAAGGCCCTCTCCTTGCTGCCCACTTCTTTAGTTAAGTGAAAACACCAGCCAGTAACAAGGCATTAGAGTAATTGCTAACTGGATCCCTAAGAAGTTGCCAGGAAAGCTGCATTCCCAGGATCTGAAGTTGATTTTCTTCCTTCTCTCTTACCTTTCATTCTCTTTCTCTTTAGACCACTCAAGACTGATGCTTGAGAGGTACTGACCAATCTTCCCCTCCCATTTTTCAGCCATTAAATTCCAAACAGCTCTATACTAGTGTTCTCATGGACCTGTCCTTAGTTTTTAGCAAGGAAGACCTCTGCTTTCATCAAATCTCTACAATGGCAGAAAGATATTGGAGCTTGGTGATCCAGCCTATTTTTTTTTTTAAAGATTTACTTATTTGTTATGTATATAGTGTTTTGCCTGCATGCCAGAGGAGGGCACTAGATCTCACTGTAGATACAGAGTTACTCTCACTGTAGATACAGAGTTACCATGCGTTTTCTGGGAATTAAACTCAGGACCTCTGGAAGACCTGCCAGTAATCTTAACCTCTGAGCCATCTCTCCAGTCTGTGACCTAGCCTATTACCCAAGCACCTGGTAAACTGAAACAGGATCTCCTTGTGTTCTGGGACAACCAGGACTATAAAATAAGTCTTAAAAGGAACACACATACACACAAGATAGCAGGAAGCAGTCTTCTGAGACAGTCTGGGCTACATAAGTCTCAAAAAAAAAAAAAAAACAAAAACAAAAAAAAAAAAACACGGAACACAGGAACACAGAATATCAGGGAGCAGTCCTTGATACGGATTTAGGCTACTTGAGAAGACAGACCGGTATTGCTTACCTCCACTCATCTCCTTCCTCGTTTACCGCCTTTTGTACTTTTCTGGTCCAGGAACCTTGAGAATGAAAGAAGACTGAATAAGACTTGGCTGTTAGTAGGAAGTGGGTTCACTTGTGTCCTGTCTTGGCCCCGCCCTTCCATAGGGTAAATTTCTGTAGAGAATGCGCGGGCATCTCTCAATCCCGAGTCCACTCCTCCAACTAAAATTTATTCACAGTTTCCACAAATCTGAGGGGTCAGGTTGGTCCCCATAGCACACACTCGTAATCCCTTCGCTCATCGGCAGCCTCGATGCAAAACGTCCCGTCTCTCAGTCTCTTTCTCTAAATCAGAGCCCCTCCCCCAGCCCCCCGCCCCTCTCTCACACACACAACCTGAGAAATGCCCGCGCAATGTAGCCTTTGCTGGATGTGCCCAACCCCAGTCGAGAAAACCTCGGGGTTCAGCCTACTGAACTTTTCCACGGTCTTGCCAGGCAGGGAGGCTTCTACCAGCTAGCGGTCGGTCCCCTCGTGGCTCAGCCCGGGGCTCTCACGTTCTCATCGGGTCCATCAGTCCTGCAGTCCCTTGATTGGCGTACAGTCTTCCCCAGTGCTCAACCTCCAAGTGGTGGCCCCTTACCGAGCACAACCACGCCTAGAACTCCATCCCCCACCCCTCGCCTCCCCCCTCCCCTTCCCTAGACCGCAGCTCCCTGAAGGGCCGTTTGCTTTGGAGTCCTGACCGGAACACAGGGGCATGAACTCAGAAAGGCGCTTCTGCCCCAAGTCAGGAATCCGTGACGCAGTGGCTACGCTTTGACTTGAAGTCCTTCTGCTTCCGCTCTGCAGGTAACCCACCACGGGTGGCTGCCCGCCGAGGTCAGAAATTTATCACAATGCCCAGCCTTCTTGTCCCGCCTCCGGTGGATCATCACTGTCTCGCCTACCTCATAGGCTAGAAAATCCCAGTTCCCAAAATTCCTGAAAGCGTGTCTCAATTTTGGTAATTCCAGTACTAGGCAGGTGGAAGTGAGTTCCGGACCGGACTACACAGTAAAAAACAAAAAACAAAACAAAACGAGAACACAGAAGACACACAACTGCTCTCAACCTCTGATCCACCTCTCCAGTCCCAGCAAGGCATTTCTTAGTGATGGATGGGGGAGGGCCCAGCTCATTGTGGGTGCTGCCATCCCTGGGTTCTATAAGGAGGCTGAGCAAGTCATAAGGAGCAAGCCAGTAAGCATCACCCCATGGCCTCTGCATCAGATCCTGCCTCCAGGTTACAGCCCTGTTTGAGTTCCTGTCCTAACTTTCTGCAGTGATGAACACTGGATCTGGAAGTGTAAGCCAAATAAATCCTTTCCACTCTAACTTGCTTTCTGATCTTGATGTTTCGTCAGAGCAACAGAAACTTCTGTAAGTTTGTTTTCAAGACAGGGTTCCTCTGTAGCTTTGGAGCCTGTCCTGGAACTAGCTCTTGTAGACCAGGCTGGCCTTGAACTCACAGAGATCTGCCTGCCTCTGCTGGGATTAAAGGTGTGCACCACCGCCGCCAGGCCTAGCAAAAGAAACTTAGACAAAGCCCTGGGTTCCTTAGCCAGTACCACAAACAAAAGTCGGAACATAAACTCTATCCAGACTCCAGGTTGGCTGCCAAATAAGTGTGCACGACTGTAGACAAACCAGGTCACGCAGGTCCACCTTTAAAAGGAAGAAGCTGTACTGGTGGGATTTGCAGATTTATACCTTTATCTGCCCTGCCCCCATAACATTGAAGCAGAAGTGTTCTGCCCAGATCCCCCAGAGACCACCAAAGAATCTGATTCGTATTAAAAAGCAAAGAGCCTTTATTCATTCAAGCTCGGAATTGAACCCTTCCTGTGCCCAACGCAGAAACTGAGAGTGCCCAGCCTGGGCGGGATAAGGAATTTTCTTTTATCGTAGTAGAGGTTGGGGGTGAGGGGATTTTCAGGGTTCAAGACCCTGATTGACTGACATTCATCGTGGGTTGTCTTGGAGGAAGGGTACGGGTGCAGGCGGGGTTCAAGGACAGCTGGTGCTCTTACTTAATCTTATCTCATGACTGTGGTGTTTGGAATGTCAGATACTTCCGCTTAGATGAGATCCCACCCCTGGGTGGTTCCAGCTAGTTCCAGGGGATCAGACACCTTCTTCTGGCCTCTGAGAGTCCCAACCATGCAAGTTGTGCACAAGTGTACGTTTAGGTGAAATGTATACCCATACACATAAAACACAATGAAAATAAAATTTGTTTAAAATGTTTTGATATCTCTTGCCCTCTCTTCCCCTTGCTCTCCCCCTCTCAGTGGTCATATACATCTGAAAAGTGGCACTCTAAGCCTGTCTGAACTGAACCCACTCCTGAAGCTCTGGTGTTTCAGTCTGAACTTCCTGTGTCCCTTTCTCTCGGACCTCCGCCCACCATTCATTCCTTTGAACTCTCTCCTGGTCTCAAAGCCTCTATTTTTCACTTCCGGGGCCTCGCCGTCTTCCCAGGACCAAGCCCTGGGTGTCTCTGGCCCCTCCTCCATCTTATTTGTGGAGTTCTGGGCTGGTTCTCAGGAGGGAAGTCCCAGCACAATGGGAGCAAGAAGCTGTGTAGTCAAACCTGGAGCCTTCTATCGCGAGTCAGAGTCCTCCAGCACTCAAGAGAGGGACGCATCTGCGTTGGCGTTGATTTAGAAATCACTCAGACCCTGAACCTGACAGAGTCTCTAGTTGCTGAAAGCTTTGGACCACGGGGAAGTTTCCGCGGGAAGCCAGAGAACTGGGGTCGTCTGTCTTCAATATCATGGCCACACGAGGGCGCTGCTGCTCTATCCTCTTAGATCGTGTAAGCCAGGAGAGAGCAGGGTTAGGAAATCAGCCAGAAAGGGTCTACTGAAGGCTGGGCCAGGGTGTAGGGGATGAAGATGCATCTGAGTGACCAGGACTACACAGTGGTTGGAAGCAAGTAGAGCTCTTATAAGGAGTCCTGTTGTGTCTCTAAGTATTCCCCTCTCCAATTCCTCGATGTCAACATTACTTTCCACTTTCTGTTCTATCCCTGAGGGTTTGGGGACTTGGGGGGAGAGGCGTGCTCACATACACAGGAGCAGAACTGGAAATTTAACCCAGGGCATAGACTAAGCAAGGAACAACACTCTAGCCCCTGAAGACTCTTTTGTAAACATGATCTTTTAAATTTTAGAATGTATGGGGCTGGAGAGATGGTTAAGAGCACTTACAGATCTTGCAAAGAGCCTGAATTTGATTCTCAGCACCCATATCAGATGGCTCACAGTAAGCCTGTACTTCCAGCTCCTCTCTTCTCTCTCTCTCTCTCTCTCTCTCTCTCTCTCTCTCTCTCTCTCTCTCTCTCTCTCTCACACACACACACACACACACACACACAAATAAATCCTAAAATAAATTAAAATTTAGAATGCTTTTAGATTTCTAAAAAAAAAAAAACCCTGCAAAATAGAGGCACAGAGCCTCCAGTTTCTCTGTTTAAAACATCCTGCAGTCTGGAGATACAGATCAATGGTTAAGAGCACTGGCTGCTCTTGCAGAGGACCCAGTTTCAGTACTACACTCACATAGTGGCTCACAGTCATCTTCTGACCTCCAGGGCACTGCTTGTGTGTGCTCCCCATGAACTCATGCAAGCACACATGTACATGAAATAAGTCTTGCATCACTATACATTTATAATTCATGAAACGATATTGACGCATTCATCTATACCTATTTCATCTATACTCTGATTATTACTAATTTCCTCACTTTAGGATACTATCCAAGGCACCACACAGTCAATCTCAATTGATCCTTAAGGCTCGTCTGGCTGTCACAATTTCTCTGACTTTCCTGGGTTTTGATAACCTTGACACTTGAGGACTGGGGCAGTATATTAAAGAATGTTGTTTGACTTGAGTTTTCCTGGGACCATGCTTTTGAAGCCCAGAGAAATGAAGTGCTGCCTGCACTGTATCAAGCAACCTCTTGACTTGCCCTGGGCAAATACCTCTAAGAGTGGCCACTGTGTACTGTAGAGAAACTGCTGAATGTCTCCCCCATCGTGGCTGTACTGTTGGTATCCCTGTCAACAACAAATGAGGGCTTCGGTTACCCATAATGATTACTTAGTACTTGCTATAAAATTTCTTTTCTCATCTCTGTTACCAAGTATTTTAGGAAGTGATGTAAGGGAGGAAAGGTTAATTTTGCTCGTGGCTGATCATCACGGTGGGAAGTAGACGTTTGCAGTGGTGGTCGTGAGAACTTGTTCCCATCTGGGTGGGTCACAAAGCAAAAACAGAAGGAGCCACAGAGCCCAGCTGACTTTCTCCTTTTCCCATTGTCATTCAGTCCGAGGGCCATTCATATTCAGGGTGGGCCTTCCCCTCTAAAAGTTCCCTCACGGGTACGCCCAAAGGAGATGATAAAGAAGATTTATCTGGGGACTTAGAGAGATGACTCAGCCCTTAAGAGCACTGATTGCCCTTCCAGAGACTGGGGTTCAGTTCCCAGGATGCACAAGGCAGCTCACAACTGTCAGGAACTCCAGTTCCAGGGAATCAGACACCATCACACCAATGCACATCAAAAAAAGTTAAATTAAGTTATTTTTGAAATGAAGATTAATCATAAATCCATCCCAGGTCAACTTTACACCCAAACTAGCACTTTAATCCATAATATTCTGCCCTTAGATCCCACAAAGTTTCAAATCCATGTCATTATTTAAAATGCAGATGGTTGCTAGGAACAATATAGCTCCTCTGGAGGACCAGTAAATGGTCTTAACATGGAGCCACCTCTCCAAACCCAGTTTCCACAGTCTAAACAGCTCAAACATTTAGAAGTCTAAGTCCAAAATCTCCTTTGAAGCTCAAGGCATACTCTTAACTGTGATCCCTATTTAAAAAAAAACAAACAAAAACAAAAAAACAACAACCAAAAAAACAAAAAACAACAACAAAAAAAAAAACAATAGCTGGGTGGTACTGGTAGTCTTTAATCCCAACACTTGGGAGGCAGAGACAAGGGAATCTCAGTGAGTTTGAGGCCAGCCTGGTCTACAAAGCAAGTTCCAGGGCAGCCAGGGCAGCCAGAGCTGTTACTCAGAGAAACCCTGTTTCAAAAAACAAACAAAATACAGAAACAAACAAACAAAAAACAAGCAGTGGGGGACTTAGATACTCCAATATTAGCATAAAGTAAATATTTCCATTTCAAAGGAAAAAAAAGAGGAATGGAAAGATGGCAAAAGATTGATATTTTGGTTTGCTTAAAACCCAGCAAGGGCAAGGCAAACACTAACTGCTTCAGCTCTGTGCCGCGTCCAGGTCTCCTGATGGCGCCATCTGAGCTCCACCAACCACAAGCAGCTCAGCTCCTCCAATCCTACCACCTGCAGCACTTGCTGCCCCCTGTGGGGTGGGCTCCACCGTCTGCCTATTTGTTGTTATTGTTTTGAAATAAGGTCTTGCTGTGTAGCCCAAGGTTGGACTAGAACAGGTAGCAATGCCTCTTGCCTGACTCCCACAGTTTCAGAATTAGAGGTGTGAGCTTGACACCTGGGTTAGAAATCTGCATCATGATTTGTTGCTTTTTTATCTCAAGGATTTTGTTTAAAAGATTATCAAGTTTTTCAGACATATTTATATTAGACCTGGAGGAACTTGAGTCTAAAAATCTCCTCCTTTCTGTTGTGGTCAGGAATTAATTTCCTAGTATTAAGCAACAGACGCAGAAAAACATAGCCGGCTGAACTGTTCTGTCCCTAAATAGAGAAAAGTGTGGGTAAAAATGAGGACAGGATTGCTGCCAGGAACGGATGCAGGGAGAGGTAGATACGAGGGAGAGTTCAGCCAGATGCATCCAGAAGGGTCCAGACTGAATGGGGCCTTTAGACTGAGCCGGCCAGGAGAGGAGAGAGACGGGGGGGGGGGGGGGGGGGGGGGGGGGGGAAGCGGGGGGGGGGCGGGGGGGGGAGGGGGAGCAGGAGAGGAAGTGAGGGGGGCAGAGGAGCCACAGACCAAGAGACATAGGGTGATCCAGGACACCAAGAAAGTGTATAGCCAAAATGACTGAATTATATAGGAAAGAGAAGCTGAGGAAGGGAAGCGAAACCCTAGATTGGAGGGGTTGGGGGGGGAGTCAGTGCTGGGAGGAGCCGTAGGGATTGAATGCGATTTGTCTTGGGTTTCTTTGGACCCAATAAAGCAGCCACACAATTCTTTGGAAATGGTGTACAGGAAAGCAAGAAGTGAAAATAATTTTGGGGTGTGTGTGTGTGCGCGTGTGTGTGCATGCGTGTGTGTGTGTGGCGGGGGGGGGGGTGAGACAGGGTTCATTGTGTAGCTCTGGCTGTCCTGAAACTCACTTTGTAGATGAGACTGGCCTTGATCTCATGGAGATCTGCCATCTGTCACTGATTCCTGAGTGATGTGCACCACCATGGCTTGGAAAAGAATTATCTATCTATCTATCTATCTATCTATCTATCTATCTATCTATCTATCTATCATCTATCTATCTATCTATCTACCAACCATATATCTATCTACCATCTATCTACCATCTATCTATCATCTATCTATCTATCTGTCATCTATCTATCTATCTATCTATCTTCATCATCATCATCATCTATCTATTTTGGTTTTCTGAGACAGGGTTTCTCTGTGTAACTTGGCTGTCCTGGAACTCACTCTGTAGATCAAGTTGTCCTCAAACTCAGCGATCCGCCTGCCTCTGTCTCTTAAGTGCTGACCTTAAAGACACGCACCACCACCACCATCCAGAAGGAAAACAATTTTTTAAAAGGTTTATTTGTTTGTTTATTATGTATAGTGTTCTGTTGCATGCATGCCTGCAGGCCAGAAGAGGGCGCTGGATCCCATTACATGGTTGTGAACTTCCATGTAGTGGCTGGAAATTGAATTCAAGACCTCTAGAAGAGCAGCCAGTGCTTTTAACTGCTGAGCCATCTCTTTAGCCCCAGGAAAAGAATTTTTTTAAACAAACAAATCTTGGTGCTGAAGAAGTAGTTAGGAGTGTTTATTGCTTACAGAGGATCCTGGTTAAATTCCCAGCATTCACATGGTGGTTCATGACCATCTGTAATTTCCATTCCCGAGGATCCTATGCTTTCTTTTTTTTTTTTTTTTTTTTTTTTTTTTTTTTGTTTTTTGTTTTTTGTTTTTCGAGACAGGGTTTCTCTGTAGCTTTGGAGCCTGTCCTGGAACTAGCTCTTGTAGACCAGGCTGGTCTCGAACTCACAGAGATCCGCCTGCCTCTGCCTCCCGAGTGCTGGGATTAAAGGCGTGCGCCACCACCGCCCGGCGGATCCTATGCTTTCTATTGATTTCTGTGTATGTAAGCATGCACATGGTGTACGTACATACACACAGGCAAAACACTAGCCTATAAAATGAAGTGAGAATAAATCTAATTAAAATTTAAAAAAATCACTGATGTTTAAGAAACAAATCTTGCCTTGTAGATAGACTCCTACATACAAAAACAGCATTATTGCTTTTTATTGCTTTTGGGGGAACACTTATAGGGAACACTCCTTAAAGATCAGAACCCTCCAGGGGTTCCTTTTTCCCTCCAGTAAGATGAAACCACGCACACGAATGGGTAACCAATTACATCTCTAGTTACATCTTAGAACTGAAAGTAGAAGATTCAGAACTGGAGTTTTATTGACACAAGTGTGCTTTTCTCTACTCCTGGGTCATAGAAATTGTGAATATCTGACATTTCTGATTTCCTTCAACTATCAGAGTCCACTCCATATTATCAGGCACTCTTAGTGCCCTGGGCCCTTGGAGTCTCTGACTTCTCACCAGTTTATATTTAGAGAGAATTTTATTATATAAGTTTAATGTCACCATTAATAGAAGTGTTTTTATTTTATGTGTCACCAGTGTTATCTCCATGTCTTCAGAGAAAACCCCAAGCTTCCTACTTTATTGCCTTTATGGAAATTTATCTGGATTTAATACCTAAGGAAAAATGTGATAGGAAATTTCATCTAGATCTAGGCATCACATGCAAATGAGGCTGGACTGCTGCTGACCACAGACCCATATCCCTGTCTGAAAAGGAAGCAAGTCTGTCCCTTTAGAAGCCTCATACCTGACCTCTCACAAGATTCAGAAGAAAGAAAAAAATCTGTAGTAAATTCCCCCTTCCAAATGGATTTCTGTTTCTACTTGTTCATCCTATAAAGCCAGTCTTGTCAGTAAAGGAAGAAGGCAGTTGGATTCAGAATCAAATATATTGATTTGCAAAAACAAACAGCTAAACAAACCCTAAGTGCTATGATTCTTTGTATTCCTCACGATGCTGGGCCCTAGTTTATAGTGATTCCCTTACACCCAGACTTTCTATTTCTCTCTGCATTTGCATTTAGAGGGAAAAAGTTAATCTGGAGTCTGCTACCTTAGGTATGTGAAAGGTATGTGAATTTCCCTCAGGATATTTAATACCTAAAGAAGTTTAAGATTCCATTGCCTTTACCCAAGGCTCCAGCCTTATACAATATGCTAATCTCTCTCTCTCTCTCTCTCTCTCTCTCTCTCTCTCTCTCTCTCTCTCGTTTTTTTGTTTGTTTGTTTGTTTGCTTTTTCAAAACAGGGTTTACCTGTAGCTTTGGAGCTAGGTTGGCCTTGAACTCACAGAGATCTGCCTGCCTCAGCCGCCCAAATGCTGGGATTAAAGGCATGGCATGCGCTACCACCACCTGGCTTTAATTTTTTTTTTTTTTTTTGGTGTCCTTATAGACATTATCCAGAAAGTTCCTGCTGCATGAGGCTCTAAAGCCTCCAGATCTAAATGTCAATGTCTTCAAAAACCTGTTTTAGTTTAGGGCATGAGCTACCTCAGGGCACTCCAAAGCTCAACTCAAAATGCTTTTCATTTTTTCCAAACTAGTCCTCCAAAGAAGCAGTTAGGTACATTTAGTGAGCAACTGGCTATCACCCCACTGGACTCCGGGTGTTACCTCTCTCACTCTGTGCCCTCCTCTCATTCTAAAGCCCATTCTCTCTGCCTTAGCTTCCTCTGAAATCCTCCACTTAATACTGTCCATGCCTGTTATTTCTAGATTACCTGATTTTGAGAAACCTTTGAACTGTACTGCCACAGAATGGGGTTGCTAATGGCATTACAGGACAACCCTTTGCCTCACAGGTTCGTACTGGGACACTTTTGTCAGGCTGATTGGACTCTCTGATAGCAGGCATGCCCAAGGCCCATGTGCACTGACAGAGTCCGCCACCCTAGTCTGCCAGCCTCTTATACCAGGTTCCTCACCTGCCCTGATGCTCACGATGGATTTGACACAGCACTGTGAAAGCAGGAGGGGAACTTGTTGGGAAGCTAGAGCATAGCCGAGTATTCTCTTTCCTCTGAAACTGCTTTCTATGAGACATCACCACAAAGAAACAACTGAGTTATCTGAAGAGGCTTGACACAGACCAGCAGTTACTCAAGCATGTTCTGTGGGACCCTCAAAGTCACCTAGACACTTGCATGGCATCCATGAATATTTTCGTGCTTTTATAACTTACTTCCCGTATTTACTGTAACACTCCTGATAGTGAGTTAATTTGTTGGCACGTTAATGTGACGCCCGGCTAAAGAACTCAATTGCAATTGGAATTATTAATAACTGTATTATCTAACACCAATTGCTCACAGGATAAAAAGGGCAATTTCACTTTTTAAATGTCCTGTTTTGTGTTTTTTGTTTGTTTGTGTGGAGACAGGGTCTCATGTCGTCTATGCTGGCTTCAAATGTATGAAGCCTGTTTCAGGCCTGAGTGCTGAGATTACAGGCCCACACCTCCATACCTGACCTATCTTTCAATTTAAAAAGACTTATTGCCCAGTGGTGGTGGCTCACGCCTTTAATCCCAGCACTCGGGAGGCAGAGGCAGGCAGATCTCTGAGTTCGAGGCCAGCCTGGTCTACAAGAGCTAGTTCAAGGACAAGCTCCAAAGCCACAGAGAAACCCTGTCTCGAAAAAAAAGACTTATTTATGACTTATTTATTTTTATTTCATGTGTATGTGTGTGTGCCTGCTTGTCTGTATGTGCACCAATTATTTGAAGGAGTAGGGAGTTAGAACCCAGAAACTGGGGAGTTACTTACACGTGGTTCTGTCTCTACTCCTCATCTGTAGATTGTCATATTTTTAGGAACCTGCCATTTATATTGCCACAAAACAAAATCGCCCAATATGGATGTTGGAAATCCAGCCCGCGTCTTGTGCAGCCCCTTCTGTTTTGGATTTTTAATATGATGAAATGAGCAGATGTAACATGCAACATCTGAGAGCCTCGCATTTAGAGATACAGAGAACAAAATGTTGAGAATTTCAGACACAACTCCTGGCACTAGGTGCAGGGGGAGAGGGTGTAAAATTCCCTGGTCTCGGGATTCACTCTCAGGTCTGATCTGCAAAGGAGGTGTCTGGGGTGACAAGAAGCTAGGGGTTAGGAATTCCTTTGAGTTCCTTCTCCAGCTCACCACCTTTGTCAGCTGTCTTGGTCCCTCTGTATGTCTGAATTCTGGAGAAAGCCGTTCAGTCACCGCGGTCTTTCATCATAGCCCACAATACTATACCGTCCACAGAGAGGAACAAAGACTCAATCCCTCTAAGCCTTCTAAACACCGAGGATGGGAAGTTCCGCGCTTTCTGCCCTCTTGCTCATCGGAGCTTGGGCCTTGATCCAGGTCCGCGCAGGTGAGTGCGGGTCAGAAACTGCCAAGGGCAGGAAGAGCAAGGGCGTCAGGCGGGGACCGCACCCTGGAGCCGCTTCTCCCAATTGCCCTGCCCGACCCTCCCGCTCCTTTAGCTCCTTTCTCTTGCCTGCATCCTGAGCTCCGTCCCCTGCTCCCCTCCCGGCCGGATCACCAGCCCAGGTCCCGGGAGAAGGATCAGGATTTCACCGCCTTCCGCCCCCAGGTTTTCATTCCTTGCAGTTTTTTGCCACCGTCGTGTCCCAGCCTGGTTTGGGAGAGCCTTCCTTCATCTTCGTCGGCTTCGTGGACGACACACAGTTCCTGTGCTACAACAACCAGGGGGAAAGTCAGAGAATGGAGCCCCGCGCTCTGTGGGTGAAGCAAATGGGGCCCGAGTACTGGGAGCAGCAGACCCGGACCGTCAAGGAAATTGAAAAGAATTCCCGAGTGAACCTGCGGGAGGCTATGGGCGTCTACAACCGTGGCGAAGATGGTGAGCGATTCCAGGGCTGGGACCTAGGTCACGATCCCTCATCCTCATGGACGACACCGAATTCCCGGGTCCTCAGGTGTGAGGTTTGACTAGAGGCTGCGGGATTCGCGGAAATCCTGGACCTCAACTGGTTCTGTGAAGGGTTTTCCAGTACGGTTTTTGGTTCAAATAAGACCGGGGGCGGGGCCAGGCTCTCATGTTTTTCAGTGTGTGTCCGGCTGCGACGTGGGGCCAGAGGGACTCTTCCTCCACGGGTATGAGCTGCACGCCTACGGTGGTCGGGATTACCTCGCCCTGAACCAGGACCTGGACTCCTGGATCGCAGGTGACTCGGCAGCGCAGATCTCGCTGCGCAAGTGGGAGGAGGCTGGTGTCGCGGAGCAAAGGCGAACCTACCTGAAGGGCGAGTGTGTGGAGTCACTCCGTACATACCTGGAGATTGGCAAAGAGACTCTGCTAGGAGCAGGTACAGGGGCCGTGAGGAATCTCCTCCATCTATTCTCGGACTGGGGCTCACGTCTACTCAGAAGGGAGGAAAATGGACTGGGTTCGGATACTGTTTCTCTTCTTTGCATCTGGAGAGGGAAGAGTGATCCTGGGTTACCTGATCAAACGCCAGACAGAGACTCTCCCGAGGAGTCCACCTTCTCTCAGGACGGTTGCGAATCAGTCTGAGGAAGGAAGGAGAGAAGATCCCTGAAATAACCAACAGCAGCTCCCAGTCTGCAGCCCTTTGAGAGTGTCTCTCTGTCCATACCCAAAGTCTCTGGGGTCTGGCTACAGTGATACTGAGTCTCTCAGCCCTCACACAATCAGGACCAGAAGTTCCTTTTCTCCTTTGAGGGTCCTGAACTCTATATTGTCTGAATCATCCTGATTTTAGAGCTTTCCAAGAAGTAGATTATTCCAGATGCCTGAGTCTAGACTACTGTATGGTCCTTAAATCCCCCCCACCAACCTAAGTTCTCTCCATTCCCAGAATGGTCACATAAGTACTGTGCAGTTCAGGAAAGAATCTTAGATACCTGAATTGTCCAACTCTTTCCCTCAGATCCTCCAAAGGCACATGTGACCCATCACCCCAGACCTGAAGGAGATAGCATCCTGAGGTGTTGGGCCCTGGGCTTCTACCCGTCAGACATCACCCTGATCTGGCAGCTGGATGAAGTGGACCTGACTCAGGACATGGACCTTGTTGAGACCAGGCCTGCAGGGGATGGGACTTTCCAGAAGTGGGCAGCTGTGGTGGTGCCTTCAGGAGATGAGCAGAGATACACATGTCATGTGCTGCATGAAGCACTAGCCCAGCCCCTTGTTCTGAAATGGGGTAAGGAGCAGTGTAGACGCAGAGATGGCCACTGGAGAAAGTGGGAACCCTTTTGGAGACCCTGGGAGGGTCATGACTGAGAGCAGAGGGCCAGCGCCTACACCTTCTCTTTCTTTCCCTTCCCTTCTTAGAACCTTCTAAACCCACCATCCCCATCCTGGGAATCACTACTGGCCTGGTTCTCCTTGGAGTTGTGTTCACTGGAGCTGCAGCTGCCATTGTGATGAGGAAGAGCAGAGGTAGGGAAGGGGTCTTATCGGAGGGCTTTTGTCTTAGCGTTATTATAAGATGTATACATACATGTGTGATTATTTAGTTTGGACCTGTGCTTTCTTTCTAAAGCATATTTGAAAATAAGTGACAAATATCTCACACTGATGTGACTGGACATGACACTGTGGTTGGAACAGACCTCCAGGCTAGGGCTTAGGCTTTTCTTGATCCCTCCTATTTCCTAATTTGATTCTAGGTCTTCAGAGAATAATTCTAAAAACTTTCCCATGGTTCTGAACTCAGGAATTCTAGGATTTCCCATCCTGCATCTTTTCCCATCTTTTTCTTCCTACAGATTGAAAAGTGTAGTTACTTAGTGTATTCTGAGACTTTTCCCATTTCATCTCCATCCCTTGATGATCTGTCTCAGCTCTTGAACTCTCTGTATACTTCGGGGGATATCCCCTGAGAGTCTAGAAAGGAAGCAAAGACCAAGTCACCATCACCTTCCCAAAAGCCTTCCTGCAGCTGAGTACAATATGAGTTCTTGGTTCCACTGGTCAAACGACGACATGCTGGACGTTGACTCAGCACACAGTGTTAAGGAAAAGCTGAAACCACAGAGAATGCTTTTTGGCAGGGCTAACATTGCCACCACGTTTCCAGGAGCTGCAGCGAAATAGTTCCAACCACAGTGAACAGCACCTGTGTCCCGTGGCAGGAACAGTGTATCCTGTGTGGCACCTGGCATTGATGGGCCTGTGTGTTCTTCTCCTAGCTGTGAATACTCAAATTTGGTTCCATAATAAAATGACCTTTAATGGTCCAATATCATATACATAATTCCTTTATGTTTAATAAATGACAAGAATTTGAATTCTAGTATCTTTACCTAAAAGTAAAAGAAATCAATGAGGAGACTTTCAGATAGCAAATAGCTAGAAGCTTCCATTATGTGAAATGCTTCCCAAGTCTTCCACCTGTAACTAAACCCAATGGGAGAGACAACAATAGGTATCAGCCAACATGACAACTCAGGGCATATACATTCCCTGTTCTTACATTCTCAGGGGGAAATATTATATTCTCATTTGAGGTTGTTTTTCATTGTGGATGATAATGGACATCAGTGACCACAAATCTTTTTCTAAAATACTCAGTCTTCTTTCCAGACCTGTCTTAGGAAGTTGAGCATGGAGCCCAGCTAGTCCTCCTTCCCTACCTTGAGAAAGGCTTTAAAAATGTTTTCATTATTTATGTGTGTGTGTACATGTATGCATGCATATCGCCTGCATAAAGGAGACTTCAGAAGTCAGAAAAACATGTTGGATCCCCTAAGAATGGAGTTAGAGATGATTGTGAGCCATGGTGTATGCACTAGGAACTGAACCCAGGTTCTCTGCAGTAGCAGCCAGTAAGCTTTCTTAGCTCATCCACTAAGCCATTTCTCCAGCCAATTAGTCTTAATAAAGATTTTTTTACTTATTTTATTTTGTGTATGTAAGTCTGCCTCTTGTGTTTGTGTGTATTATATGTACACTAGTCTGAGGAGGCCAGAAAAGGATATTAGATTATCTGGAACTGAAGTTACAGGCTGTTGTGAACCACCATGAAGATGCTAGGAACTGAACGTTGGTTCTCTGCAAGATCAACAAATGTTCTTAATTACTGAACCATCTTCTAGCCCTCTCCTTATCTTTATTTTAGCAGGATCTCACACTGTACCCCAGGCTGGCCTGGAACTCACCATGTAGCTGTGACAGCTAATCTTCAGTGTCAGCTGGACTGGATTTTGAATCTCCCAGGACTTGTGATTCTGGAAATGTCTGTGAAGGGTGTTTCCAGAGAAGATTAGCTGAGGAGGGGAGAGCTGCACTGAACGTGGGTGATGCCAGTCCATGATCTGGGGGCCAGACTGAAGAAAAGGGAGGAAAAGATAAGAGCCAACCTCCCCACACTCTGCTTCCTGATGCATAGAGATGTGAGTCATCCCAGCCACAGCTCCAGCTGCCATGAATCCAACCAGGCCTTTCCTGCCAGGATGGGTTGAGCATTCTTAAATCCAAAACCAAAATAAATCCTTCTTGATTTAAGATGTTCTTTCTTCTTTCAGGTTTCTTGTTGTTTGTTTTACATGAATGAGAAAACTGAGTGATAGAACAGTTAGGGTTGACCTTCTACTCCCAGAAATCATCCTGCTTCCACCTGAGAGCTGGTATTGCAGTGTGGGAATATAATCTTCTATAAATGAATTGGGATGAATTGAAACTCTGGGAGTATGTCTGTATATTAGAATCATATGAGGGGAACAAGGCCCAAAAACTTATTAGACATCCCTAGTCAATCTTCATCAAAATCCCAGAAAGACGTGAACACCCAACACTGTAATGTCATGGACCCCACACCAATCTATCATTTGACACTCAGTGTGTGGACCAGCGGCTGACAGAGAACTCCACACTGTCCCTGGGACTTCAGCTCGACTATGCTGATGTGGACTATTTTGCTATAATTTAGTCATCTTCCTTTCATCCATCTAGAGCTCTGTCCATCCATCTGTCCATTCCTTTCCCTAGATCTAATCCCACCTTTTGCCTCTGCAGCTAGAGTCATTTCTCAGTCTTCTGCTCAGTGTCTGACTCTAGAGCAGCAGCTTCTTCTGTGCATCGTCTGGGTTCCCTACTATATTAAAAAGATTCTTTACATTTCTTTAAGGGTTATTTTTATTTTCTGTGTATGAACATTTTGCTTTCATGTATGTCCATGCACCAGGTATATCCCTGATGCCTGCAGAGGCCAGAAGAGGGCATCAGATACCCTGGAACTGGAGTTACAGGTGCTTGTGAGCCACCATATGAGTGCTGAGAATCAAACCCAGGTCATCTACAAAAGCAATGAATGCTCTTAACCTGAGCCATCTCTCTAGCCCTCTATTTACATTGCTATAAGCCCACTTCTGAAATATGGAATGCTACTGCAGCCTTCTTAACCTTTGTATCTATTCTACAACCCTTATATATGCATATATTTACTGTGTGTTGTGTCACATTTCAGTTAATATTAGTAATTAAGATTGAAATAAAAGGGCTGGAGAGATGGCTCGATGGTTAAGAGCACTGCCTGCTCTTCTAGAAGTCCTGAGTTCAATTTCCAGCAACCACATGGTGACTCACAACCACCTGTAATGAAATTTGGTGCCCTCTTCTGGCCTGCAGGCATGCATGCAGGCAGAATACTGTACACACAATAAATAAATAAATCTTTAGGGAAAAAAAGAAAATGGAATAAAAGAGCATGTGTGTTGCTTCAATTAGATTACCATGGAAAGCAGTATTACCTCATAAATTCCTGAAATGGAAACCATCACACTTAGTGAATTTATTGTTACTTAATTGTGACATTGTAGAATGTCGGATGTTCTGTGTTGTGTGTGCTGTTCAAAGAACAAGAATCACCCCCAGAATGTGATTTTAGGCTCTCTGGCAGAAGGGGGAACAGCTTCTGAGAATCTGTTCAAACCTCTGTTCAGAAGCATATTTATCGATTGTACACAAAGGCTGTGTTTGGGGGTTTGGGGTACAAGTTCCTTATACCAAAACCCCTTTGATCTATATATTCTCTGAAGAAAATAATCACATCCACAATTTTAATCCTTATTGTGTACTGTTTGCAGTACCCAATAATTCAAGACCTGCAAGTGTGCCCAGATAGTCTTGTGACCAAAGTCATGCAAGGCACTGAAAATTTCCTCAGGAAAAAATTTATAAATCATAGAAAACAATCACTGTACTATGATTTTTTTCAAGTTCTAGATACATTCAACAGACACTAATACATTCTACTGATACCCTAGAAACAGTGAGAACAACTGTTACATTGTAATGTTTACCCTAGATACAGTGACTCTACTAGATTCCCACTGCAGTGGAGAGATACAAGCACGGCCGTCCATGTCTCCTGTGTGAACAGAACACTCCTGAGACACCTGGAATGCAAAAAATAAAAACAGAGATCACAGCTCAAAGGGAGTTTACTCTGGAGTCAAATGTAAGTGACAATAGCCTGGAACACAGATTTCAGCTCCTATAAATTCCATGTCCTAAAATGGTAACAGTTTTATTGTTTTCATAGTAACAGGACAACAACAGGGCACAAACAACACATCTCAGAAATACAGTGGTGGAAACATCAGGCAGGCAGGTTGTATCCATGCAGGGAAATCTGTTACAGACCTGAGATGCTCTCTGTGACGGGAGTTGGTGGAAGCTAGGGGTCTGTTTGTACATTCCCAAAGGGTTTACCTAATAGTCACAGGATGTCAGGTCACACACAGAGAGGAGTAACAATGGATATTTAAGGGGCTAGGACATATTTATTTATGTATTTATTCATTCATTCATTCATTTATTTTGTTGTGCTTTGGTTTGGATTGGTTTAGTTTGGGATTTTGGTTTTTTGAGACAGGGTTTTTCTGTGTAGCCTTGGCTGTCCTGGAACTCTCCCTGTGGATCAGACTGGGCTCAAACTCACAGAGATCTGCCAACATCCACCCAAATCAGCCTCCCGAGTGCTGGGATTATAGGCCTGTGCCACCACAGCCTGGCCTGGTGTTCTTTTTAAAACTTTGTTAACTTTATGTTATGTGTATTGGTGTTTTAACTGCATGCTTTTTTTCCTCCACACTTTCTACAGGTGTTTACATTCCTCCATTTCTGACCCTAACTCAAAGGCATTACTCTCTTCTCTGAATTATTCCAAGATTAAGGCTTGCAAGAGCTGTTCTCATCCTAACCCCAACCCCCGCTAAAAGTAACAAAACGAAACGGTGCCAGAGAGTCTTCTGAGTCTGGTTTTATTATTGTTTTTGTTGTTAGCCTTTATTTTTCTTTTTAATCAAGAAGAATTCACAGATTGGAACCCTTTATTCCCCAGTAATGTTTGGACACCCACACGTTTCTGCTGTATGTGGGAATTTCGGAGAACCCACTCAGACTCATCGTGATCCGTCCCCACATACCCACAACGCTATAAAACTCCACAGAGAGGAACAAACATCCAATCTCCTCAAGTTCTCCAAACACCGAGGATGGGGTTCACAGTGCCAAGAGCCCTTCTTCTGCTGCTGGCAGCCACCCTGTCCCCAACTCTGGCCCTCTCGAGTGAGTACCAGGTGGAGAGAGAAACCATTTCTGAAGGAAGAAACCGGTCACTGGGTTGGGACCGCACCCAGAAAGCCTTGTCTCCGCCCTCGCCCAAGGAGCCCTCCCTTCTCCTGGAGATGGGCAGTCAGTTCCCAGCTCCCTTCTCTCCGCGTTGAGACCTGCGCCCCCTGCACACAGGGGGTGCACCTGTTCCTCGATCTGGCCGGATGCAGGGTCACCGGCCACTCGTAGGCTCACACTCCCTGCAGTATTTCTCCACCGTCTTCTACAATCCTGGCTATGGCGAACCTCGGGTCAGGGTCGTCGGCTACGTGGACAACACACAGATCTTGAGCTTTGACAGCGACAATGAGAGTCAGCGAGTGGAGCCGCGGGTGCCATTTATGGCGCAGGATCCTGAGCATTTGGATGAACTGACGCGTCTCGGCAGGCGCATCTTAATAATTGGCCGAATCGAACTGAGGACCCTGTTCAACTACCGTAGCAAGAGAGAGAATGGTGAGCGACCCTAGATTCGTAATGCTAGTGTACAGTCTCCAAATATTCTTAGGGACATAGGAACATATATTGGATTAATGAAATCCGCCAAGTTTCAGCCATCCTGGGGAAGCTTGAGGAAATTTATTGGGGTTTTATTTCACTGTGAAATAGGCTTTAAGCAATCATGCACAGGCTATGTGTATTGAATGGAGCTAATCAAGAAGACTGTACTGATCTCCCTGGCTGCAACAGGGTCTCACACTATCCAGAAGATTTGCGGCTGCGACGTTGGGCCAGACCACCGCCTACTCCGTGGGTATGAGCAGATCGCTTATGATACCCAGGATTACATCTCTCTGACTGAGGACCTGCGCTCCTGGATCGCAGCGGATACCCAGGAGGCTCAGAGCACCAGGCGCAAGTGGGAGGCAGCTGGGTTTGCAAGGCTTTTTAAATCTTTCTTGGAAGGAGAGTGTGTGACGTGGCTTCTCAAATACCTGGATAAAGGGAAGGAGATTCTGCAACGTGCAGGTAAAAGGGTTAGGGTTGTTTCTGTCCGCCTTTGAGCAGAATTTATGGGAAGAAATAAAACAAATTCATAAGACACCTATTGCAAGGGTAGGTTCTTCTCTGTCCAGCTGGTCCCCCAGACGGGTTTCTCTCTGCCTGCCTGTTCTCAGAGGGTTAATATCAGTTACAATTGTCTGGTCTATGGCTTAGGTCATTACTGGCTAGTTCTCTCTATAAATTAACCCATTTCTATTAGCTTCTATTTCATCCTGGGGCTTCTTGGGTGGCTACTTGGAGTCTTCTGACTCTGCCTTCTCTCTGTGTATCTTTGTTTGGACTTCCAGCCTAGTTTTACTATGCTAAGCCATTGGCCGAAACTGCTTTCTTTATTCATTAATCAATAAAAGCAACACATGGGGCTGGAGAGATGGCTCAGTGGTTAAGAGCATTGCCTGCTCTTCCAAAGGTCCTGAGTTCAATTCCCGGCAACCACATGGTGGCTCACAACCATCTGTAATGAGGTTTGGTGCCCTCTTCTGGCCTGTAAGCATACACACAGACAGAATATTGTATACATAATAAATAAATAAATAAATATTTAAAAAATAAAAGCAACACATATACAGAAGGACATCCCACATCAGGTAATTCCCTTTTGATCTCAGTCCCTGTTTCTGCCATTGCTCACAGATCAGGTGTAGCTACTCAGTCACTGGGTTTTACTCCACTTGGAGGTATACAGGTTCACACCTTTATTGTAGAACTTTCCAAGTAATAGCGAGTTCTGTATCCTTAGTCCTTATACTTTAAGTGCTGCTCTCCAGATCTCCAGCCCAACTCTGGGGATGATCACATGATCAGTGCTCAAGTTGTCCTCAGGAAGGATCAGAAGTTTGTTCTTCTCTGACTCTTCTCAGATCCTCCAAAAACAAATGTGACTCATCACCCCAGACCTGAAGGAGGCGCCACCCTGAAGTGCCGGGCCCTGGGCTTCTATCCTGCAGACATCACCCTGACCTGGTAGAGGGATGAGGAGGACCTGACCCAGGACATGGATCTTATTGAGACCAGACCTGCAGGGGATGGAACCTTCCAGAAGTGGGCAGCTGTGGTGGTGCCCTCAGGAGAGGAGCAGAGATACACATGCCATGTGCTGCATGAGGGGCTGCCTGAGCCCCTCATCCTGAAATGGGGTAAAGGGGTGTGTGTAGGCACAGAGTCTGTCTTAGGGACAGCAGGAGCCCTTCTGCAGGGTCAGGGCCCCTCACTTCTCTCCTCTCCTACTCTCTCTGGCAGAGCCTCCTCCGTCTCCCACCACCCCCATCATGGGAATCGTTGCTGGGCTGATTCTCCTTGGAGTGTTGGTCACTGGAGCTGTGGCTGCCATTGTGATGAGGAAGAGTACAGGTAGGATAAGGACAGTGGCTGAGATTTGGGTCTCACTGAGAAATTTCAAGCCCTGGATGTAAATGTGCCCGTATCCTGTTCTGTTACCATAAAGTGTATCCATTCCTGTGTGCTTAGCCACTTCAGGACTATAATTATAATTATTATTATTATTATTATTATTATTATTATTATTATTATTATTATTATCTCTGTAAGGAACACCTGGAAATAGAGGACAAAGGTTTTATATTGAATATTCTCATGATGTGACGCAAATCTGGGGTGGAGTCTCTAGGGGGGGAAATGGCTGGGAGGATACTTGATCCTTTTCTCATGTTTCCTGACCCTGTTCTAGGTCTGTCTGCGACCATACCCTGGAATATTATCTGTGGTCTAGGACTAGGAGTTTTCTCTGGCACCAACTCATTCTGCTTCCTTCTCTGTCTTTATCCTCCCAGAGATCGAAAAGAATGCAGTTCGATAACCTTATTAGTTTATCTCCACCCCTCATGTCCTGGCATTAGAATTCCTTTTTTTTTTAAGTCTAAAAAGGAAGCAGAGACCTAGTGCCCCATCATTTTGCTAAATAAATATCCCCGCAGCTGAGCACAGCTTGCGTCCTTGGCTCCACGGGTGTACACCTGTACCTTGTGCAGGACCTGGTGTGGATGGGCTTTTGTGTTCTGTCCCTTGATATGAAGACTCAGTTTGGGTTTTTTAATTTTTCTAAATTAAAAACAATGTAAGGTTATAAATTCATATATAAAGTTTTTTATGTTTAAATGATAAGAATTTCCATTATCTTTGTCTATAAGTTGGAAATCAGTCTAGGGAATATTCAGATAGCAATCAGTTAGAGACTTCATTGTATAAACTGCTCACTATTTCTTATACCTGAGGCTGAAGCTCATAGAAGGGACATCATATGTTCCTGTCAACATGACTTCTCAGGGCTGATGATGACATTTGGGACTGTTCATTGTGTGGTTGCTTCTCTGATGGTTGACATCAGGGACCTCAAACCTTGTTTTAGAACTCTCAGGCCTCTTCCCAGACTCTTCCATCCCATCTTAGAATGTAAAGCAGGGAGACCAGATATTACTTTTCTCTTTCTCTCTCTTTAGTAGGTTCTCACTCTGTACCCCAGGCTGGTCTGAATCTCACCATGTAACTGCAACAGCTAATCTTCAGGGCCAGCTGGATTGGATATCGAATCTCCAAGAACTTGCAATTCTGGAAATGTCTGTGAAGTTGTTTCCAGAGAAGATTAACTCAGCAGAGGAGGACGCTATCGAATGTGGGTGACAACAACCCATGATTTGGGGGTCCAGACTGAAGAAAGGAGAAGAAAAGGAGAAAACCAGATAAAAGCCAGCCTTCCCACACTCTGCTTCCTGATGCATGGAGATGTGAGTCATCCCAGCCACAGCTCCAGCTGTCATGAATTCCACCCTGCCTTTCCTGCCAGGGTGGGTTGAGTTTTCTTAAATCAAAAACCAAAATAAATCCTTCTTGCCTTAAGTTGCTTCTTTCAGGTTCTTTTGTCCTTGTTTTTCTTGTTTTACATTAGTGAGATCAGTGAGTGATACAGCTTCTACTCCCATAAACCATCCTGCCTCAACCTGAATGCTGGTATTCAAGTGTAGGGGATACAGTTTGCTTGAAGAATGACTCCTGTTGCCAGCTGTGAGGGAGACTCAAGCATTGACCAGGGGATTCTGGTCTGTTGGGGACCCCTCCCCAACTTCCTCGGTTATGGATGACCCTGGGTAGTGCCGCAGAAATCAGGACACAGGGGATGCAGAGTAGGAGATACAACTGCATACTTTATTGCAAAGCCAGTGCTCTTTTTATAATACTCAAATCACGATTCAAACTAGGTTCCCATAATACATGAAAATAGTTTCATAGACTAGTCACTTGTGAATAATTTCAAGAGCTTCATGCCCTAGCTAATCTAAACAAAAAGCTCGGCGTTCTGGGAATAACTCTTTTTTTTTTTTTTTTTTTTTTGGTTTTTCAAGACATGGTTTCCCTGTAGTTTCTAGAGCCTGTCCTGGAGCTAGCTCTTCTAGACCAGGCTGGCCTCGAACTCAGAGATTCGCCTGCCTCTGCCTTGGGAATAACTCTTGTTGTAATATAATATGTAAAAACACCTCATCAGAAGACAAACCACAACCTAATCAGAGCCTTTGAACTATAGTGCACATCTGTGTTCTCAAGGACTGACCATTGGCAAGGCACTCTACTGAAGGGAGAGGTTTGCCTCCTCCCAACTTGGTTTGCCAAGCCTATCAGCAAGAATGCTACCTCAAGTCTCCCTTGCACAGAGTTTCTATGCAGTTCAAAACCAGCCCTCTACACTGATCTACATTGTTGCAGCTTGTGAGCTGAACATCATCAGGGACTCACTAACAGGAACTCAGTCCAAGCTTATTATACAGAATCTCAGCTCAGACACTCTGAATCTTGAGCTGTCCCAGGGACTCCTGTACACAGGAAAGTTGAGACTTTCTGTCCCTTTTTTTTTTTTGTCTTTTTCTTTTCTCGTACAATACATCCCAACCAAAGCCTCCCTTGCCAGTCCCCCACAACTTCCCCTTCCTCCCAGTCCCCCACAACCTCCCCTTTCCCTCAGATCTACTCTTCCTCCAGTTCACTTTGTGCAAAAGCAGGCCTCCCAATGATACCAACCAGACATCATAAGAAGGTGCATTAAGATTAGACATAAACCATCATATCAATGTTGGAAAAAGCAACCAAGTAGAAGGATCAGAGTACCACTAGCAGGCCCCACACCAGGTAAAAGACTCAGAGACACCCTCACTCCAACTGTTAGGAACCCCACAAACAACCCAAGATAAATAACCACAACATGTATGCAGAGGACCTTGTGTAGATCCATGCAGGCTCCATGATTGCCATTTCAGTCTCTGTGAGGCCCTATGAGCCCTGCTTAGCTGATTCTGTGGCTGTGTTCTCCTCGTGTCCTTGACTCCTCTGGCTCTTAATCCTTCTTCCCCTTCTTCTTCGAGGTTCCTTAATGTTTGACTGTGGGTCTCTGCAGCTGCTACCATCAGCTACTGGAGGAAGCCTCTCTGATGCCTACTGGACTAGGCACCAACCTATGAGTATACAAGAATATTATTGGGAATCATTTCATTTGCTTTTTTATTTTATTTTATTTTTCATTTGTGTTTGGTTCTACCCTAGATCACAGCGCTATCCAACTTCTGGTTCCTGGTCATCCAGGGAGTGTCAGGCTTGAGCTTCCTCTCATGGCTTGGGCCTCAAGTTATATCAGTCATTGCTTGGTCATATCTGCAAGCTCACTTATAAATGAATTTTAGCTGTTAAATAAAGTATAATCACACTACAATCCACAGATTCAGAGATGCTAAAGAACAAGGACTTTATGGGGGATGTATGGATATCCCAGAGGGGGAAATTTCTATACATTTTCTAAGTTTATCCCTGGAACTCTGTATTGTTTCAGGATTGTGGTCTAACTATAACATTCCCTATAGACTCATGTGCTTGAACTCTTGGGCCCCAGCTGATGATGCTGTTTAGAAATGTTTGAAACATTTAGGAGGGAGAAGGTGGCTCTAGAAAACAGTTGTCAGCATGAGATTCCTAGGAGGACAATTCCAGTTCCCCGAGGTACCTTAATTCACAGTCACATATTCAGAAGGAAGGACACAAGTGTCTTTAGACTAACCTCATCCCTGCCAGACCAGGTATATCAAAAAGTTCACGTTTAAACCTAATCCTGGATGTGATGGTGTTTGAGGTTAGGGACTTTGGAGATAATGGGATCAGGATGGGAGCCTTTATTAATGGGATTAGTCCTCTAACTCCAGAGAACCCAGGGAGCTCCTTTACCATGTCTGCATGTTGAGAATTTAGCGTAAGGACAGTGTCCTGTACCAACCAGTAGAGGGCACTCGCCAGATACTGAATTAGCCAGTACCTGATCTTGGATCCCCCAGCCTCCAGAGCTATGAGAAATAAACTTTTGCTCTGTATGAGCTATGCAGTCCCGGTATTTTGTTGTAGCAGCACCAACAAATAAACCTTATCCACAATGCACCTACTACAAAATCATTCTCAAACAGTTATTCCCCAGGATCCAGATCTCCATTAATCCAGTCCTGGTGACAAATGCCTGTAGTACTGGCAGCCAGGAGGCCGAGGCACAAAGACTGAAGATTCCAGGTCAGGCTGGGATATGTGAGACCTGGTCTAAAAGCAGGCAAGGAAACAAACAAATGAACATATGTACCCACACGCACCCAAACATGTCTGTATATGTGAAGATTGCATTCAAACACATCTGGAACTCTACCAACTTTCTTTGGGACAGATGTCCTACAGCCCTGTTCTTCTTGGTACAAGGCAGGCAGACACCTGGATCTTCATTTTCACCCCTTTGCTCCACTGTCGTGCTGACTGTGCTGTTGCTAGGATCTCATGGGTTCCCCTTCATGTGCTTTGCTTTATTTTCTATTCTCTTCCTTCTCCCTTCCTTGCTTCTTCCTTCCTTTCTGTTTTGTTTGTTTTGTTTCTTTTTTAGTTTGTTTTCTTTTGTTGTTGTTTGTTGTTTTTTTGAAACAGGGTTTCTCTGCTTTTCCCCGTCTGTCCTGGAACTAGCTCTGCACACCAGGCTAGCCTCTGTCCCCAGGTGCTATCATCACACAAGCTGACTTCAGACTCTTGCTGTGTAGTTGAGGATAATGCTGAACTCTTTATTCTTCTGCCTCCACCTCTCAGAATTGTAGGTGTATGCCAATGATATAGACAGAATTGGGGTCCCTTTGGAGTTCTTGGTCTCAGCAACAAAGTCATTTAGAATAGACTCAAAAAGAAGATGAAGGATAATTTCATTAGTTAAAAAGGAGAACCTCAGGGTAAGCAAACTGCAAATTCTCGACAGCTTCCTGGAGGAGAGTGGAGCATAGAAGGGAAAGGAACGTTTTAAACTGACATGAGGGTCAGATACATGGCAGACAAGCAGTCATATGGCGAGGAAGGCGGCTTTAAAGAAAGAGGAAGGAAGCTGAAAATGGTGAAGGGAAGACCCAAAGTTTTGAGGAAAGAATGCTTGTAGAAGAGACAGAGAAAGGGAAAAGGACTAATTCAGAAATCAGGCAAAGTTAGAAACCTACATGGTTGTGTCCCAAAAGCTACTACACAGGGGCTAGAGTTCTGGGGAGAAAGAAACATAGTATCTCATTAGAAGACTAATTATTCTTCCTATCTCTTTAGCATGGATTAAGGTGAGCACACTTTCCTAGGGGTGTCCTTCGCCCAAGGAATGATCCTGACCAACTGTAATCCTGCGTCTCCATCCAGCCCAGAGGTTCTGTTCTCTTGCCAGGAGTTTTTTTCTACTTTAACACTTAGTCGTATCAACCTTGTATGAACATGTATTGAAGGAGGATTTCTGATAAAGAACAAAGACATGCAATTGCCTGCTTCTGTAGAGGTAGAACTAAAAACCTGCCAACCACTTAGACAAGAAAAGGCCTCCCAGAAAAGCTGCTTTCTCTGGAGACTATAGAAACACATAAAGTCTGTCTATATTATAAAGTGGTACTATATATATAGCCCCCACGTGGCCCAGAAGTTGCTGTGTAGACCAGGCTGGCCTTGAACTCAGAGATCAGTCTTTCTCTACCACCATGCTGGACACTTACATTTTAATTTATTGTGTATATATGTCTGTGTGTATACACTCAATGTGCAGATGTGAGAAGATAGCTTTTGGGAGTTGATTCTCTCCTTTCACCAGGGGGATCTCTGTGAGTTCAAGGCCACCTTGGGTTACACAAGATGATTCAGAAACAAATCCAGGTGTTGGTGCCCCACACCTTTAATCCCAGTGCTGGAGGGGAAATAAAGTGAGAGGAGAGAGGCTCTGTCCGCTTAGTCTGCAGTCGCCCAACCTTGGTAGAGGTAAGACTTTTCTAGTGGCTTGGCTGCTTTACTTTTTCTGGTTTTCAGGTTGAACCCCTATATCTGTCTCTGGGTTTTTATTATTTGTGCTACTAGCAAGTTCTTCACCTACTGATCCATCCCATTGGCCCCTCATCTGAATTTCCTTGCTGGGAAGTACATGGACTATGGTTAAGAAAGTTAAGAGCAAGATATCTATGGTAAGATCTCCTCTGTATCAATAGGCCCTTATCATGTCTTTTAGGTTTCTGGATTTTCACCAGCACAACTCTTAGACAAATTTAAACATTGAACATTTTTGTTATGGAAGTTTAATGCCAGCACTGTAGTATCATAAGGATGTAGAAATGTTACGTTAGTGAGTTCAAGACCAGTCTGGTCTACATAGCAATTTCCAGGTCAGCCAGGGCTATCTAGTGAGCCTTGTTAGAATCCAGCTACTGCCAGGCCACAATTCCTGCAGCATCCGCAACCCCATCCTGACCTCCAGGTATCACTAATCCCTGTCTATGAATCTCTGGATAATAGACTTTCAGGTATCAGGATTTCTCACAGGAGGAAGTGAGTTTATGTCAAAGTAGGTATTGGTGGCCACACTTTCTGTTCCCCATTTCCTTCTCTGCCTCTTGCTGGGATTCAGAGCCTGGCTGCAGGCTTGTGCTATGCAACCATCTCAGTTCTCAGAGAACTATAAAATGGTACACCTGCTTCTGCCACATGGGCCCTTATTCCCCTCTTCAGAGGCCCCAGACATGTTGTCTGTCTCTGGTGCTGGGGCCTGAACTCCTCTCAGAACCCCACCATGCTGTTGTCTGTCTATCCACGACTTGAATTCACATCCCAGTTGTTTAAAAAAGAATAGTATTTTATTTCTGTACCCCCAGACCAACCTCAAGCTTCCTACATTCCCTCTGAAGAGAATGACATCTTACAGGAAGTATCGTCCAGTGTGGGATTCACACACATGGGGTGGGACCATCACTGACCACAGACCCACAAGTGTTGCCTAGGAAAGGAACAAAGCTTTCCCCTTAGAAGCCCAGGGTCACCTCTCACAAGATGAAGAAAATTCCCCTTCTCAACAGGATGTCTGATTTCACTTCCTCACCTCTAACCCCAACATTTTCAACAACGGAAGATGAACAAATAAATACAAGTCCATTAATTATAAAATATTTAAGTGCCGTAAATTCTGTTTATCCCCTCGTATTGTTGTGTAGTGATTTACAGTGATCATCCTCTGTTCATCTTTCTTAGATTCCCTTAGGCCCTGACTTGTTGTTTCTCTTTGATTTGTATTTAGAGGGAGAAAAGTAGCCCAACATAGAACACCCAGGTATACCATGAATCTCCCTCATTATTTTCACCAATACTTAAATATGGTTCAGATTCCATAGTCTTAACCCAAGGCTCCAGTTTTGTATAGTACATTGATAATGTCTTGTTTTATAACAGACAAACAGAGTTCTTACAGATTCTCTGTTCAGAAAGCTTCTGTTGAATGAGGAGGCCCTGAAGCCTCTAGATCTTAAAGTCAGTGGCTGCAAAACCCTGCTCTAGCTTAGGCCATACCATGGCGAAGTACAAAGCTCACTTCAAAATGCCTAGCACTGATTATTTCTGTCCACTTTATTCTCCCAAACAGCAAGCAGTCAGGTCCATTTCTAGGAAATGCTGGCTGCCACTAATGGATTCCTAAGCCTCCTTTCTCTTGTTCTCTCCTTCACCCACTCTTTCAGGATCTTTTCTCTCTCCCTCAGGAGCTCTGCTTCCTGTGAAACTCTACGTCCAGGACTGTCCATATCTCTGAACTGCAGTTGGAATGATTTTAATAATAAGCCTCTCAGCTATATTACCACAAAAATAATGATTGCTGGAAGCTTCCCTGAACAGCCCTTTCCTTATCGGTCCGTCTAGTGCCTTACTTTTCACAATGATTGGACCCCAACACAACACACGGACCCCAGTGTCTGTGTGCAGTGGCAGCAACAGTCATCCTGATTGACAGCACTAGCCTCTTATACAAGGATCCTCATTCACCCCCAGCTCTTAATGCTGCGGTGTCTACTCCCTTACAAGTCCTTAAGACACAATGTCTATGGGCCACAGACCTCCTGTGAAGAGGTCCTGTCAACAACATTCCTCATCATCAGTGACACTGAACACTTTACATCTGTCTGTCTATCTATCTATCTATCTATCTATCTATCTATCTATCTATCTATCTATCTATCATCTATCTATCTATCAATTATCTATCTATCTATCTATCTATCTATCTATCTATCTAGCCCTCTTAGTCCCAGATCCTCTTTCCCTCAGCATGACCATCTCACAGTTATAAAAATGGTGTGAAGCAAAAAGAGGCTCTTGGATGCCTCTTCAAATAACCCAGATTTATTTGTCTGTGGTGATGCCTCTTAGAAAGCAGTCTTAGAAGACAGATTATAATTGGCTGTGCCACAGTTTCCCTAGGACACACTAATCCCACTAGGGAGTCAGCCTATACTAATGCAACCAGAAGGACCAGCTTTCCAGGCTGCTCCAGGGTTGTCAAAAGAACACCACAGAGTGGCAGGATTTCGGAATAATTTTTTTCTACCTGAGCATCTAAGAAATGGAATGAGACACACATGTGTACTGACGGTCACTCTCTCTTTTCTTTCCCCATATCCATCCCTCTCTTTGTAACACATAACTAATATATATTCAACAGAAACTCTTTAGGCAATATAAATTTCACTTGAAGTTTACATTTCATTTCTAAAGTAAATGATAAGGAGCGGAGTTTCTGATAACACACGTGTAATAAATCTATCAGGTTCCTAAGTAGTGGGGCAGCTGCAGCTGTAAAGAAGATCCAGCCACTCTGTTATCTACTAAGGAGATAGCCTATAAAGGGTTATAAAGGGGACTATAAAGTTAAACTATTGGGGAGTCTAGAAAATAGAGAAATTGTGCATTATATTCTATATTTCTAAGTGTAATAAGCATTTTTAAACTAACATTTTGTGATTGACAATCATAAAAATGACAGCTTCTCTTGAACTTAGAGCTCTGTCTGACAGGGAAGTGCAAATAGCAGCCTGCACAGCTGGGAGTGAGTGAGGACTTCAAGGGGCAGCTGGGAGGCTCCTTGGGGTGTGTGTGTGTGTGTGTAATAATGCAGAGTGCTGGACACTCTGCCAGGGACAGTGAAATTAAAGGTGTACTAAAGGGAGGTCCTTGGACCTTCCCCAAAGCAATGCACCTTATCCTCTCTGAGGAGTGGATGGGGGTGGAGGTGGGGGGTAGGTGGAAGGTGTGGGAGGAGGAGAGGGTGGGAACTGGGATTGGTATGCAAAATGAAAAAAAGATAGTTTGTTTTCTTTTTAAAAAAATAAGTGAAGAAAAAATAAGTGAAAGAAAAGAAATTATGAACTGCAGGGCGGAGGGCAGGTGGCATAACACTTGAGAAGACAGCAGAGTAGTCTGTGACTTTTAAATAGTTAGAAATCTGCTGGAATAAATATGTATTATTGGTCAGAACATGATGGTTAGGAATTTCAAAGGGTGAATATTTTTTCATAGGTTTGCGTTAGGAATTTTCAGGTTCATGGTTCCAGCAGATAGGAGAGGGTTATCCCAATAATCAGGCAGAGAGGGAGAGGTACTCACCCAAGAAAACAGGCCTGTGAGGAAACAAACCATAGATTAGTAGTACTTTTTTCAAGTCTGTCTTGAGCTATGGGCATTGGTTGATCCAAGTTGATCTCCTGAAACTTGTAAGAACCATCTTTAAGAGGCAAAAATGTCAGATATGTTAGCATTACTATTGTTTGTAGCTGTATTGAAATCCATGCTGTAGAAGAGCCAAGGAGACTCATATTTTCAGTCACACTAAAAGCTTGGAAACCTAAAAATAATTTTGACTAAAAGCAGTAATATCGTTGGACAGGGGTGACACAGGTCTTTAATCCCAACACTCAGGAGGCAGAGGTAGGCAGATCTCTGTGAGTTTGAGTACAGCCTGGTCTACAGAGTGTATTACAGGACAGGCTCCAAAACTACAGAGAAACCCTGTCTTGAAAAAGAAAGAAAGAAAGAAAGAAAGAAAGAAAGAAAGAAAGAAAGAAAGGAAGAAAGAAAGGAAGGAAGGAAGCAGTAACATCTTAAGTGTGTGTGTGTGTGTGTGTGTGTGTGTGTGTGTGTGTGTGTGTGTCTAGAGGAGCAGATGTATATAGATTGGGAAGATGTTTTTATTGTAAGAAGCATTTTTGAGTCTGCATTTAAAAATAACCAAAGGGAATATAAAATCCTGAGCTTGTGCCTATGATAATAGTGATGACATTTTTGAGAGCCAGATTAGTATCTTATTAGAGTTTTATTTATTTTTTTCTTTATATACCTCAAATCACCTTTGCTAATAAGATGTTTGGCCCCCTCCATGGGTCTGTATGGTCTTTAGGTATTAAATCTAGGTCTGAGATTTTCTGTAAAGAAGTAACGTGGGGAATGGACCCCACTTTTTACCAGACAGAGGAATTGATCCCGAAGTGTACAAGGCACAAACAGAGCTGCAGCCCCATTCAAGGCAGGGCATAGCTTTGTCCTTTGTAAGAAGTTTAAACCTTTTAGGTGCCGAGGGCTAAGTAAGGAATTGATCATATTAATACTTAGCATGTTTACAAATATATTTTGAATACATTAGAGAATTTGATAATTTATAAGATGATCAAGCATTAGTTTGTATTTTAAAAAATATCTTTAATAACTTAAAATTTAAATAAAACTTATCCTTAACAGTTTATAGTGTTAATTAGTGGCTAGGTGATTAACTTGTATTCTTAATTATTTCTAATAGTTTACAATTCAAGTAAACTTATCCTTAACAGTTTATAGTTTAATTTAGTTGCTTTTATAAACTTAGAACTTTATATTTCATCCCTGTTAGGTTTAGCCTTAAAAATAATAATTTTAAATTGAGGTTCTTTTAGTATGGAAACAAAAGCTCTTAATCATAAATATAATATATAGGGAGACTGTTAACTTTATAAATCTTTTTACAGTGTATTATGAAATAAAATAAGTGCAATAAAGAAACCAAAATAATTGTTCCATGAGTGAAAGGAGTGGGGAAGGTTTATTCCAAGAAATTTTTCTGGTGCAGCCAGCTTGAAATCAGAGAGAAGGGGGAGGGATGCAGATATCAAGAGAAAGCAAGAGACTTTTAAGCAGGGAGCAGGGAGCAGGGAGAAAAAGGCAGAGACTCAAACAGTAAGTGTTCTGATGAACAAAACTTTTAATCCAAGGATGTCTCCAAATAGATTGAAAGACCTCCTGGAATTTCCCAAATTACAGAAGAAACGCATCTCTTTATGATGGGGGCCCCATAGAGTTAGTGGGAACTTCCTGAAATGCTCACGACTTTTGTAAACAAAACAAGGAGCTCCGTGGCTACATTTACTCAGAGACAGGGAGATGAGAGGGGGGGGGGAGGGAGAAAGGGAGAAAGGGGGAGAAGGAGAGGGGGGAGAGAAGGAGAGAGGGAGAGAGAGAGGGAGGGAGAGAGAGGATTGATTTCCAGTGGGACTAGGAGAAGACAGCTGAAGAAATAGGTCCTGAGTGCTGGGATAAAGCAAGAGGATCATCTTTTAATTTCCAATTAGCATAAGTGGCTTGGCTAGCACAGCAGACGCAGTCAGCCTGCCAGAGAAGCTTGCTTTAGAGTTAATTAAACAGCCTTAGCTTGGCAAAGCTGAGATCCTTGGCCACAAGCAGTTTGGAAGTTAACTCTTTCCTTTCCCAGTGATTTGTCCTGCTGAATGCTCTATTAAGGCTATTAAGAATATTGCTCTTAGCTGGGTGGTGGTGGCTCACACCTCTAATCCCAGCACTCAGGAGGCAGAGGCAGATGAATCTCTGTGAGTATGAGGCCAGCCTGGTCTAAAAGAGCTAGTTCCAGGACAGTCTCCAAAGCTTCAGAGAAACCCTGTCTCAAAAAACAAAACAAAAAGAATAGTGCTCTTTCTAAAACTTCTATTTTGGCAATAGAAAACACGGACACTATTAAATTTACTCCCAATAACGAGTACGGAGTTTGCCAAAAAGTTTGCACAATCTGGTACCTACATAGTCTTACCTTCATCTGGTGCTCCATGTACCAGCTGATGCCATCATGACTGCTCTGTTACAGGTTGTTCACCTTCCACTAAGATTGCTACAGCCAAGAAGCTAAAACTGCTGGGTGATGCTGGCACAGGCCTTTAATCCTAGCTCTCCAGAGGTAGAGGCAGGAGGATCTCTGAGTCTGAGGTTAGTTAGGCTGGTCTACAGAGATCCAGGATGGCCAGGGATACACAGAGAAACTCCATATTGAAACTCCCCCCCCCCGAAAAAAAGTTAAAACCATATGCATTGGCAGATACTAAACACTCATCCTCAAATGCCCCCATTGGTTTTGTACCCACTTCACAGGCCTGTATTTATCTCTGACTAATACTATCCTCATGTACCACACTCTGAGAAGAATAAATGACTGCAAAAGTCTGTCCAAATGGACTTCTGTGACCTTTAACACTTTGTCTTGAACATGTCTTCTATAAAACAGGATATATGTGCTCCTCATAGTTGAGGGGCTAAAAAAAAAAATGGTTTTCCCCCCAGAGTTCCTACCTCAGAAAGAAGTTTATGTAATACCACTAAACCACCCATCAAATGAAAGAAAAGTATCCCCCTGGAAGCATATGGATCAAAGCAAATGAGATCAGGACAACTGGAGAGGGCCAGCCCTACAAGTTACCTTAGGTTGCCAGGCCAGTTCTCAAGCCACAGAGGCAGACAGCACCATAAAGTAGACAGCCATTTCCCAAGGTCATGGATCAGGTTCCATCTACTTCCCTTCTTATAGTGGTCTTTGTAAAATTCTCCTAAAGATAAAGGTATTGCTTTATTATTATTATTATTATTATTATTATTATTATTATTATTATTATTAATTTTTCAAGACAGAGTTTCTCTGTGTAGCTATGGATGTCCAGGAACTCCCTTCTTAGACCAGGCTGGCCTTCAATTCACAGATCTGCCTGCCTCTGCCTTCCGAGTGCTGGTATTAATGGTTTGTGCCACCACTGCCCAGAAAGATAAAATTTGAAACATTTTCCTTGTGCTTTTCTCTTTGTGGGTCAATCATTGATCTCCCTCATGTAATGTCCAACACACACACACACACAGACACACACACACATACACACACATACACACACACACACAGCAGTCAGCCTGTCCTCACCTTTCAAGTGCTGGGATTTCAGGTCTCTGTCACCATACTGAGCTTTGGTCTGCATTTCTTAAAACACAAAACATATATTCATCAGACAAATGAGGCTAAACCATTTGTGACTTGTAGTTGGTTTAATGGGATTTTGATGAAATGTGCTTAGATTTATTCTTTTCTGATTACTTAGTCTTATTCTAACTTACTCTTTTCTCTGCTTAAAGATTTATTGCCATTTGATTATTTGTCTGAGTTTCCTTTTCTCAGCTACCTACTTCTGTGTGAAACTTACAGGGAAATTTGAGATAGGGGAAGTGACAGTCCAGGAACTAGGAACTCTGGCATGCTGAATTTTTTTTCTGTTTGTCTTGTTTTTTGAGAAAGTGTCTCTCTCTCTCTCTCTCTCTCTCTCTCTCTCTCTCTCTCTCTCTCTCTCTCTCTCTCTCTCTCTCTCTCTCTCTCTCTCTCACACACACACACACACACACACACATACACATACTGGCTGTCCTGGAGCTCACTATGTACTCAAATTCGTGGTGATCTGCGCGTCTCTGCCTTCAGAATACTGGGATCAAGGCATGCCCCATCATGCTTAGCTTACACTGTTTTTGTTGTTGCTGTTTATTTGTTTTGCTTTTCAGTTGTTTTGTTTACTTTACATTATTTTCCATGCAAATGGGCAAAACTGCACCGTTCACAGAAATTACACAGATTGGGAAGGCAGTCTCCAATTAGAGGCTGACAACACAGACCCATCTGGCACACGGAAATAACACAAGGCTCAGCACAAACAGATCAGTAAGGGCATTTCAGGAAAATAAAAGGAAGAAGATTACAGTAGGAATCAGTATATGAATCTCATGGAAAGTTGTAGAAGTCAAGGCATAAGGCAAAATTCATCATGATGATCTCAGAGAGCTCCTCCTTAAGAACACAGTTTCTCAACTGCAGCTCCCGAAGTTTTCTCCTACTTCTTCCCATCTTTTCATCATATCCTCTCCATCCATATAGCATCCTAAATCTGCTGTTGGCTATGGCTTGTAGGAAGTTACGGCATGTCGAGGAGCCTCTCCTCTCTCGTTTCCTGTGGGCTGGTGGCCATCACCTCTTCCTGAAGGGCAGCCTTCTGTCCATTCTGCAGCAGCTACTCTATTTCTTCCTTTTCCTGGGCCTGTCCCCTGCCATGTCCTCCTCTTCTTAATTCTCTCTACAACATGTGCTGCCAGCAGACATGTTCCCCTCAGCCAGGCCTGATGCCAGCCTGCCATGTGCAGGGCAGAAGGAGTTGGTGTTCAGAGGCCAGTGATGACCGTGCCCAAGGCTGTGCTGCTCTGCAGCCTGATTTATGCTGGCTGTTTTGAGTAAAGGAACTAGCAGCAGATGTTGGGCAGGGCTTTATTCTTCTCTCCTCTAACCTGCCTAGTATCCTGAATCACAAAGGTTTTATTAAGAGTCTTCAGGACGGATTTGCCACATCCCATCATCATCTACTTCAGTCCCATCTATTGCTCCAAAGAAAATACTTTTCAAACCATTTACAAACTGTTCTCTGGGTCCAACGTGGCAATTACATGTTCTCCAAGCACACTGACTTCCTCTAAAAAAAAAAATTTACCATTCCCTGACATCCTGCATTCTTCCCCTCTCACACAATAAAAAAAATTATATAGTTCAGGCCATTCTTCAAGTCCTGGAAGTTCTCCTGCCTCAGCCTCTTGAATGGTGGAAATAAGTCATGTGCCTCCAAGATAAAAAAAAATAGCATTTAAAGCTGAAGGGAACTCATGAAATTACTTGATACTTTCATGAGGTGATTGACATCAAACATACTTTTATGCTTCTCAAATTTTCCTGACATATTTATTGTAGTGTGCTTGACAGTGAGTTAATCTGTTGACACCTTAGTCTAAATCAAGGCTGTGAAAAACTCATTACGAGTTATTACATTCTTCACCATCGCTACTTACATGCAGAATATAAGGATAGTCTCACGTTTTAAAAGTCTTTTCTGAAGTCAGAGTATCATGGGACTAAAGAGATGGTTCCATGGTTAAGAGTGCTACTGTTCCTGGAGATGACCCCAGTTCAGTTTCTAGCACCCACCTAACAAACACCTGCAATTCGAGTTCTAGGAAATCTGACTCCCTTTTCTGACCTCCATGACATCCACACACATGTGACATACATTTGCACAAATTTACACACTCACCAAAAAAATTTTTTTCTTTTAAATGTCGGAGTCATGTAGGTTAAACTGGCCTTAAACTCATGTCAAACTGCTTGCCTCAGCACAGCCTCCTCAGCGCTGAGATTACAAATGTCAGCAACCATGAGCAGCTTTTTAATACAGTAAACGTCGTTGGATTTAATTTACATAAAACTTTGAGATACTTAATAATATATAAGCACAAGTAAGAAATCCTGAAATCAAAACATTCAGAATCTCAGCATTCCTCCTGATAAGGACTCAGAGAGCAGATGTGACAAAGAGCACCAATTACCAGAGGAAGAGGTCTCCATAAGTCCCTGGTCTGAGGTTTTGCCTCAAGGTGTTTGAGAGGGGAAGTCACAGGTTGGGGATTCCCTCATTGCCTCTGAATTCCTTCCACCCGAGTCAGCTGTCCAGTCCTTCTATCTGGACACGTGTTCTCACTCACACCGCAAATCGGGATTCTGGAGAAAGCCACTCACAGTAACTGTGGTACCTCCCCCACAATGCACGACGCTTTAAACCCCACAGAGAAGAACAAAGTCTCAATCCCTCCAGATTTTCTAGACACCAATGATGGGGGCTGCAGCTCCGGGCCCCACCCTCCTGCTGCTCTCAGTACTCCTGACTCTGTCCAAGACCGAGACCCAGAGTGACGCTGGTGAGTGTGGGTCAGGGCAGCATCCCAAAGGCAGTTTTTCATCACCCACCCAGACCCTCCAAGCCCTTTTCCACAGGCATTCAGAACCCTGCGCCCTGATCCCTTCTTGACCCGTGCGTCTGCCCGGGGTACCGGGAGGAGGGTCGTAGTCTCACTGTGCGCCGTCCCCAGGGTCACACTCCTGGCGGTATTTAGTAACTGCGACTGCGTCTCGATCGGGTCTCCGACATCCCCAAGTCTTCGTCGCTGGCTACGTGGACGATACGCAAATTCTGGGCTTCGACAGTGACTTGGCTACTAAGATGGAGCCGCGAGTGCGAGTGCCGTGGGCGCAGCAGATGGGGCGGGATTATTGGGAGCAGGAGAGAAGGCAGATGGAGACTTTTTCAAGCTCGGCCCAAGAAAGTCTGCGATTTGCAATTCAGATCTATAACCAGAGCGCTGACGGTGAGTGACCCCTGTATGTCCTCACGGACTGGCCCGAGTTGCCCCAGGTCTCAGGTCCTAAGTTTGATCCAAGGCTGCGGGGGCCCGCAGAGACCCTGGACCAGGGAGAACATGGGACTGAGACCCGGTTTCCGGTTTACTTTAGGTGGAAATTTTGTGGGTGGGCTGAGCCCTTTAGACAGGGCTGACTTTGGGGGGCGGCGGCAGGCTCTCATACCTTCCAGTGTTTCATTGGTTGCGAAGTGGGTCCAGACAGACACTTCCTCCGTGGGCACTTCAGACATGCGTTTGATGGCCGTGATTACATCAGCCTGAGCGAGGACATGAGAACTTGGATTGTAGCAGATCCGAAGGCTCAGGGAGCCCTGCAATGGTGGGAGGCAAATCGTCCAGTGGAGTTCAGTAGAATCTTCGCTGAGAACCGGTGCATTGTTTGGCTACTCAGGCATCTGGAGATGGGAAAGGAGATTCTGCAGCGCTCAGGTAAGAGGGATTGAGAAGCAATTCCTCCATCTGCACAAAGAGTAGGGCGCGTGCCTCCAAGGAGGGAAGAAAAGGGTACCAGCTGAAATACTGTAGCTCTCCTGTGTATCCTGAGGGGAAGGAGTGCTCCTGGTTTTCCTGACCCAACACCAGAGAGTGACTCTCCCAGGACTCACCTTTCTCTCAGGACAATTTAGGGTCTCTCAGGATGATAGGAAAGAAGATAGCTGAAATAACCAACAGCAGCTCAGTTCAGTCTGCAACCCTTTGTGAAACATGGTCTCCTAGAGACTGAGTTCTCTGCCCATATGCAGTGTCTTTGGAGGTTGCACTCAAGCAAGACCAAGTCAGGACCAGAATTCCTCTTTTCATGGTGGGAAACTTGGGAATCTTCCTTTTGCAAGGAATAGATTATACTAGTGCCTGAGTATAAGACAACTTGTGTGGGGTGTGCACAGCCCCAGACCACACCCTCTCCTTTCACATCTTGATTCTCCTGTACATTGCCAAGATAGACACACAAATACTGCTTAAGTTCCTAAAAAAATATTATAAAATATTGAATTTTCCAACTCTTCTTCTCAGACCCTCCAAAGGCACATGTAACCCGTCACCCTAGACCTGAAGGTGATGTCACCTTGAGGTGTTGGGCTCTTGGATTCTACCCAGCTGAAATAACCCTGACCTGGCAGAGGGATGGGGAAGACCAGACCCAGGACATGGAACTGGTGGAGACCAGACCTTCTGGGGATGGAACCTTCCAGAAGTGGGCAGCTGTGGTGGTGCCTACCGGGGAGGAGCACAGATACACATGCTATGTGCAACATGAGGGGCTGCCTGAGCCCCTCACCCTGAGATGGGGTAAGGAGGGGTGTGAGCACAAAACCTGATGTCAAGGAAAACAGGTGACCTTCTGGAGACCCTAAGTAGAATCAGTGCAGAGCTGTGGGTAGGAATTGGTCCTTAATTCTACTCTCTCTTCCCAGAGCCATCTCCTTGGTCCCCAGCTGGAGTGACAATTGGTGTGGTTCTCCTTGGAGTTGTGGTCACTGTAGCTGTGGCTGCCATTGTGATGCTGAGGAAGAAAAGCACAGGTAGGGAGGGGATTGGTGTCCGAGGGTTCTGTAGAGATGAAGCCATGGATGGAAATGTGCTCATCTCCTGCTTTGTTAGTGTGAGATATACCCATGTGTGACTGCTTACCTGACCCGGGACTCAGTGTACTGGCAGGTTTTGTTTTTGTTTTCTGTTTGTTTTCTTACTTGTTTGCTTGCTTGTTTTGAAGACAAGGTATCTTTTTTTTTTTTTTTTTTTTCGAGACAGGGTTTCTCTGTGGCTTTGGAGCCTGTCCTGGTACTAGCTCTTGTAGACCAGGCTGGTCTCGAACTCACAGAGATTCGCCTGCCTCTGCCTCCCGAGTGCTGGGATTAAAGGCGTGCGCCACCACCGCCCGGAAGACAAGGTATCTTTACATAATCCTAGCTGGCCTCAAACTCAGAGATTCTCCTGCCTCTGCTTCCTAAGTGCTAGGATTAAAGTTGTGTGCCACCATGCCCAGTTGTGCTAACACTTTTTAAAGTCCAGGGCTACGAGGAAGCTAGAACATCATTATCCTGGAACTATCAGTCTTTTTATTTCCCCTGATATAGTCACTCAGATAACTTTTCCAGGAATTTACCTTCATCATTGTATTTCCACCTTTTACCATCTTCTCCCAGCTCTGAGCTCTCTCTGCACATTAAGGGAACACCTAGTAAGGGAACAGAAAGGAAGCAGAGCAAGTCCCTCAGTCACTCTCCCTTTCCCAAGCATCCCTGCAGCTGGGCACCACAGGAGACTTCCTCAGCCCCCCACCCCCACCCCAGCTGAATGAGCACCTGGTGAGAAGGAAAAGCTGGAACTGCAGGAGTGGACTGGGCTGGAGTAACACTGGCACATCCAGTTCCCAGAGTAGCAGGAAAGCTGTCCCCCAGAGACCAGGTCCAGGTGTCAGTGGTTCCTGTGCTCAGAGGATCCCTGTGGGACCTGGTGTTGATGGGCTCCTCAGTTCTGTTCCCAGCTGTGAAGCCTTGGATTTGGTTCATTGGCTTTTTCCAAAACAAAATAATCACCAACCCTCCAATACCACATATTAAATTCCTTTGTTTTTAAAGGATAAGAGTTTGGATTCTATTCTTTATATCTAAAAGTAAGAAATCAGTCTAGGGGATTTTCAGATAGCAGCCAGAGTCTCTATATAATTGCTTCCTGTATTTCCTCTCTGAGGCTGCACCTCATGGGAGAGAAACAATGTGTATCTGTCAACATGACAACTCAGGACTGATCACGTGTATTCTCCCTTGTCTCTCTCAACCCATCCCCCAAGTGGACTGCCCACATAAAACCCTTTTCCATCATGGATGCTGTTCTCACCACTAACATCAGTGGCCATAAATCTTGTTCTCAAAAATTCAGACTCTTTCCAGATCCCTAATTCACATTGCTCAGAATGTATCCCAGGACTCACTCTTCCCTTTTCTGTTTCTCTGTTACCAGCATCTCACACTGTATCCCGTGCTGGCCTAGAACTCACTAAGTAGCTGTGATGGCCAATCTTCAGTGTCAGCTTGACTGGATTTAGAATCTGCTAGGAGGTCCAATTCTGGTCACATCTGTAACAGTGTTTCCAGAGATTAATTGAGGATGGAAGATCCAACCTGGGGACCAAGGATAAGAGGAAGAACAGAAGAAAGCCAGATGGGAGGATCTCTACACTCTATTTCCTGATCAACTGAAGTTTGTGGAATCCCTGCCCCATGCTCCTGCTGCCGTGTACTGCATCATGTCTCGTGCTGAGAGTGACTGTGCCCTCTTAAATCATGAATCAGAATAAACCTTTCATCCTTTAAGTTGTTCTTCTGGGTATTTTGTCACACGATGAAAAAAGTAATAAATAAAAATTAGTATAAGCTTTGAAATACTTGCAATCCCTTTCTTGCAGTGTTAGAATTATATATATGAGCCACCATACCTGGCAGCAGGAAATTCTATGTAACATACCATAAATGAGGCTGATGCCCAGCCTGGGAGCTCCTGTCTACATTCTTGCAGCTCCATGATCCGAGTAACAGCTGCCTCTGCACAACCTTGTTATAAATGCAGAGATTCTTGGCTCTTCAACAGACTTTCTAAGTCTTTGTTTTGATTTTGTGTGTGAGGTTTTGCTTTGATTTTTTGTTTGTTGAAACAGTCTCACTATGTGGCCTAGACTGACCTGGCACTTGCTTTATGTGTAGCAAGCTGACCTTGCTCAGAGAAGTCCTAGGAGAGGAGGCACTGATTTCTGCCCAGAGTGCTGAGATTAGAAACCTGTGTCATCAAGCCTGACCTTTTTCTTGTTGTGAAGTTCAGAGGATTCCTGTGCAAAGGGAAGTCTGAGAATGCCTTGTCTATGGGCCTTCTGGACACAAGCTCAGAGCTGTACATGTGTCCAGTACATGCTTGAATGAGACCACTGAGCACTGGAGGGGCCAGGGTCAGTCCTGTTCTGTTTCTCTTCCACAATTAATCATGCCTTTGGTGGTTTTATTCAACTCCATTTAAGACCACCCCCAAATAAATTTCTCCAGCCCAGGCACGAACATCTCCAGCCTCCTCTGTCCCTGTCAGTCTGGCTGCTTTGCGTGCATTTCCCTGTCTGCAACCAGCAAATCTACTCTGCTGCCTGTGCAGTCATGGATTTTTTGTTATTGCCTTACTTCATTCTGTAGTGCAGATTTAACTAGTAGGAAATATTGTAATGCCCATGTATTTAATGAATCCAGAATACAATTTCTTTGCACTGTTTTCTTGCTCATACCTTGAGGAAAAGCAATCCATGTCCCTTGCCTAAACTACTAAGTGAATTTCCTTCCTCTGTTGTCTTGCTTACTTCTAATGAATTCATTCAGTTCTCAACTGGAATGATTTTTGTTTGTTTTTGCAACACAGTTCATGAAGCTGAACTTCTAGTCTCATGAGTCTGCTTCCCAGTTTGTAGGCTTCCAGTTATGCACCACAACACCTGGCTCTTGGTTTTGCTGTTTTTGAATTCTTTATATATTGTAGACATCAATCCTGTTTCAGATTTAGAGCTGGTTTATTTTCTCCCTTTCCTTAGACTGTCTTTACACCCTCTAATTGTTTCCTTTGCTGGGCAAAAGCTTTTCATTTCATGCAACCCATTTGTCAGCTCTTGCTATTGTTTCCTGAGCCATAAACCCTTTCAGACCATCCTAACAGAGGGTCGGTGCATCTATCAAATCTGTCAAATCTCTAGCAGATTTCAGAGTTTTGTGTTACATTTAAGGTCTTTGAGATTATTTCTCTACAGGGTAAGAGATAGAGATGTAGTTTGGTTTTTCTACATGGGGTATAAAGTTTTGCCAACACCATTTGCTGAATGAATTTGTGTTTTTAGGCATTGTAGCTGAAAATAAAATAATAGTGTATAAAGATTTTTGTGGTATCGGAGGGCCAAGGAATGTCATAAAAACCACACTGTGCAACAGACTTTACACAAGGGATTTACGGGGGAGGGGAGTGCAAAAAGGCTGACTCTGAGGATATGAGGGGGAGGTGAGAAAGAGGGGAAAGGGGGAGGGAGGGAGGGAGGGAGGGAGGGAGGAAGGGAGGAAGGAAGGAAGGAAGGAAGGAAGGAAGGAAGGAAGGAAGGAAGGAAGGGAGGAAGGAAGGAGTAATGGCTCAGACTTTATGGGGGTATGGAGCATGAGCGTAAGGGACTTTGGCACAGTGGGAACTGTCAATGTGAAAGGAGAAGTTGTTAGAAGACCTCAGGAGGATCCTCCCGTCAGAGGAAGGAGCTAGATGCAACATCTCCCTGGCCCTGTATCCACCAGAGAGTACTTCAACCAGACACTGACTCTGAAACCTGTAGGAGACAATAACTGAAGTTTTCTCTCCCAAGACAGTACCAGGCAAAAGGTGAAATTATGCGCTGAAGGGAAGAACACCCAAGTCTCTTGCTGAAAGATTTATACAAGTTTTTCAGAGACCTGGTGTGTTAGAGCCTGAAGCACAGAATATCAAAACCTCATTTCTGCTCTGGTCAGGAATTGCCTCTTAATTAAATACATAAGCATAGAACAGTGTACTTGGCTGAGATGTTTCATGACTAAGAATTTTAAGTAACTGCACGAGTCTTTGAAAATTACTCCAGTGCTGGAGAGATGGCTCCTCCGTGGTTAAGAGCATTGCCTGCTCTTCCAAAGGTCCTGAGTTCAATTCCTGGCAACCACATGGTGGTTCACAACCATCTGTAATGAGGTCTGGTGCCCTCTTCTGGCCTGCAGACACACACACAGACAGAATATTGTATACATAATAAATAATTTTTAAATAAATATTTAAAAAACTTAGAAAGAAAGAAAGGAAGAAAGGAAAAAAGAAAGAAAGAAAATTACTCCAGTAAACAGAAAGGAAGATAAATTCCCTGAATCTTGTCTCATAGATAGAGTCTTTTCCGACACAAAGGCTTAACTCTTTTAGGCATAACTCTTTAAAAAATTTTTTTGAGTTCTGTTTTTGTTATCATTGTTGTTTATAACAAGATCCAGTGTAGACAGGCTTACTTTGAATTCATTGTATATTCAAAGAAAACCTGTGTATCCTACGAGCCAGCTCCCAAATAACCACCCAAAGACGTATTATTCATTATTAACACTGTCTTAGGTGTGTTACTAACTAGCACTTACAACTTGAATTAATCCATTTTTATCAGTCTACTTTTTGTCTTGTGGCTTTATTATCTTTATTCTATATTGTCCATGCTGCTTCCTGTCCATCAGGTTGGCGACTTCCCAAGTTTCACCTTCTTCTCAGCCTTCTCTCTCCCCCAAAATCCTGCTTAGCCATTGGCCATCCACCTTTGTATTAAACCAATCCACGTGACAAATCTTCAGTGTACAAAATAATTACTCCACAAGAACCTTGAACATCTAATTCTCTTGCTTCTATTTTTTAAAAATACATCTTAAAGGATTATTTACTTTTAATTTATGTGTGTATGTCTCTGTGTGGTTATGTACACATCTCTACAGATGCCCTTAATGGCCATATTCTTGGGTCCTTAGATCCCCTGGTTATGAGTCTTCTAACATGGGTGTGGGAACTAAATTTGGGTCCTCTGCAAGTGCTCTTAACTACTGATTCATTTCTACAGCCCCTGCTTCTACTTCTTGATTGCTGAGTGTGCATCACAACACCATGTTTTTATGGAATGATGATCAAATCAGGTCCTCCATGCCAGGCAAGCACTCTGCTGAGTTACAGCTCCTGCTCCAGCTTCTCATTGGGTAGTACTGCTGTCCTGAAGCTCCCCACCCTCTTTCTGCCTCAGGCTCCTGAATACTAAGATTAGAGGCGTGAGACATTATGCCTGGAACAAAAGCAAAACTCTAACAAAGAGCTTAATGCCCCTTGTTATGTGAACCACAGAGTTTGTTTTCAAATGTTTACAGGTTCATAAAAAGTAGTCAGTGGAAGAGAGACTGACCTACACATTTAACTGTACACTCATTTAAATGAGAGTACAAAGGTCAGTATAGGTCATGGGAGTTGAATATACCATATGGGAAAACAGTCTCAGATACACCCCAAGACTACTCACAGTTAAAGCACATTAGGAACTGGAAGTTTTGAAGACTGTGGAGTGACTTTTTCCACTCTCTGGTTAGTGAAATTATGACTGCCACAGCGGACCCTATTTCTCTTCTTGCATTCCAGACCGCTAAGCAGCTAGTTAGATTTTCATAGATTTTAGGAGGACCCCTTCCCTCATAATCAATAGCTTACAAAACTGAGGACCGATGAAGAAGGAGAATGGGAAGAGGGAAGAGGAGGAAAAAGAGGAGACTGGAAGATATTGAAGAAGGGGTGGGGATGAAGGTGAAGAAGATGAAGGTGCTGATGAAGGAGACAAGAGGATGATGAAGGAAGTGGCAGATACAAAATGAACACCAATTGATTCCAATCTTTAAAAAATTTTTCTTTTTATACTTTTTTCTCCAATCCCTGGGAGTGAGTTGTAGTTATTTCTCCCCTGTCCCTCTTGTGTTCATTTGTCTATTTTCGAGATTCTTTTTCTAAGACCATGGTTTTCAACTTGTTTGTTTGTTTGTTTGTTTGTTTGAAAACACCTTGAGCAAAATAAAATGGGAAAAGAATCTCCATATTGGAAGCAGCACCGCGGCCACTCTGAGTCTCCATGAACCCAAGGTCCTGACCGCGAGCCCAGCTGGGAGCAGAGCCTGCAAGTCTAGAGCTTTATGGGTCACATGCTCTCACCCACGCAAGCAAGCTTGGTGTCAGAGGACTGTGTAGTTGATGCAAAATCCCAGAGATGCACATGGGACAGGATTGACTCCTCAGGAAAGAAAACTTTAAAAACAGTATCAGTAAACGCTTACCAAATAAATAAATAAATAATCTCCACCTTTCCTTTGTAAGTTCATCTTTATCCCCTTTTTAAAAAATATTTATTTACTTATTATGTATACAATATTCTGTCTGCTTGTATGCCTGAAGGCCAGAGAGGGCACCAGACCTCATTACAGATGATTGTGAGCCACCATGTGGTTGTTGGGAATTGAACTCAGAACCTTTGGAAGAGCAAGCGGTGCTCTTAACCACTGAGCCATCTCTCCAGCCCCCATCTTTATCCCTTTTTGTCCCAGACTGTGGGATAGACACCACCACTGTGCTCTGTGGGGAGGAAGAAAACCTTTCAACTACTTTCACTATGCTGGATGCTGGAGGGTTGGTCTGCTCCTGTAAAGTTGTGCATAGAGTTATAGCTTTTCTCCTACTTTCTGCACAGTGGGCTCAGAGATTACACTGTCTCTACGTGAAAATGAACAGTTAGCCTTACCAACATGAACTCTTCTTTATCCTTCCCCTCCTTTTTCCCGTTCTCCTTCTTCATCAGTCCTGGGTTTTCTAAGCTACTGTTTATGAGGGAAGGGATCTCCTAAAATCTAACTAGCTACCTAGCAGTCTGAAACATATCAGAAATAGGGTCACTTGTGACAATTCATAATTTATCTAAGCAGAGTGTTCTTTCTGTGTACTTTCTCTTGTTTAATAAAAAAATTAAAGGAAGGCTTAGGTCAGCAAAGGGTGGATTTGAGATGTCTGAATGGGTTAAGCAGACTTGTGAAAAGGGAGTGGAGAAAAATATATAGCTCAATAAAAACAATTTTTAAAGGAGGAAAGAAGATTATTGCATACCTGAAGGTTTTCTGATAAAGACAGGCTTACAGTTAGTTGTCCCTCCTGTAAGGGTCAAACGACTGACATGTTAGCCACTTCAACATGAAAAACATTCTCAGCATTTCTACCAGATCTAGAGATTTTAGAAATAGTATAAAGTAACATATAAAATGGTACAATGATCCCTTTGAACACTGTCTACTTTCATCCTCTACTCTGCAATGAACTCTGCAAATCACTCAACTCCAAGGTTTCAAAAGATCCCTTAACACCTCCCAAACCTATTTCTCCAGTTCAGACAACTCTCTCGATTAGAGACTTGACGGCTTGTCCTCCTGTCAGTACACAGGGACTCCCTTCTGCTGCTTGTACAGTTCTGAATTCTCCATTTTGCTCAGTTGTGCTGGAATTACAAGCACACGTCATCATCCCTGGATTTCATGTAGATGCTGTGAGTCCAAATTCAAGTCCTCATTATTGTACAGAACTCACTATATTCATCGAGCCTCCTCCCTAGTCTTCCCTTCCTTGACAAAAGTCTGTCTGGATGTAAAACCTCTGAAAAGAATGATGTCTCACAGGAAATCTCTTCCAGCTTGGGCTTTATGAGTCTGGACCGCTACTGACCACAGGATCCCACAGATATGGCCCTTGGAAAGACCAGGCCTTTCCCTTTAGAGGAAAGATGCAGAAGGAACCTGTAATAAATTCCCCTTTTCAACAGGATCTCTGTTTCCACTTCCTCTCCTGTAAGCCTAATCTTGTCAAAAAAAAAAAAAAAAAAAAAAAAGAGGAGATTGGATTCAGAAATAAAATTTGACTTACATAAAATTTACATGCTACAATTCTTTGTATTTACTCTCAACAATGTGCCCTGGTTAACAGCCCAACCTCCTGACATCTTTTAGCTTCCTTTACTTGCCATTTCTCTCTGATTTATGTTTAGAGAAAGAAAATCGAAATGAACATACCTCAAGGAAAACTAGATTAGGATAATTGTTGGGCCAGCCCAATAGGTGACTTTAAAAATTGCCAGGGCCAGTTCCCAAAAGCCAGAGACAACACACCTGAAGAAGACAGACATTTCCACAAGGTCATGGACTAGGAACCTACTTTTATCTACTTCCTTCACATAATGTTCTTATTTTAAGCCTCTCTCTAAAGAAAGAGAAAGAAACTCTTAGACACCTCTTTCTTCATAGGTCACTCATTGATTTCCCCTCCCACCCTTCTACACAGGCCAAACTGGTCTTGAATTGAGCTAATACTCATACCTCTGCTCCTGAGGACTGAGAATACAATTATGGGCTACCATGCCTGCTCATAACACACACACACACACACACACGAGAGAGAGAGAGAGAGACAGAGACAGAGACAGAGACAGAGACAGAGACAGAGACAGAGACAAAGACTGACTTAGACACATACATAGCCCAGGACTGGAAGCATACAGTTGAGTCTGACTTTAACCCTCTTGCCTCCAACTCTCAAGTCCTGGAACTGCAGGACTGCCCAACCATGCCCAGAAAAGATATATATTCTTCATACATTTCACATATATTTTTTATCAGATAAGTGAGGCTGGACTATTTATAACTCACTCTTGGGAATGCAGACTGGTTTAACAGAGAGAATGGGATGTCTTCATCTTAATCATCCCCCCAAGGCTCAGGGAACAATTTGGAAGAGGAAGTGGAAAGATTTTAAGAACCAGAAGTGGTGGGTGACTCCAAGGAGACAGTGTCTTCCAGACACAACAGGTCTGATGCACGTATGAACTCGCAGACTGTGGCAGAACACAAAGACCCGCACAGGCTCAAGCCAAGCAGAAATCTCATCACTGAAGGGGAAAGAGGACACCAAGTCCTATCCCTAGTGAAGAAACTGTTTGCAACTGACACTTTCTGAGAAAGGGAAAATCAACTTTCTTCTGTGCAGGGTCACTGGGTATATCGACCGCATTCCATGACAGCTCCTTGCCCAGGAATAATTGGCCCACATAAAACAGACTCCATGTTTTTATGTGTGCGTATGTGGGCTTTTTGCTTTGTTTGGCATTTTGATCTTATTATTTGTTTTGATTTTCTTCTGTTTTAGAAAGAGAACATGACGTTAAGTGAAGTGGAAAGGATCTAGAAGGGGTCTGGGGGCAGGGAGGAAAACATGATCAAAATATATTGTATGAAAAGCCAGGTCTGGTGTCTTATGCCTTTATTCCCTGTGCTAGTGAGACAGACACAGGAAGACCTGTATGAGCTGGAGGCCAGCCTGTCTACATACACAGTCAGAGATACATAGAGAGACCCTGTCTCAACTCTCCCCTACAAATATACATAATATATATATTATATATAATATATATATATATAAAATAAAAATAAAGACAAAAACAAAGACTGGCTTAGTGGGATATGGGGATATTATTTTTATATTATATTTACATATAAGATATGTAAATGTCTTACATCTATCATTTACTGTTTGTTCATTCTTTTTTTTAAATATTTTATTTATTTATTTATTATGTATACAACATTCCTTCCATGTATGCTTGCATGCCAGAAGAGGGCACCAGATCTCATTACAGATGGCTGTGAGCCACCATGTGGTTGCTGGGTACTGAACTCAGGACCTTTGGAAGAGCAGCCAGTGCTCTTAACCTCTGAGCCATCTCTCCAGCCCCCTGTTTGTTCATTCTTGCTGTAATTTATGTTCTATGTCTCTTCGAAGAACTCTTGTCATTTGATTCCTTGTCTGAGTTTTCTGTCCTCAGCCATCAGCTTGAATTTTAGGTGTAAGATTTCTTCTTTAAGAAAATATATTTATTAAATTTGTGTGTGTGTGTGCGTGTGAGAGAGTGCATGTGTGTGTGTGTGTGCGTGTGAGAGAGTGCATGTGTGTGTATCCCTGTGCACATGATACGATACCTGTATGGCAGTCAGAGGAGCGTTTGGAGGATCAATTCTCTCCTTACACTGTTTTAGAAGTCGAGATTGAACTCATTTTTTCCCCAGGCTTGATGGGAAGCACCTTTTCTGGCCAACCACCTTGAAGGGCCTAGTGTGTGAAATTTCTATGGAAGTTTCAGATATGGAACACTAAAGAGACCGTGGGTTGCTACCTTCAAATATGGCACTCTGGAATTCTGGTTATTCTAAAGTAAAGGAAACTAGTAGCAGATACTGGGTAAGGGGTTTATCACCAAACTGCCTAAAATCTCTACTCACAAAATCCTTTGGTCTTCTGCCTCTGTTTCCTTATCTGCTTATGTAGGAGGAAGCCTATCAGCATCATAGACAGACTTTTTTTCGCCACAAGCTTTCGTCATCTACAATTTCAAACCATTTGCAAATGGATTCATCCTGTGGGACCAGGAGAGTTTGTCCCTTGCCAATTGTATCTTCTCTAAGCTCACTGAGTTACTCTGAAAATAGTTTACTGTCCCCAAATGAGCGGTGGTGGTGCAAGCCTTTAATCCCAGGAGTAGAGAGGAATATGAAGTGGAATCTAAGAGGGGAGGAGATAGGTCTCAGGCTCAGTCTCATTCTGAGGATTTGTGGAGGCAGGTTTGCTATTTTGGTCTGAGGTAGAGGTAAGAGTCAGTGGTTGGTTGCTTTGCTTTTCTGATCTTCAGGCTGGATCCCAATACCTGTCTCTAGCTTTTTTATTATTTGTACTATGTATGGGGGCTTTTCTTATTCAAACCATCACATGGTCTATATTTTATTTTTTTACTATGTAAATGCTGATCAATGTAACCTACATAAAATCTTGCTGAGGCTCTATTTTGCAAAGCCATATAGAGATCCTAAATCTAAAACACTGAGAATTTCTGCCTGTCGCAGCTCCTAGATAGGACCCAGGGAGACACTGATAAACAGCACTAGGTACAGGAGGATGGAGGTAGCAGTAAGGTTCCTGACCTCAGGTTTTAACTTTCAGAGTGGGGAAGCCAAGAGTTGGGAATTTCCATCAGCCCTGGTTTTCATTTCCCCAGCTCACTTCCTTGGTCAGCTGCCTGGTTCTTGTGCCTTAAACAAGTATTCTTTCTCCCATTGCATGCTTCCAGAGAAAGCCAATCAGAGTTACCGTGGTCTCTTCCCACACATTCACAGTGCTCTAAAATCCATCAGAGAGGAACAAGGACTCACTTTCCCCAGGCCTTTGAAACACCAAGGATGGGAACCCCAGCTCCCCGAGGCTTCCTCCTGCTGCTCTTGGTTGCACTGACTCCAACTCTGGCCCAAACCTGTGAGTACAGGAAATGGCCTCTGATGGGAGCAGTGCAAGGAAGCCCAGCGTGAGCAGAGGAGGTGCAGCACTAGAGAAATGCGATCCTCCCGGCTCTGGTGTCTGGGTGATCCCTGCCACTCATGCTCATGCTCATGCCTTGTTCGCCTCCCTGTACCTGCTACCCCGGAAAGGGAAGGAGAATTGGGTTCTTAACGTTAACGTTGTCCCCAGGGTCCCACTCGCTAAGCTATCTTGACTTCGCTGTGTCCAGACCTGGCCTGGAGCCCCGGTACATCTTCATTGGCTACGTGGATGACAAGCAGTTTGTGCACTTCGACAGCAATGCGCAGAGTCAGAGATTGGAGCCAAGGGGTCCGTTGGTGGAGAAGTTACCGCCAGAGTATTGGGAGCAATGGATGTCAACAGTCAAGATCCGCAAACAAAATGTCCCAGTTCTCCTACAGGCCGTTGTCCAAGAATACAACGTGAGCCAGGACGGTGAGTGACTCTGAGTTGAAGATCACGGCTCATCCAAAACCCCATGCCCGCTCTAGTTTCTCGGTGTCCCCGGGACCTAGATTTAGCCTTGAGGTTGCAGGACCTACGGAGATCCTCAAATTGGGAGTTGAGGACTGTGACTGAGATTTTGTGGTTCAGTTTAGATCCAAATCCCATTGCGGGTCGGGGCAAGGTGGGCAGAGCTAACTGCAGGGGCGGGGTCAGTCTCTCACACTTTCCAGTGCTTGGAGGGCTGTGTCATTGGGCCGGATAGGCGCTTCCTTCGAGGGTACAGTCGGCACGCCTTTGATGGCCAGGATTACGTTGCTCTGAGTGAGGACCTGAAAACATGGAGGGTGGCTGACTCAGCGCCTCAGATCACCGGGCAAACCTGGAAGAAGACTGTTCCAGCAGAGTCCCGCCGGGCTTTCCTTGAGGTGGAGTGTGTGCGGCTCCTCCTCGGCTTCCTGGAGATGGGCAAGGAGATACTGTTGTACACAGGTACAATGGGGCCTAAGGGGCCATGGGACAATACCCTTAGACTGACTGGGGCTAAAGTATCCCAAGAAAGGAGAAAAATGGGATCAGCTGGAATATCGCCTCTCTTTGTCACTGGGAAGGGGAAGTGCTTCCCAAAGGGGAAGAGGATTTCGGGTATCTTTGGACCCTGGGTCTGGTGATGCTGAATCTCTCTGCCCCCACCCAGCCAGGATTCCAAGTCCATTTTTGCCAGTGGAAGACCTGGAGTCTCCTGGGCAGGTGTAATCTCTTTGTAGAATTTGCCAAGGAATAAATTTCCAGATGCTGAATCTGGGCTACTCTCTGTACTCCTCTTCCACGCCAGTTCTCCAATGCTGTGGTAGATGATCCCCTGAGTACAAGTGCATTATTTTAGTAAAAACACAAAATGCATGAACTTTCCAAATCTTCCTCTCAGATCCCCCAAAGGCACATGTGACTCATCACCCCAGACCTGAAGGGGACGTCACCCTGAGGTGCTGGGCTCTGGGTTTCTATCCTTCGGAGATCACCCTGACCTGGCAAAGAGATGGGGAGGACCAGACCCAGGATATGGAGCTGGTGGAGACCAGACCAACAGGGGACGGAACCTTCCAGAAGTGGGCAGCTGTGGTGGTGCCTTCTGGGGAGGAGCAGAGATACACATGCCACGTGGTCCATAAGGGACTGCCCAAGCCTCTCATTCTGAAATGGGGTAAGGAGGAGAATAGGCATAGAATCTGTTGCCAGAGAAACTAGAATCAAGTCTGAAGATGAGGACAGGGTCGGGGCTGAAAGCTGACATTGGGCCTTCACTCTTCCTTCTTTTCCTAGAGACACCTCAGCCCACCATCCCCATTGTGGGAATCACTGCTGGTCTGATTCTTCTTGGGGTTGTGGTCACTGGAGCTGTGGCTGCCATGGTGATGAGGAAGAAGATGAGCAGAGGTAGGGAAGGGGTTGCTTTCTGAGAGTTCTTGTCTTGCTGGGAAATTCCAATCCCTCGCTAAAATATGCCTATTTCATATTTTGTTAACACATGTACATGCATGCTTACCCAATCTGGGACCATGTGTATTAACACTAGCTTTTTGATTTCTTTTTATTGTTTTTTTTTTTTTTTTTGAGACAGGTTTCTCTGTAGCTTTGGAGCCTGTCCTGGAACTTGGTTTGTAGACCAGGCTGGCCTTGAACTCACAGAGATCCACCTGCCTCTGCCTCCTGAGTGCTGGAATTAAAGGTGTGCACCACCACGGCCCAGCCAACACTAGCTTTTTTCTTTTTTAAATATTTATTTATTATACATACAATTTATTATACATACAATATTCTGTCTGTGTGTATGCCTGCAGGCCAGAAGAGGGCACCAGACCCCATTACAGATGGTTGTGAGCCACCATGTAGTTCCTGGGAATTGAACTCAGGACCATTGGAAGAGCAGCCAGTGCTCTTAACCTCTGAGCCATCTCTCCAGCCCCAACACTAGCTTTTTGTAAAGCACTTGTGAGAAGAAAGGACTGAAATTTCATACTGATGATTCTGGAGATTCTTATCAGTTAAGAATCAGAGGGATGCCAGCTAAAGGGGCAGCTTCACGAGGGCATTGGGTCCTCTTCCTGCCCACATATCTCTTGTTTGCTGATCCTACTATACACCTGTACCAGACTTAGAAATTTGCCTGGTGTCTAGTCATCAGAGGTCTCCTAGGATCTCATAATACTGTGTACTCTTGGCCATTTTTCTCATGTATGAAAAATGATATATTTATGTGCAGATAATTTCTCCAGAAATTGACTTTCCTTATTCTACTTTTACCCTTTGGCCACATGTCCCAGCACTTAACTCTCTTGGTGCATTAGGGAATAGCCCACTGTGAGTCTAGCAGGGAGGCAAAGCCCAAGTCTCTCCATCACGTCCCCACATCCTGCAGTTGGGAATAGCATGGGTCCCAGCTCCACAAGCTGGAGGACGTGCTGGACCACGTGCTGGAGCTTAACTCAGCAAAAGGTGACAAGGAAAACCCGAAGCTGCAGAGAATACAGTTTCCAGGAGCAGCAGGGACAGTTTTCCACGATACAGTGACCAGCACTGGGGCACCAGTGGTGTGATCAGGGGCACCTGTGTTGTGTGGAACTTGTGTGGATCCTGGTGTTGACAGGACTGAGGATTCCATTTCTAGCATGATGTCTCAAGCTTAGTTCTTTGGCTTTTCCCAAAACCAAGTAAGCCCCAATATCAAGTATAAAAATATCTATGTTTAAGTAAGAATATGGATTCCATTATTTCTGGCAAAAAGAAACCAGGTTGGAGAATTTTCAGATAACAACCATCCAGAGACTTTTGTTGTATAGATTGCTTACTAAATCTTCCATCTGAGACTACACCCCAGGGTGAGAACAATTTATCAGCCAAGAGTACACAGTATTATGAGGTCCTAGGAGACCTCTGATGACTAGACACCAGGCAAATTTCTAAGTCTGGTACAGGTGTATAGTAGGATCAGCAAACAAGAGATATGTGGGCATAAAAACTCAGGATTGATGGCATGTCAAACTTTACTTTCTTAAAACTCTTAAAACGCCCATCCAAGACCCCTCTCCACCGTGTGTGCTGCTCTGACCACTGGCATCAATAACCACAAATATTGTTTGAAATACCCACATCTATTCCCAGAGCCATAATTTGGATTGTGAACCATGGAGCTCAGATCTCTTTTTCTCTTTTTTCACACAGGGTCTCACACTGCATCCCAGGCAGGCTTTGAGCTCACTGTGTAGCTGCGATGGCTAGCCTTTGTCAACTTCACTGGGTTTAGAATCTCACAGGAAATGCATCCAGAATATACTATGAGGGGTTTCCAGACAGGATGAACTGAAGAAGGAAAACTTACCCTGAATTTGGTTGGAACCATCCATAGCCAGGGATCCCAGACTGAATAAAACAGGAAAATTGAGAAAATCAGACGAGAGCCAGTTTTCCACCTGATTCCCCATCAGTGGAGATGTGAGAAGTCCCAGTCAATGTCCCTAATGCCATGAGCTCTATCATACTCCTATGCCAAGGTGGTCTGTACCTCAGTTACAAACCAAAATAAACTCTTCAGGTGCTTCTGTATGGCCTTTGTCATAACAGTAAGAAAAGTAGTAATGCAGAAACCCAGGCTGGACCCAAGTCCCAGCAATGTGCGGATTATAGGTTTGGACTCCCATATCTGGCTCCATATCATTTATGTAACAAGATATAATGGATACACAGCCTAGTAGTTCCTTGTCTACATTAGCCTTTCTAAGTGATCTGAACAGCAGCAGCTTCTGTCTCAAGTCTGTTACAAATCCAGAATTTTAGCTCTATGTCAGACTTCCTGAATTTTGTTGAGATATCTAGAAAAATGCTTGTGCACAGCGAAGCCTGGGGCTTCCTGGTCTATGGGCCTTCAAGGCTTTTTCATGTATGTGGAAGTGTTTCCTCCAGTGTTTTTTTTTTTTTTTTTTTTAGAATTTGTTACAGTAAATCCTTGACCTGTTTTTAATTTAAAAAACAAAAAACAGGGTAATAGCAATGCAGTGTTATTTTTCTATTATTTACTGAAGAAGTTTGTTTTTCCAACGTATTTTTTTGATACCGTTGTTGAAAATCAAGTGGCTATAAGCAGGGATTATTTCTGCATCCTCTACTTCTTTTTTTTTTTTTTTTTTTTTTTTTTTTGTTTTTCGAGACAGGGTTTCCCTGTAATTTCTAGAGCCTGTCCTGGAACTAGCTCTTGTAGACCAGGCTGGTCTTGAACTCACAGAGATCCGCCTGCCTCTGCCTCCCGAGTGCTGGGATTAAAGGCGTGCGCCACCACCGCCTGGCTCCTCTACTTCTTTTATTGGCCAATATGCCTGTTTCTGTGCCTGTACCGGCTGATTTTGTTTATTTGAGATAGGCACTGTAATTCTTCTGGCATTGCTCTTTCTGCCGATAATTACTTTGGCAATTCCAGGTCTTTTGTTTTCCCATATGAGTTTTAGCATTATTTTCTCTCATTCTTCGAAGAATGTCATTGAGATTTTTGTGGGACTTAACACTGAATTTCTAGATTGCTTTCAGAATTAGTCATGCTCAGAATATTAATTCTGTATATTCACAAACATCTTCTACTATATATCTGATGTGGGAGAGTCTTCTGTTTGAGTTGATTTCATTGGCTAATAAAGAAACTGCCTGGCCCATTTGATAGACCGCCCCTTAGGTGGGTAGAGTAGATAGAACAGGAAGAGGAAGTGAGGTAGAAGGATCAGTAAGATGCCACGCCTCTCCTAAGTTAGGCAGACCACCGTGCCTCTCCTCAGAGAGAAGCCAGACACGATGAAGCTCCAGCCCAAGATGGACATAGAACGCTAGAAACTTCCCGGTAAGACACCATTCATGGTGTTACACAGATTATTCGATATGGGTTAGTCAAGATGTGAGTAAGAGGCTGAAAATAATGGGCCAGGCAGTATTTAAAAGGATACAATTTGTGAGTTGTGATTTCGGGGCATAAGCTAGCTGGTGGCTGGGAGCCTGGCGGCGGGAAGCCGGCCTGCAGCTCCTCACTACAGAATGGCGCCAACGTGGATAACTGAATCCACAGAAAACCTGAGAAAGCTTGGGAAAGAATAGAGTAAAGCATGTTTTCTTGATAGCAGCAATTTCTCGGATCTGAGCAAGCGCTCTCATCTAAGAGAGGCTTCCTGACTCAGCTTTAGCTGCAAAACCCTGCAGCTCTTTTAAGAGGTTCTGCTACGAAACACTTAAATGGCGTTGATAAAAGCTGACTGCATGATTGTTTGTTTTCAGCCATAGCAGGAAAAAAGTTGTGCTGTTTTAAAATGCTGGCGTTCTGGTCTGTACTGCCAGGGCAAACTCTGACTCTTTCAAGCAGGCGGTCTTGACTGTTGTTTGACACTGTTGCAGCTTGCTTGCTGGCAGGGACCTTGAAATGCCACAGAGTTGTGGTGATAAACAGGGCTCTGGCCGGTACCTCAGCCACAAGGCTGGAATCGCAGAAAGCTAAGGAATGGGCTGGATCTACCTGTCAAAGTCACGGCTTTAGTCCTACCGATATTGTTTGGTAAATTAAAGACTCAAGTCGTCAGAAAAAGAGAGATATACAGTAAAAGAAAGATTCAACGTCGAAGAAAATGTCTAAATGATTTATGATGTGTTAAAAATATATACAGGCTAAAGGTTAAAGTTCTTTAAAAAAAAAAAGGAAGTAGTTTGTTGTAGTGGTACACACCTTTAATCCCAACACTTGGGAGGCAGAGGTAGATTGACCTCTGTGACTTCAAGGTGTGGCAGCACACACCTTTAATCCCAATGACTGGGAGGCAGAGACAGACAGATCTCTGTGAGTTCAAGGTGTGGTAGCATACGCCTTTAATCCCAGCACTTGGGAAGCAGAGGCAAGTGGATCTCTGAGAGTTCAAGGACAGCCTGGTCTATAGAGTTATTCCAGGACAAAGATATACAGAGAACTTGTCAAAAAATAAAAAAATAAAAGTAAAAATAAATGAAATAGAGGTTAAAATAAAGCCGTACAAAGATGGAAAATACACAAAGAATCTTGATGCTGTATACTATTATGCTCTCTTTGGATTGTTTGAATGCTGAGGAAGGAGCAACAGCTGCTAAAAGATATTTGTTTACAAATGCTGCTAAACTATTCCAGAATAGATATTTTGAAAATACCTTGACTTTACAATTTGGATCTAAGGACATGATGCTTTGGAAAGGAGTTTCTTTTGTTTTTACAGAAAATGAAACCATGTGGATTGCTTCTATCCCAATATGGTATGATAGACCACGCCCTCCTGAAAGGTTGCTGTGAACATCTTCAAAAATTTACTTCACTCAACTGCCAACTGAGAGGAACCTAGCACACAGGTTACACCATGAAAGACCTAAATAACAGTGCCCCCATTCAGCAGGAAGCAGTTTGGAGAGAAATTACTGCGCCCATTTTCCCAAATATTGTTTATAAATGTTCTTTTACATTTAAAGGGGGATATGATATAGAGATAAATAATTTGCAATGGTATGGATTTTAAGGTCAATTTGTTATATGTATATGTATTTCTGATCTTGATTAAGGTATTGTAATTGTGTAGTTCATTTAAAAATGTAATGTATAATTAGGAAATATAGGTTGTTAATGGAAAATCATTGATAATAGTTAAGCTTGTAGTCATGTTATTAGATTTTCTAGATATATAGAGATATATTTCAGTTAGATAGGCATACTTCATATCTTCCAAAGACTACAGAATATGGCATTTTAAATGTCTTAATAACTTAGGACTTTTCATGACAATGAGACACGTCAGCTCCTGGCAGCACCAATCTACTTCAAGAGGAAGATGGGCATCAAAAAGGATCCTTATGGAGTTTGATAGCCACTTGGGCAAGAAACTGCTCTTTCCTGGACTGTTGGCATAAACTGGACACAAAGAACCCACAGAAAGAGGACTGCTGAACTTGCCTAAAGGTGAGATGATCTTTCAGGGTTCCTCATACATGAAAGAGTCTGTGAGACATTGTGCAGGACACAGCAGATACTGACTGAACTGCCTTTGGGATTTCCTGCATCATGGAAATGTCTGCTGGAAACTATGGGCCTGAAGGCCAAAGATGGATGCCTCAACGGTACAGAGGAACTTTGGGTGACTGTCCAGGCAGCAAGATGTCTCTGTGATTTCTAGAGTTTTGGAAGTAGCTTACTTCTTGTTCACCTAGGTAATATTGTGTCTTTCTGGAGTCTCTGATGGAGTTGAAGAATAGATAGATAGTTATAGTTGTTTTCCTTTGTTATGATAAAAGATAAAGTAGATATAAATATTGTAACTGTAATTCTTACTTGATAACTTGTTACATGTAATTTTGCTATGTTAAAGTTAAAGCCTTCTTTTTTTGTTTAAACAGAAAAAGGGGAAATGATGTGGGAGAGTCTTCTGTTTGAGTTGATTTCATTGGCTAATAAAGAAACTGCCTGGCCCATTTGATAGACCGCCCCTTAGGTGGGTAGAGTAGATAGAACAGGAAGAGGAAGTGAGGTAGAAGGATCAGTAAGATGCCACGCCTCTCCTAAGTTAGGCAGACCACCGTGCCTCTCCTCAGAAAGAAGCCAGACACGATGAAGCTCCAGCCCAAGATGGACATACGCTAGAAACTTCCCGGTAAGGCACCATTTCGTGGTGCTACACAGATTATTAGATATGGGTTAATCAAGATGTGAGTAAGAGGCTGAAATAATGGGCCAGGCAGTGTTTAAAAGAATACAATTTGTGTGTTGTTATTTCGGGGCATAAGCTAGCTGGTGGCCGGGAGCCAGGCGGCGGGAAGCCGGCCCGCAGCTCCCCACTACATATATCTGTGTGTTCACAAAGGGTCTTCCAGTGCCTTCCTACATTTCTTCCTTAACTGTTTTCTGTTTGCTTGCTTATTTATTTGTTTGGTTGTGCTGAAAATATTTTGTGTAATTTCAAATACAAGAACATGTCATCTACAAATAAAGATCATTTGATGTCTTCCTTTACTGCTGTCCTGGTCGTCTCTCTTACTACCCTGGCTAAGATTTCAGGAACTACCTTGAATAAGAGCAGAGAGAATAAACCAAGTGTGGTGGCTCATGCCTGTAATCCAACACTTGGGAGGCAGAGACAGACAGATCTCTGTGAGTTCAAGGCCAGCCTGGTCTACACAACACAGTGAGTTCTAGGCCAACCACGGCTATATAGAGAGATCTTATCTAACAAAAAAGGGGGATGGTAGAGAGAATAAACACTCTATCTCATTCTGATTTTCAGAAAATGCTTTCAGTCTCCATTTCCACTTAGTGTAATGTTTGCTATGTTTGTTCTATATATAGCACTTGTTATGTTGAGGTACATTCCTTTTATCTCTAGTTTCTTCAGGACTTAAATTTACCTAAAGGATGTTGAATTTCGTCAAGGACCTTTACTGTATCTATTGACATGATCCTGTAATTTCCTTCTTTACTGAGTTTCATGGGGCAGCATAGACGCTGTCTCAACCACAGTGACCAGCTGCAGAGTCTTCAGTGACTCCTGTGCTCCATGTATCCTGTATGGGCTCTGATGCTGATGCATTTGTGGGTTCTGTTCATAACTGTGATATCTTAAGTTCCAATTTCACATATAAAGTCCCTTTATATATAAATAAGAATTTGGATTCTACTATTTGTATGTAAAGCAAGAAACCATTTTAGGAAATTTTCAGGTAGCAAGCATTCATTCACAGACTTTTTCTCTTAAACTCTTCTATCTATCCACGGATGGGGAAACAAAATCTACCTCTTAATATAATATTTCAGGACTGATGATGCATGTCCTCTTCCCTTTTACTTCTTGAAAATAATTAAATGTTCATTTGAAGCTCATCTCTATCATGTTTTATGTTCTGATCACTAATATCAGTGGCCTCAACTCAAATCTTGTTCATTTTTTTCTAAGACCCACCATTTAGATTGTTAACGTATTATTATTTTATTTAATTTTTTGAGGCCAGATTTCAGTGTATAGCCCTGGCCTTCTTGGAACTCATTCTGTAGACCAGGCTAGTCTTGAAATCTGAGACCTGCCTGCCTCAGCGCTGGGATTAAAGGATTGAGCCACCTCTGCGGGGTGGGGGGGGTAGGAGGGTCTCTTTAACAAGCAAATTACTTTAAACTAAAGGCTACAAAAAAATCAACCCCCAAGAAATGCCACCCAGCAGGGAACAAATTTTCCTTTTCTAAAGGAAATTTACATTAGAAAAGGCCTCATTCTTATCAGTGAAGAGGGCACTTACTTAAATCTGCATAAAAAGTTTTTATTCTCAGGCCTGTATTTACCACACTTTCCCTGATCTCCTTCCTGTTACCCAACTCCCCTCCTCCTGTTCACTCAGTTCACTCTGCCTCCTGAGTGCCAGCCACAAGCTCCTGCAGTCATGAACCCACCAGGCCTTCCTCACTGTGATGGACTCAGCTCTCCTAAATCACAAGCCAAAATAAATTCCTCTTCCCTCAAGTTACTTCGGTCAGGTCTTTAGTCGGAACAATGAGAAAAGTAAACAACAGTTAATACTGACCTTGAACTCTAGGAAATCCTCCTGCCTCTGCCCAGAATTACAAGTGTGAATGACCATGCCTGGCCCTGGTAATCACTTAGGCAACAAGCTGTGAGGCTGGTGCCTAGAGGTTCCTAGAGGTCTACATTCTTGACCATGGTATATGATTTCTAGAAATATATATTAAACTTGGTTTATAGGTATTTTTGCATCCATATTCACCAGAGAAATTGAGCCATAATTTTTAGAGTTGTTATGCAGTATGGTTAGCTTCATAAAATGAGTTTGGTAATATTTCATTTTTATTTTATAGAATAATTTGAGGAGCATTAGTTTTCTTTTTTTAAGCTAACATTTTTTTATTTATTTTAGTATACAATATATGCCTTCAGGCCAGAAGAAGGCACCCGACCTCATTACAGATGGTTGTGAGCCACCATGTGGTTGCTGGGAATTGAACTGGTTGTTCTTCCAGAGGACCTGAGTTCTCTACTCAGCAACTACGAATTAAATAAACTAGTGAGCTGTTTCAGCCAGTGAAGGCATTTCCTGCCAAGATTGGAGACTTGAGTTCACTCTCTGGGACTCATATAGTGAAAAGAGTAAACTGTCTCCCCTAGCATACACACATACACAGACACGCACTCACAAAATAAATAAGATCAATAATAAAGAAAATGAATCCTCAGGGCCAAGGAGATGGCTCAGTGGTTAAGAGCACTGGTTACTCTTCCAGAGGACCCAAGTTCAATTCCCAGCACCTGTATGGTGGCTCACTGATGGAGGAGTGTCTATGTGTTACTTTCATTGATTAATTAAAAAAAACTGCCTTGGCCCTTTAAGAGACAGAAAATTAGGTAGGCGGAGTAGACAGAACAGAATTGTGGGAGAAAGGAAGCAGAGTTGAGCAGACACTTCAGGCAGTCGCCATAGTGAGTCGCCATGCCTCTCCTCTCCAAGATGGACGCAGGTTAAGATCTCCCCTGGTAAGCGACCACCTCGTGGTGCTTCACGGATTACTAAATATGGGTTAATTAGCCAATAAGAGGCTGAAACTATGGGCCAGGCAGTGTTTTAAAAGTATAGAGTTTCCGTGTAATTATTTCGGGTGTAAAGCTAGCCAGCAGCTGGGTGGCGAGCTGGGTGGCAGGACGCAGCCCGCCACCCCATCAACAGCTCACAACTGTAACTCCAGTTCCAGGGCATCTGATGTTCTCCTCTGACTTCCTTGGATACCAAGTATGTCCATGGTGCACAGACACATATGCAGACAAAACACCCATTTGCAAAAAATAAATCAATTTATTTAAAAAAATTAAGCCAGGTAAGATGACCCAAACCTTTAATCCCAGCACTCTGGAGGCAGAGGCAGGCAAATCTCTTGTGAGTTCAAGGCTACCCTGCTCTACATAGTGATTTCCAGGACAGTCAGGGTTACATAATAGAAAGACCCTGTCTCAAAAAAACAAAACAAAACAAAACAAAACAAACTGAATGGGGGAAATAATCTGCTGCATTCACCTTGGTGAATAAATTCTCCCCATATTAAAACTTTGCTTCATGGCTTTCAATAAGCTCTGAAGCCTGTGTCTGAAAGGCTGGGTTTGCATAACTCTGGAACAATCTACACTAAGGGAAGGTGTTGCTTAAGTTGGTGGTAGGAAGTGCTGAAATATGAATGCCCACTATATTCCCTTTTCTAATCTCCTTTTTCCTCTTCCTCCCTCACTTAGGCAGGGGTCCTGCTTTTGTGCAGTACCTGTATATACCTTATCATAACCCTTGCCACATTACCTGGCGGCAGAGTGAGTCGCAACCATGAGTTCTTCCCTACTCAATGCCAAGGACTTCTCTTCAGGGTTGTGTGAAGTTTCTGCTGAATTAATGACTTTATTGTTGTTTTATGTGCACGGGGTGTTTTGCTTGCATGAATGTTTGTATGAGGGTGTCAGATCCCCTGGTACTGGAATTACAGATAGTTGTTAGCTGCCATGTGGGTATTGGGAATTGAACCCAGGTTCTCTGGAAGAGCAGCCAGTGTTCTTAATCTCTGAACCATCCTTCCAGCCCTTCTGCTGAATTAAGACATTCCATTCTGGAGGGAGTTCATTAAGACCCATGAAATAGCCAACTGCTGGATCCCAGGAAGTTCCCCAAGTCTTGACAACCAGAGAGAGGAGACTTCTGGCCTGTCTGATATCTGCACATCCTGCAGAAGGCTCCGGGGTTGCAGCTTTCAAAAGCCATCACCCTCACTATGGTAGGCATTTGTAGTGATGCAGAGCTGTCTGAACATCCACGTTCACAGAAGTCACTGCAAGAACTAACTTGCTTGCCAAGTTGGACTTATGTGGAATTGTTGCTTTGGTCTGTCATTGGTGCCTCATCTGGGGTAAGGAGACATTTATCCATGTCTCCGCAGGGAAAGTCTTCTACAATATTCACTCATCTCCAGTAATAAACACAATGCCTAGCACATAGGAAGAGTCTCAAAACTAAACTTTTCATACAAATAAACTATATGTTCTAAGTCAGAACTTCAGGGACTAGTTAGAATTTCTCCAGTAAAAGCATCAAAGTACCCACCAAAGCATAAGATTATATTGAAATGTAGTAACATTATTAAGTTAACTTTGAAAGTTGGAAGCAAGCAGAACGAGAGATCCCGGCAGATGAGAAAAATTCCTTATTCACCATAATTCCACATTCACTACTATTACACAACTAGGTCTTCCCAGCTGGGGGAGCTAACATGTCCCACAATGCTCATAATCCTCCATAAATCCGATGAGAAGTTGTTCTTACTTTACAAACAAGAAAATAATGTTTAAAAGGATAAGCTGAACTGGCAAAAATGACTCGGTGAGGGCTGGAGAGATGGCTCAGTGGTTAAGAGCATTGCCTGCTCTTCCAAAGGTCCTGAGTTCAATTCCCAGCAACCCCATGGTGGCTCACAACCATCTGTAATGAGATCTGGTGCCCTCTTCTGGCCTGCATGCATACACACAGACAGGATATTGTATACATAATAAATAAATAAATAAATATTTTTTTAAAAAATGACTCAGTGAGTAAAGGTTCTTGCTGCCAAGCCTGATGACCTAGGTTCGATCTCTAAGTCCCGCATGATGGAAGAGCACCAACTCTTGTAAGTTGTCTGTCCTCTGACCTCCACACTGACCATGGTGGTGCACGCGCACACACACACACACACACACACACACACACACACACGCACATATACCACAATAAATAAATATAATCCAAAATTTGTTGAAAGGACAATTTGAACAAACACAAAGAAATTAGAAATATCTAGGCAAACTTTCAAGCCCAGACTGTCTGATCACTATGTATGTATGTAATAGAAATACCACCATTCGCCGGGCGGTGGTGGCGCACGCCTTTAATCCCAGCACTCGGGAGGCAGAGGCAGGCGGATCTCTGTGAGTTCGAGACCAGCCTGGTCTACAAGAGCTAGTTCCAGGACAGGCTCCAAAGCCACAGAGAAACCCTGTCTCGAAAAACCAAAAAAAAAAAAAAAAAAAAAAAAAAAAAAACCACCATTCATCAACTTATGCAGACAACCAGAACACAAAAAAACAGGTTCATATAAGAATCAAGGTTTCAGCCCAGCAATGGTGGCACACACCTTTAATCCCAGCACTTGGGAAGCAGAGGCAGGCAGATCTCTTGATTTCAAGGTCAGTAGGATCTACAGAGTGAGTTCCAGGAGAGCCAGAGAAACCCTGTTTGGAAAAAAAGCAAAAAAGAAACAGTTTCGTCACCAAAGCTCTGAAATTTTACTGATCCTTTAATTTTCCTATTTGAGTTCTCAAAAAGGGTGGCACAGCCAGGAATCTCCTTCCATACGGTTTTATAATTGTGCTCACTTCCTTTTCATCCTGAGATTTTTCCATAAGAATATCTACTTTAATCCGATTTGTACTGGACGGCTGGAAAAGTGGGTACGCAACAACCCTTTCGAACTCCTTTATCTCTTTCTTCCCCCGATCGCGCCTCTCAGGTAGTGGAATCTGGCTCTGGCTTTTTCTCAAGATTCTTTCTTTGAGTCTTTGCTGGAGAAGTTCCCGCCCTCGAATCATGCGCTCTTGATGATCTTTAATCTGGTGCAGCTCTCTCTCAGTCACCTGCCTTCTTCTCTGTACTTTCGGGATGCTCTGCTTTTCTGGCACAATCTTGGGGAGTATGGTTTCACTGAGGAGTCGGGTCTGTCTCCAGACTTTGTTCTTAAATTCTCTGGCCTGGCCTGTTCTGAGAATGTGCCTTTCTATTTGTCTCTTCTCTCTCTCGGGCACATAATAATGCAGTTTTTGTCCCTCTGTGCTTGGTGGTGTTTCCTCTTCCACTTTCGTCTTTGTTTCCCCGCTGGTGTCTTCTTTTTTCATCATCTCCATTATTCTTTTATTATAGTAAGACTCGGCTTTTGCCAGCCAGTAGTCAAGAGAATGAGCTTGCTCCCTGCAGAGTGCTCTGCTCTCCTCTCGGCATTTCTGAGTTACCAAGTGTCTCGCTGCTGTAGTGTGCACACCACCAAGACACTGTCAAAGTGAGGGTCAGAGTTTTATAATTTTCCCTTCAAACACATTTAAAAGCACTTTGCCCTCCTCAATACTATCAAGGAAGGAGTCTTGGTACATGTCTTAATCCCGGAACTCTGAAATCATAAGCAGATGGATACAGACGCACAGACACACAGACACACAGACACACACACACACACACACACAGACACACACACACAGCGTTTACTTACTTCAGAGTAACAATTCAAATTTTAAGCCCCATGCTCCCAGGCAAGTCTGGTCGTTTTGAAAGTACCCAGTACCCATCACCAATAAATTACTAGGTTTTAAAATCCAGACTCTGGACGTTGGTGTTGGGATAACCTCCAGGCGCGAAAGCTGCGCTACAGAAGTACCACCTCAAAGTGTCGCCTGTGCAGAAGGATTTTAAACCTCAGGCTCCTTTTCTGGGTAACTCCAAACTGTACAGTCTACAATTTATTTACCAGGAGCCTCTTCTCCAGTGGAGACTGTTGACCTTCTGCAATCCTAGGGTCTTTGGATGCTTTTGCCCAAGCCAATCTGGAAGATAAACAAAGGTAGACTGGAATGTGGGAGATGCCACATTTGCTCACCCATCCTCCCTCCCCGGCCAAAAAACTCAAATATCTGGCCAACAGCAAAGGCCATTTCTCCACTGAGAAGCCACTGAATTTCCCATGGTGCAAAACGATGAAGGTCATTCTTTTCACGTGAACTAAAATCACACCTCTCCTGCGGACTCAGTGTGAACCACTCAGAATCTTGTACTTGGGACTGAAAGAGGGGAGGAACAGGCTCTTTGGTGAGGGGTGGCCTAAGGACTCCCAAACCAAACTGTTCAGCCTCAAGGCCTCTTCTGCCCTCTGAGGTAACTCTAGGCTCTCGTTTTGTCAGCTCACTGTCTCTCTGCACTTTATCCAGCCAGGCCCTTTGTGCCTCTATCAGCACATACAGCATCTTTGCTTTGTTTTGTTCTGAGATTCTAGTCTTGTTTGGTCTGTCCCACTGTCAATCATCCTTCACCCCAAATCTGTTCTGAGACTATTCCTGTTGAGACCCTGCAGGCAGAGCTTTGTGGCCCTCTGTGCTTGTTTATCAAGCTGACGGCCCCACAAGTGAAGGCCACTAAGGTTTTATGAGTCATTCCTGCTCAAACCTGAGTTTACTGTGAGGTCGCATTCAGGCCACTGAAGCTGACTAACACACTGCTTGGGATCCTCAAACTACAGTCAAAAGCAAAGGCTTTGAGGACTGACAGGAAAAAACTGAGCCATAATTCTATTTCTTCAACGTATGGTGCAGAACAAGCCAACTAACTTCAGTTTGCTTATTTATAAAGTGCAGATGTAAGACAAGAACTACCTCTCAGGGTCATAAAGATCAAGCGTGATTTAGTGTAAAGAGAGTACATGGTACATTCTCAGTAAACGTCAGCTACCTGCCCGTTACAGGCAAGCCCCTTGGTCTCTAGGAGTCTTCCCTCATCTCCTTCCTCTGCAGAGTTTCATTTTCAACTTAAAAATTCATCACTATTGGGGGCTGGAGAGATGGCTCTGTGATTAGGAGCACAGGCTGCTCTTTCAGAGGACCTAGGTTCGAGTCCCAACACCCACATGGCAACTCATAACCATCTGTAACTCCAGTTATAGGGGACCAGACACCCTGTTCTGACCTTCATGGGCATCAGGCATGCAATGTGGTATACATACACACATGCAGGCAAAACACTCAAAACAAAACCTAAAAATATTTGTAAAAGCTGATCGCTATATTATGGTATCTATGGTCATATATAACATTTTGATGTTGAAATTTAGAAGTATATAAATTATAAGGCAAAACCAAAAGTAATTTTTTATAACATGGAAGAGGCTCTAATATCTAATATTTTGCTTCACTGACTTCTTAGACATTCCTTTTTTAAAAAAGATTTACTTATTTCTGTTTTGTTTGTTGTTTTTCGAGACAGGATTTCTCTGTGTAGCCTTGGCAGTCCTGGAACTCGAATTCACAGAGATTTGCCTGCTCTGCCTCCCAAGTGCTGGGATAAAAGGTGTGCACCACCACCGCCCGGCTTTAATTATTTTTAATGTGTTCTGTTGCTTTGCCTACATGTGTCATAACATGTAGTGCACTCAGAAACCAGAAGAGGGCATCAGATTCTCTGGAATTGGAGTTACAGTTGTTAGCTGCCAAGGGTTACTACTAGGCCATCTCTCCAGCCCTTCTTAGACATTCTTACTTACTCATAGTTTGAGACTGAAAAAAAATTGCCATCCTAGAACTTGTCATGGAGGTTTCATGCCAGTAATCACACTTAGGAGGCTCAGGCAAGAGGAGTACTATGAGTTCTACGTCAGCTTCACTATGAGACTGCCTTCAAAATATGATAATGATCACCTCACTTGCATTTCTTCTTTATAAAATATTTATTTTTACTTTTTGAATATGAGTGTTTGCTTCCGTGTATGTTTGTGCACCACTTGCATGCTGTGTGTCTGTGGAGGCCCAAAGTGGGCACTGGATCTCCTGGAACTGGAGTTATAGATGGCTGTGAGTACCCATGTGATGTGGATGCTGGGAAGTAAACCAGGGTCCTCCGGAAGGCAGCCAGTTCTCTTAACCACTGAGCCACTTCTCCAGCCCCATACTTTCATTTCTTGCACAAAACATCCAGTATAGTGCTATGATTATTAAGTCTCAAAATTAGGACTGTTTAGCATCACACAGTAGCTAAGCACTCCCTCATAGCTATCATAATTTAACTCAGTAGTAAAGGGCTTACCTACTAAGGCCCTGGAGTCCATCCCATCAGGGGCACACACGCACACCATATTTTAGAAACAGGCGTTTATTACATGTGGAGGCTGGCTTAGACCTTGCTCTGCAGCCCAAGGTGGCCTCAAACTCACAACCCTCCTGACCCAGCTTCCCTAATGTACCACCACAAAGTCACGCTGCATTTTTTCCTTAGAGCATGTACCTGGTATATCCCTGTAGACTATGTCCCTGGCTCAAGCACCTACGAGTGTACGTTCTCTGTATTTGAACTATTCATCTGTATTAAAAGAGAACACAGACTTCAACTATGCAATCCCGGTCTCAGCTCCAAACCTGGCGCAGGTGCTCAATACTTATTGGATAGACAGAGCTTTTGCTGGAAAAGGAAAATCGTGCTTTATGCTGTTTGTGTTCCTTTACTGCATTAAAGGCAGCAGTAAAACCACAGTGGCTGTCTGATGAATGTCAAACTTTAAAGGGAAAGTGGGGTTATTGAAAGAAGACACAGGGGTGAAATTTAAAATGCCCTACTCTCATGGGACTCGGCAACAGAGCTTTGCTGGACAAGCAAAATGCCACCCAATTTCACCCCTAAGTAAAATGACAGGGTCTAAATAAAATGATGTCCTTTCGACATCTCGTTGAGGGTTTTTGACTCCTTCCCCATGGCTTTATCGCACACTAACTGCATGTACAGAACGACAAATGAGAGTTTCTCCTAAGGAAAGAGTAGAGCTTGTGTCCTATAATAGTGCCGGGCGGTGGTGGCGCCTGCCTTTAATCCCAGTACTCAGGAAGGCAGGTGGTGAGTTCGAGGCCAGCATGGTCCATAAAGTGAGTTCCAGGACAGTCAGGGCCTGGCTACACAGACAGGATACACAGAGAAACCCTGTCTGGAAACGAAACAAAACAAAAAGACCAGCTTTAGCATGGCAATCAGGTTGGCTGCTGGAGGGCTGGGAACACTGTCTTCAAGCCGGTCCTTCTTCAGCACACTAGCTTATTCCTTACTTTGTAACCTTTGGGTGAATGAAATACCTACCCCATTGTTCACTTAGTGGACGGCAAGTATTTAAACACGGGTGAATGGGAACTTAGGGGAGTGGAAATGGTCTGCGAGTGAAAGCCAAACCTAATCCCTAGTAAATCAAGAGGGGCGCTTTTGATTAATGCTAGCCTCCGTCATCTGACAAGAACCCAAGGAGAGAAGAGCCCTAACCTCACTCGTTCCACCACTTCCAAATCCCCCCAAAAAAATCCTTCTCGAATGTCACCCTCACCATTTATCCCCTACTCGGTTCGCAGCCGACTCACTCAAGTGCTCAGGGCAGCAACCGGTAGGGGGGAGGCAAAAGGGAGCACAAGGATGCTCCTTAGCTTTGCTTCTCGCCACTGAGCAGCCGCCAAAGGCGGAAAACCTCTCGGGAACCGGCGGGAGTTGTGGTCCTCTTAACCCGAGGGTTAATCAGTTGCTCTGGAAAAGCCAGTCCAGTTTTAGGGGGGGCGCCGCCGCCCCCTCCCCCCTGCTCAGTGTAGGATTCCCTACGGAAGAACAGTCCGGGATTTGTGCGCAGCGGGACAGCAGCGGGCGGTCCAACCCTGGCTACTCGCCTGGGCGGAGTCTACGTCACAGTTACCGGACCGAGTGCGGCCTCCAATTCCCTTTCGGTAGAGACGCGCCTCCCTCCCGAAAGCTCGCTCGACTAAGTGCGCCACTAATTATGACGTCACGGCCCAACGGCCTCCGGGACGCGAGGGCGCTCTAGCCCGCCCGGCGCACTCGCTGCCCGGCGCCCCGCGAGCCGGCGCTCTAGCCCTCGGCTGGGATCTGGGTTCTCGCCGCTTCCCGCCTGCGCCCGGCGGCTCGAGGGTCCTCACGGGCTGGGAGGTTCCGGACGCTGCTGGAGGACCCAGACGGAGGTGGGCTCGGGTAATTACCGCGATGGGCACCACCTCCAAGGCAAGACCCCTGTGTCTCACTAATGAACTTCCCTTCCCTTTCCCAGAGCTCATCTGCCATGGAACTGGCCAGCCCCCACTCCAACTTTCAATCAGACTTGGATTTCTGCCCGGATTGCGGCTCGGTCCTGCCGCTGCCCGGAGCTCAGGATACTGTCATCTGCCCTCGCTGTGGCTTCTCCATAGACGTGCGAGGTGAGGGGTTAGTACGCTGGGCCCAGCCGAGGGTGCAGTGGAAGGGTGCGTGGTGGGGGTGGAGAGGGTGACCTCAGCACTGGTTGGGCTTAATAGGCGAGACCTAGAGCAAGAACCTATCAGTCGGACTGACCCAGGGAAGAAACTCGCATGGGGGATGTGACCCACCTGCCAGAGTGTTGCTGGGATTTGTGGCCTCCTCAGTCTTTTCTACTGTTAACTCTTTACTTCTTGGGCAGATTTCGAAGGGAAGGTTGTGAAGACCTCGGTTGTGTTCCACAAACTGGGGGCAGTCGTACCTACATCTGTGGACGAAGGACCTGAAACGCAGGGACCAGTGGTAAGTTGATAACTGGCTCCCAAAGAAGAATGGCCTGCTGACTGTGGAGAACTGGTTTTGCACTCGATTCCTGGAGAATTTCTGGGAGGTGGAATCGTCTGATTGCCGTACGGAAGCAGAGACTTACTGTGGCCAGGTCTCTATAACCCATCTGCTTCGTCCTAGGTTGACAGGCGCTGCCCTCGATGTGGTCACGAGGGAATGGCGTACCACACCAGACAGATGCGCTCAGCTGATGAAGGACAGACTGTTTTCTATACCTGTGTCAACTGCAGGTGAGAATCTTTTCCCCTCCCTCTGCCCCTTTTCAGTGCAAACAACAAAAGCAGGGACAGACTTGTACTAAGTATTTCATTTGGCCCAGTCCATAATAGGGAGGCTTGTAGCCCCTTTTTTTATTACTTGTGTTTTTCGAGATAGGTAATCACTATATATACCCAGGCTAGCCTTGAACTCTCAACTATACAGCCCAGGTTGGCCTCAAATCAAAGCAGTTCTACTGTCTTTGCGTTTTGTTTTGTTTTGTTTTGAGACAGGGCTTCTCTGTAGCTTTAGAGCCTGTCCTGGTACTAGCTCTTGTAGACCAGGCTGGCCTCAAACTCACAAAGATCCACCTGCCTCTGCCTCCCAAGTGCTGGGATTAAAGGTGTGCACCACCACCACCCGGCTTGCCTCTGCTTCCTAAGTGCTGATATTCATGCATTTGCCACTTCACCTGACTTGTCAAAAAGATGTTTTTGTTTGTTTGTTTTAGTTATTTGTAGGTGTTTTTAGGTGCATATTCAAATAAGCAGGAGACGTTAAATCCCCTGGAGCTGGAGACAGAAGTGGTTGTGAGCAGTTGGTTGTGGGTGCTGAGAACTGAACTTGGATCCTCTGCAACAGTGTGAGCTCTTAACTGCCGAGCTATCTGGACAGCCCCCTTGCTCTTTTCACAGCCAGTGAACTAAATCTTTTAAGATAAAGGAAAGCTGGGTGTGGTGCCCCGAAGGAGGATTATTCATTCAAGGCCAGCCTGGGCTGCACTGAGACTCACACATACCAAAAGCTACCTGGAAGGAAATTTTAAAACACAGACATTGGTTTGCACAGTGGTATGATATGATGAAATCTTCCACCACAAGAGGGGTGACTGTACATAATTAATCAAAGAACATGGCCTGAATAGTTGTTGTCTAGTTCCACTGTAGAACACGAGCGTGTGGCTTTCTGTATTTTTGCTTTTTGTTATTATTTTCCTTCTTCCTAGGGTACTGCCAGCTTTATTCCAGGGCCTCAGGCATGCAAAGGAAGTGTTCTGCCCTCAGCTGTACCCTGAGCTCGCTTCTATTTATCTTTTCCCCTTTCTTTTTGATTTTCCTCCTGTTTCCACCTCTCAAATGCAAGGATTCCAGGTTACAGGCGTGTGCCACCACAGCTGTGTCTTATGGTGCTGAAGATTCAACCCAGAGTTTCATGAGAGCTACATAAGCTTTCTGCCAACTGAAGTACATGTCCAGCCCTTAGTAGGCTTTCTGAAGCTGTTACCTCATGGCAGTGTTACCTGTTCCCAATGCTCCACGGTTCTCATCTTTGTCTTCCATCCTGTGTCTGTTTATATCGTTTTCTGGGTCTCTGCTCCAGGTTTCCTGCAGATCATTAGGTCTGTCTTCAATCTGTATGTGTATGTGGTGGTGAGAGTGTAGGAAGTATGGTGTATTCACGTGTTCGTGTGCATGTGTGCATGTATTCCTGCAAGTGTACGAATGGAGGCCAGAGTTAGGCACTGGGTGGCTTTATCAGGTGTCTTTATCTCTCTCTCTCTTTTTGTCTTGAGACAGGGTTTCACTATATTCTTAGTGAATGTGGAACTCTGTGTAGACCAGGTTGGCCTCAAACTCACAGGTATCCATCTGCCCCTGCCTCCAGAGTGCTGGGATTAATGGTGTGTGCCATCACTTCCAGCTCTCTACCTTGTCTTTTGAGGCAGTCTCTGAGCCTGGAGCTCAGGCTGGGCTGTCTACTCTGTGAGCTTTGGACATTCATCCTTGTAGTGGCATTTCATTTGTATTTTAATAAATAAGTCTTGCCCGATGATCAGAGAGTAAAACAGCCCCTCTGGTCAGCCTTACAGACAGGTAGTGGTAATGCACACCTTTAATCCCAATAGCCACACTAGTTGCTGTAGAAACCAGAACTAGAGAGGATTGTAAAATGGGAGGAGACAGCTCACACACACAGTCTCATCCTGAGATTCTTGGAGGCAGCATCGCCATTTTCGGACTGAGGTAGAGGTAAGAGCCACTGGCTGGCTGCTTTGCTTCAGGCTGAACCCCAGTTTCTCTGAGTTTTTATTAATTGTGCTTCACATCCTGTCTGTCCTTGTTCCATGCTTCCCAGTCCAACTGGAGCCCAGTCTGTGTATGTGACCGTGACACCCAGCATTTTCCCTATTTTCAAATGGGCGCTGGGAATCCAAGCTCAAGTCCTCGTGTGTGTGCAGCAGACATTTACCACCTGAGCCGTCTCCTCAGCCCCTTAGTTACTGCTACATTTTTCTTATTTTTGAGTCTCAACTTTTTATTTTTAAACTACTTTTTTCAAACCTCATGAATCATCTGAACAATTTAGCCCATTAGTCATTTTAAAAATTTCAATCATTTTATTATAACATTATGTGTATGAGTGTTTCACTTACATGTTTGTAAATGTACCATGTACATGCCTGGTACCCACAGAAGCCAAAAATATGTCAGATTCCCTGGGACTGGAGTTACAGGTGGTTGTGAACTACCGTGTGGGTGCTAGAAATCAAACCTGCAAGAGCAATGAGTACTCTTAACCACTGAGCCATCTCTCCAGCTCCCATTAATGATATTAAACTGCTCCTTTTACTTTAAATTTGTATTAAATATATTAGACATGTTTCTATGTGTGTGGTAATTTCTGATACCCACTGTTTTTTGCTCTGTCTATTTCTGCTGACTTTCTCATGGTACTTTTTCACTTTGTAAATTTTGACTGTATGCTAGTTTTTTAGAACTTGAATTTTGGTTTCCTGTTTTGGAGGTGGGGGGTTTAAGACAGGGTTTCACTGTTGCTTTGGAACTTGTCCTGGAACTCTCTGTAGACCAGGCTGGCCTCGAACTCACAGAGATCTGGCTGTCTCTCAAGTGCTGGGAGTAAAGGTGTGTACCACCACTGCCTGGCAAACTTTGGTTTCTTAAGGTCTGGGTGAATTCTGCATTTCCGGCATAAGTAGGGTTCTTTGAGATAGATCTCTGTCCTGGGAAATTTTTGCATACTTGAAGGTAATAATCAGGTATTAGTTACCTTCAGGTTAGCTTTGAAGGATTGTTTAGGGGAAGCTCACCCATCTCTGTCATAAGAAAAAGTCCTTCATGGGTTTTTATCTCATCTCACACTGCTAGAAATTCTCTTTGGTTAAATAAGTCCTTTCTTTCTCCATAGGTTTCAGGAAAAGGAAGATTCTTGATCTCTTCTGGCAACTCAGCAACAATGCTCTTCCTCTTGGGAGGTGAAGATGATCCTTTGAGGCCTTCTCCCTCCCCTCTGGTTACAGTGCTCTGTTCTCAGAATAAGATCATCACCCGCAGCTGGGTGGTGGTGGTGCACACCTTTAATCCCAGCACTCAGGAGGCAGAGGCAGGTGGATCTCTGTGAGTTCGAGGCCAGCCTGGTCTACAACAGCTATTTCCAGGACAGACTCCAGAGCTACAGAAAACCCTGTCTCGAAAAACAAAAACAAACAAACAAAAAAAAAGATCATCACCCCCAAAGCATTCCTTCCCCAAGCTGAATTTACTAAAGTTATGTTTTCTATGAAACCTTGATATTATGTGTGTTATTCATAATCTTAGTCTGGCCAGGCTCGTGGCATATGCCCTGTAATCCCAGCACTTCAGGGGTAGAGGCAGGGTTTCAAGCTTGAGGACAATGAACTGTATAAGGAATTCAAAGCCAGCCAGCGCTACCTACAAGATGCCTAAAACTAAAAATAACAATAATCCATCTTACTCCAAAGGAAATTTAAATGACCTAGAATATGGCTGTAAAAAAGAAAACAAAACCGTAAGGATAAAATAAGGAGTCTGGAATGAAGCTGTTTGGGTCTGGGGTAACTCGAGATTCACCATGACCATGAATACATTTTTTAAAAGATTATTATGTATACAACATTCCTTCCATGTATGCTTGTATGCCAGAAGAGGGCACCAGATCTTATTATAGGTGTCTGTGAGCCACCATGTGGTTGCTGGGAATTGAACTCAGGACCTCTGGAAGAGCAGCCAGTGCTCTTAACCTCTAAGCCATCTCTCTAGCCCCCCCCCCCATGAATACATTTTAATCAGAAGCTTTATTAAATTCTGGTACTAGATACTCATGGCACCGGGACTGCAACCAAGAGCACTCCCAAGATGCAGCATCCAGTCACATCAACCCAAGGCTTATAAAGTCAAACCCCACAAAATTACATATATTCTCTCTACAAGTAGGCAGGGTCTAATTTTAACACGTCTTGCTGTTGAGCAGAGTTTGATTACAAAAGCAGAAATAGCAGTTAGTCTTAGGACCTGTTGCAGATTTTACAAGATCTGTCAATTTAAGAATAGTCTTTACAGAGTGGTGGTGCAGGCCTTTGATCACAACACTTAGGAGGCGGAGGCAAGCAAATCTCTGAGTTTGAGGCCAGCCTGGTCTACAGAGCGTGTTCCAGGATGTTGGGGGCTACGCAGACAAACCCTGTCGGGGTTGGGAGGGGAGGAGAATAGTCTTTAACTCTAGGAAAAGGGAGAGCACCGAGAACTGGTAAGGTATAGCCTGTACAAGGTAGGAGCTTACATGTTAGAGGCATTTTTTTTTTTTTTTTTTTTTTTGCTTTTTGGTCTCCCAAGCATAGTAACTCTAATTGTAGTGTTAACTATCAGTCAATACAAATAAAGCAATTATATATATACATCCTATCTAAATCTAGTTCCTCTTTGTAAGGAAAAGCTGGAATTTTTGGATGGGTAGTGAGAGATTTAACAAAATTTAACCGGATGTATTTGAATGTTGCCCTGCCCCGCAGCCTAGCCTTCGTATTCCTCAAACTGGGAGCTAAATGGCAGTCCGGGTATCTCATATGGTTGGAAAATTCCAAAGTTTAGTGTACCCTCGCTCCAAGACCTGCAGACAGGGAGAAGAGTAGAACCCAGTGCATTTCCTGCTCCTGGGAAGCCATTTCTCGACAGATGATAAGAAAACGGAGCTTGGCTGAGCCCCACTTACTTTTCTACCCAGGCTTAAGGACACAGCAGACAAGGGAAGGGGTGCAGAGTAGCACATGGACCTCACTTCCTCGGCGCCCCGCAACCCGGAGCTGCCCCTCCTCCAATGAACTCAGGTCCTGGCCCAGATGGCCCCGCCCGCGTGACGTCACTTCTGCTAACTGCGGCGTCTGCGCACTGCTACAGTACGGCGGAACTAATGTGGTGACGCCTGCGCTTTGGTCAAGCGGTGCTGCGGAAGGGAAACTGGGTCCTGCAGCATGCGTCACACCCGGAAGTGAAAGGCCGGAAGTGGGGTTGGACAGGTTATCCCCAGGGGTAGGGAAGCAGAGGCCCTGGAGGAAGGGGGGGGAGAAAAGGAAGCCAGAGTATCCTGGCCACTACTCCGAATCGTGTACCGGATTTCTTAGCTCTCAGAGGCGCGGAAAAAGGGAAGGGTGTCTCATCCCGCTTCCTCGCTTTTCGCTTTAGCCATGGCGGAGGCAGGGGCCGGGCTGAGTGAGACCGTCACTGAGACAACGGTTACCGTGACAACCGAGCCCGTGAGAAAGGCGGGCGGGGGGGCTATTTAGGGGTCTGGGAGGTACTGGGAGGGAAACAGGGGTTTGGAAAGTTGGAGGGTTTGGGATCTGGAACATGTGGGGTTGACTCTTGGGAAAATCGCAAGGGAATGGGATGTTTGGAGCGGCTGAAATCATGAAAGTGGTCAAGGAACCTTTAATCCGCAGTTACAGTTAGGGCATAGGTGTTAGGATTTGGAGTGGGGGTTCGTGTACGTAATAAACGGAAACTGGGTTAAGGAGCAAGGAGGATACTAGGAAGAAATGAAAGGCCATTTGAGAAAGCATGGTTTTGGAGGCAAACATAAAGAACGAGTACTTACCAATAGATAGTCATGGAACGGGTGCCTGTTTAAGTGGAGGGAAAGAGGATAGAAAATAAGGTGAAGGTAGTATTTTTTGACAAGTCAGGGGAGAGAAGCAAATGAGTAGACAAATAGAATTTTTGCAGAAATAAGTTAAATTGCTTTCGAAGGGAGAAAGATGCGTTGAGTTTAATAATGTCTGAGTTGAAGGAGCTTAGTAGGTTAGTAATTGCTACCAGAGATGCCAGGATGTTGGAGAATAAGTTGGCAGGATGTAGAGAGCTCTGGACTTGAAGATGAGAGTTACGAATGAAGGGTTTCTTTGGAAGAGGACAGTTTTGGATTTGTTTTATTTTGCTTGTTCAGATGTATGAGGAGGCAGAAGCCAACCTCGGATGTTTCTCAGGCACAGGCTACCCCTCTTCCCCCCCCCCCTTGTTGATTTGAGAGAGAATCATTTTTTCTGGAGCTGCCCAAATCAGCTAGGCTGGCTAGCGAGAGATCTGCTTCTCTCCACATCCCCAGTACTGGGATTGCATATGTATACCACCACTACATCTGACTTCCTTTTTAAAATATGGATTCTAGGAAGCAAACTCAGGAAAGCTCTTTACCAACAGAGCTGTCTCTGTAGCCCTGCTTTTTTTTTTAATTTTTATTTTGTTTTTGAAAGAAAAAAGCTTTATCATTTTGCAGGGGCTGGCTTCTGTCTCAGTCTCCTAAGTGCTGGGATTACATGCTTGCAATCCTCTAGAGAGAGCATGAATAAGAGGTATGGAGAAAGAAAGGGAGGCTGAAGACCAGCCACAGGGAACTGAGAAAATAACTTTCTTGTACTAATACCACCAAGGATGATGTAGAATTAAGATGAAGAAACAGGGAGGGTTGTGTTTTCCTTTGGAGACTTGCGGGCACCTTCCCAGGGTTAAGAATTGTCTTTTTTGCATACTAGTAGTTATCAAGAACAGGAATTGATATTCCTCATGAACTGGTAAAAACACGTTCTGTTTCGGCTCCCAGCACCTGGCTCCTCCAGGGACGTGGTGTGGGGTACTGACTGAGCCAGGGAAGAGAGAAGAAGAGGTTCCTTGGGAAACAGGAAAGGTCAAGAGATTAGCTAGATGGGCCCATACCTCTTCACCTTACAGGAGAATCGGAGCCTAACCATTAAACTGCGGAAACGGAAGCCAGAGAAGAAGGTGGAATGGACGAGTGACACTGTGGACAATGAGCACATGGGGCGCCGCTCGTCAAAGTGTGAGTGCTGGCGCCCTGCGGCCGGAGCCCCTGCCTCCCAGACGCCTCGGTCCCGAGCCCCTGCCTCCCAGACGCCTCGGTCCCGAGCCCCTGCCTCCCAGACGCCTCGGTCCCGAGCCCCTGCCTCCCAGACGCCTCAGTCCCGAGCCCCTGCCTCCCAGATGCTACAGTTCTCTTATTTTCTTGGTTGGAAAGGAAAATAGATGGGGGTGATAAAACTATGAGTTAGCAAGTCTGTGGGGCAAGCCATGACAGAGTGGGAGAAAGGTGCTTCTGATTCTCTGAAGAGACAAGGAGCATGGGTGCCTGAGTCCCTGCAGGGGGGACTAAGAAGGTTGCATTCTGGAAGGTAAGAGCAGACAGTGTTTGGAGAGAATTTTCACGCAGCAGTGGTGGAAATGGAACGGACTGAACGTTGTATTCTTCATCCGTTTTAACTGTTCCCTCCCTCTCCATCCAGGCTGCTGTATTTACGAGAAACCTCGGGCCTTTGGTGAGAGCTCCACCGAGAGTGAAGAGGATGAAGAGGAAGGCTGTGGTCATACGCACTGTGTACGGGGTCACCGCAAAGGACGGCGTCATACAACCCCCGGACCCACCCCAACCACTCCCCCACAGCCTCCTGACCCCTCTCAGCCCCCTCCAGGACCTATGCAGCACTAAATCCCTCTCCCTGTTCATATGTCTGCCTGACCCCAAATGTATCCATCTGGCTACATGGGGACTCAACCCATGGTCTGATCCCTTCTCCTGCCCGCTCCTTCCCTCTCCTGCCTGATAGAGAAGAGGAAGAGGAGGGTGGATAGAGATCCTGGAATTCTGACTTGCTGCTGTTCCAGAACCCAGGCTTCTGAGTTCTCCCAGCCCCTTCTTCCCTACAGTCTCTCTCCCCTCCCCCCCCGTGCCTGGGATCCAGGCATCTTGGTCTCAGTTTGTCCCTTTTCTCACTGCCAAACTACCTGTCCTGGGATCCAGTTATCTTGGCCACCTGCACCCTTAGCTTGAGTCCCAAGCTCTTAAACTGGGTTTTCAACAGTCCCAGCTTTCACTGCCAGGACCCACGCAGATCCCAGGCAATCTTGCACCTCAGCTCTGCATATAACCCTGGCTTACAGTTCTTCCACATATGCAGTTATCCTAAGTCTTAGTCCTTGCCTGTGGGATCCAAGGATTTATGGAGACCAGACCACAGGGTTCCCCAGCCCTTTCGCTCCTACATACCCCTTCTGGCCCTCAAAGGGAGTTAGGAGAGGTCTTTGTGAGTCACACCTACAATGACCTGAATATAACATTTCTGACAGAGCTGGCTGAGACCAGTGACTTAGAGCCAATGATTTTCTCAACCTTTAGTCTTTGAGCTTCAGCACTGTTGTCCAAGGGGCCTGGGTCTCTAAAAGGAAAGAGGGAGAGAGCAAAGAGATGAGGGACAGGCCCCTGCAGAGCACTCCTCCCTCCCTTTCCTGCCTAGGCTTTGATGTCTTGCTCTCTCCGCTCTCCCCCACTGGTGCTGGGATTGTCCTCCAGGCCTCCAGCTGTGCACAGTACCGAGATCAGCAAAGCCCGTGCCACCACTGAGATCTCATTTATTGCCACAGATGCACAAAATAAATAACCTAACATTACACAATGTGTTAAATACAGGCCCATTTATACACATGGGGAGAAAGGGAGACTATACAAGGATGTTTTGGATGCCCGGGTTGCTCCCAGGTTGAGAAGGGGGGGTAGCACCATTGGTTCTTAGGTGTGCAAGATGAAGTTCCAAGAAGGTGTTTAAATAAAGGAAAAAGGCTATGAGCATAGAAAACAGTCACAAATGTAGAGTGTGGACTGGCTTGCATATAAATCCCAAAATTTATATTTTAGGCTTCGGATCTGAGGGCCTCAGGTAATGAGTTAAGTGTCTTATTTTAGAAGGACTTTTCTTGAGGGGAATCCTCAGAGTGGCTCCAACCTTCCTGCTGTGGATCAGGCCCTGAGCCCTTTGGGATTAGAGGTAAATGCAGACTGTTTCCCAGGACTGGTGGTGCAGAGCTTTTCTCTATCTGCCTGGAATGATATAGAAAGGGAACTCAAAAGGTTGGGTTAGGGCATGGAGACATAGGACCAGACTGGCTTAAAGGCACGGATGTACAAGCCAGTTTGAGGTCTTGCTTTGGGAAAAAGAATGTAAGTTGGTAAAGGGTGCTTATTAGTACCCCTGCTGCGACAGGTATACAGACATGATCACTGAAATAGGTGGGTATTTTTGCACCAGAGAGAAGTGGCCTCGAGGCATCCGGTATAGGCTGGGATAAGAGGTAGGGGTCCAGACGCTCAGCCTTCTCCTGGCACGATGCGCAGCGGGGCGTGGTGATCATAAGTGCACAGCAGCGGGAAGATGCGCTCCCCGAGTGGGCCCGGCGCCTGGAAGGCGAAGAGCAAGTCCAATGAGCGGCCGTCATAGAAGGCCACACGGCCCCGCTCCCAGTCCAAGTCCACGCGAATGCGCTGCGGCGGCGGCCTGGCACCGCCTAGCAGAGTGGGCTCTGGGGCCGTGAGCGCCCATAGGCGGCCGCCGCGGCCCTCCACGGCCCATACAGCCTCGGATGGGCACAGCTTGATGAGGCCCTTGCGCGTCATGGATTCCCCGGCCGCGCCCACGGCATAGCAGCTCTCGCCTGCGTCCTCATCCTCCGAGGTAGAGTCTCTGAAGGACGCGCCCTCTACAGTCTCCACCTCCCAGCAGTGGCGGCCTGAAGCGAAGCCCTGCGCACCCAGCACGGCTGGGAGTTGGTCGAAACGCGCGGGACTGTCCAGGGGCTCTGGAGTTCCAGGTGGAGCCAGACTCACGCCGCGGTAGTCAGAGGAGATGAGCAGACCACGGTGTGCAGTGCGAGGGTCAAGCGTCAGGTCAGCTGCAGAAGAGAAGCAGAGGAAACCCCACACGAGAAGTTTATAGAGTCCAGAAAGAAAAGGGTGGGGAAGAGACCGCAAGGGCACTTAGGAGAAAGAAGTGCTTGAGTTCCCTAGACAGCTCAAAGGGCAACTGGGATAAAGCACAGAGCAGGTGGAGGCAGGCCACCAGGTGCTATGATGCACCACTTTTGTGGAACTGGACTTGGACAAGGACCATGCTGGTCCAGGACAGGGACCACTGCGTGGAGACAGGAGAGAAGACTGTCTGGTTTCTGGTGTTGGTGAAGGAAGAGAAGCTGATTATGAGGACTAATACTGCAACCATCTACAAGCCGGACTGTGGTGCTACATGCCTTTAATCCCAGCCCTTGGGAGGCAGAGAGGGCAGCTCTCTGTGAGATTGAGGCCAGTCTGCACAGCAAGTTCCCGACCAGCTATGGCTACATAGTATGACCTTGTATCAAAACAAAACGAAACATAAACCCTTGAATCTGTAGCATCTGGGTGGAGCATGGGAGTCAGGTCAGTAAGACTACTGAGAGACTGATACTGGATAGGAGCCAACTTGATTAAAGGAGGGGCAAAGGGAGGACTCCAAGGTATCAATAAAACCAGGCCACTCACCCTCGCAGGGGTAGGAACCGGACAGGTCCATTTCTATGAAAGGTGCAGCCCAAGAAGAGACAGAGATCTTCAAAGGTACCAGAAAGACCACTGACCTTATAGGTATGGGGTGCTTTAAGGAAATACTTCTGGAATAGGAGCTAGAAGCAATTTGGATTAAGTGGGATGGATGTGTGACTAAGGGGTAGGAATGGTAATGGATGAAGAGCTACCTTGGGAATGGGCAAAGGGGTAGGAGATGCTGGAGTCTTGGGGCCCTTCTCAAGAAGAGCAATAGGAGACGGTGGAAGCAGGGATTCCTGAGGGCAATCTTGTATTGTTTGAGTACACACCAAAGAATAAGGCTATTTTTCTGAGTTAAACCGTGCCTCCTGGCCAGGTGTGGTATTACATACTCATAGCCTCCACACATTAAAGGCAGAAACGGGAAGGACCAGAGTTCTACACCAGTCTAGGATACATAGGAAGACACTGTTTTAAAAGGCGTGTGTGTGCACGCGGGGGGGGGGGGGGGGAGAGTTTCAATTTTGTTCTTTAATATTTCTGAATTTACCCTATGCAGGAAAAGGATTTTCCCAAAGGTAATCAGGTAAGAACTGAGATCATTGGGGTGGACCCAGATGCAGTATGACTGCTACCTTAAAAGGGAGAAGAGACACTTGGACACAGAGACAGGCGCATAGAACAAAGCCCAGGGGAGACTCCCTGTAGGCCAAGGGAGTGCTGAGGCTTCCGGAAGGAAGCCCAGAGAGAGGCAGGGGACAGATTCCTCCTGAGCCTTCACACTCCCACTTCTAAACTTTGAAGTGTGGATGGTTGCTCAAGTCACCCATTTGTGGCCCTAGGAAATCAAAACTGATACGGATGCCAAAGGAGGCTTGACCATTTTTGACAGCTGACCGGGAGCAAACATCACAGATCGTGATCCCCGCCTCCTCCCTCCTCACCTGTCAGTCTGTGGAGCATGTTTTTCACTACAGGGTAATCTTCAGGAAGGTCCTCGTCTGAGATGGATGACTTGGGTGCCGGGACCTCAAATCTGCACAGAAGAAGGAAGGGCCAGGAAGTTATCAGCCTTCCTGTCTTTTGATGATGGTTCTGAGGATCCCATCCCTAACCTACTTGCTCCTAACAGAAACAGGTGCGGCTAGACTCAGTAAGTGGAGACAAGGGTCTGTGCCTGCAGGTAGTTGGAAGGAAGAAATAGTGAAAATGGAACTCACCGTCTCCACGTCTTCCTCATATCCTGGTATGGGCAGAAGAAAACATGGTGTGAGTGTCAGGTTCATATTGTGAGGGAGCACCAAGTGGTTGTTACCCCTCCCCACCACCTCTTAAAATGGTCTTTCTTTCGTCCCTCTGCTCCATTTTTCTCTTCTGTTCTCCTCTCTTTTTTCATGGCCTCCCTTTCTGCTCTCTCCAAAATCACTTTCTCCTCACGCTCTTATGGGTTTTCCCATACACTAGCTTCTTCCGTGTGTTCCAGACAAATGTCTACCCCTTCACCATAAAAACACACACTCATATTCCTTGAGTTAAGAGTTGTTATATAAAAGCCTCACAATAAAGCTGCTTCCCCTCTTGCCTTAAAAGCTCAATGGCGTTTATTGGGCTCTTTGTTTTATGTCATCTTTACCCTCAGGTCCCTAAACTCAGAAGCGTCCCAAGGGGCCCTTCAGATTTCATAGAGAACCATGACAGCCAGAAGAGGGCGCTGGATTCTCTCCCCTCCAAACACTGGGGTTGCCCTCCTTCCCTTTTTTATTTTTTGCCCAGAGAGGATGGCTGGAGAGGCCAGGGAGAAAAGAGAGGACGGCAATTACACCTAGACTAATTAGGTCTGTGCAGTCTTCAAAAGGCGGAAGCAGGATCCAGAGCAGGAGGGCTGCTAAGGGGAAATAAACCAGATGCGATCCCCTTGAGGTACTGCAAGGAATGGGAGTGGTTGACGTCCAAAGGGGCCCAGGGAGGGCCTAGTGGGGAGATTGTAGGGTTGCAACGTGGAAATCAGCCAGAGGCCTGCCAGCTGCTCACCCGGACCTCGCCTCCGCCTGTTTCCGCCCCTGCCTGGGGACCTGGGAGGAGCTGAGAACAATAACAACTCACAGCTCAGCTAGAGCTTGTTAGGGGGAACCCCAGCCTCAGTTGCGAAGTTTGCATCTATCTGCCCAGCATGCCCCCACCTCATTTGCCAGTCTCTTCCTTTCCCATCCCTGTTTTTCTACACCTAGTCTCAACCTTGGCTTCAGTGACTCTGTTCATTCGGCACTATCTCCACCCTCCCCGGGCTCCTCCTCGCTCTAACCCGGGTGTCTGTTCGCGTCGTCCCCTTCCCTTTTTCTGTCTCCCACCGGTAAGCCCGATTAGTCCCGGCTCCAATTTCCGTGCTCCTTGCAGGCAGGAGGCTTCTGAACGTCCTATCTGCCACCAGCACATCGTCTCTACAACATCTTAACTCCAGCTCCACTGATAAGATTCAGGCGTCTGTCCGTCGTTGTCCTCCTCCTCCCCCGACAAGTGTCAACTCCTTACAGCTTTTCCTAACTTCCTTTCTTCCTTTCTCAAATTGTTCACTCAAGACTTGCGCTCCCCCCCTCTCTCTCTCCTCCCTTCTTCCCTCCTTCCCTCTCTCCCTCTCTCCCTCCCTCCCCCTTTTCTCTTTCCCTCCCTCTCTTAAAATTTTTATTTTAAATTCCTCTCTCTTTTCTATGTAACCATCTCTAGACTGGAACTCGCTTTGTGTGCCAAGATGGTCTTGAATTTGCCGCAATCCTCCTGCCTCCGCCTTCCTGGTGCCCAGCTGTCTACTACCCGTATTCCCTTCAGGGCTTTTGAGTTAAAAGCACGGCGTCCACCTTTGCTAGGACACCCACAAACCTCTTCTTCACCAACAACCTGGACCAGCGAAGAAGGCTGACCTCCTTACCTCTCCGTGCGGGTCCAGGCAGCCCATGGTGGGGATGCGGCCCCCGCGTCGTCTCCCAGTCCGGGCCCCCGGTTCCGCCAGTTTCTCACGCAGTCCACGGCTGATGCGCACCTCCACTGCCAGACGCACGTTGGACCTCAGGCTGCGACGGGGACACGGCTGGCCACAGCAGGGGCAGGAAGGGGGTGCCGCCTCCGAGCCCGGCGCCGCCGGGGTCCCCCAGCAGCGCGCCAAGCACGCACGACAGAAGCTGTGCTCGCACGCCAGCAGCACTGGGTCCTCGAAGGGGCCCCCGCACAGCGGACACGTCGCCAACTGCTCCAGACGCTCCACCAACCCCGGGCCCAACTCGGGAGCCTCCATGGAAAGCCGAGGTCCGGATGCACCCTGGCCCGCGACCGCGACCGCGACCGTAGCAGCCGCCCCCGAGGGCGCAGGTGGCGGACCACCCCCGCTGCGTGCAGACTCGACGCCCCTTGCTGCGCCTCCCTCATTCACTTCGCACCTCCTCTCTACCCCTCTCCCAGGCTGCCTCGCTTACCCAGATCAGACTCAGCGCGTCTCCTCACCACGTCAGGTTTTATAGGGAGGGAGGAGGCCCCATGCAAGAGGTAAACAGCAAACCTTGCGTAATGCCCCATCTGGTTCTCCCGCTTTCTTAGTTAAGTTTTGGGGAACAGAGTGTAGAGACTGAGATACCTAGGTCCCAGCGCTTAGAAGGTTTGAGCACCAGGGCATGCTCTGTTGGCAAGGTTGGATTTGGTAGACCCCGTGAGTGATTCCCTGAGTAACGCGAATCACCCCCTTAGCCTGTGGTGTGTCTTTTGGTGGGCAGGGTGCCCAGGCTCGCTCTTGGCATGCGTTGCCTACATCGCCAGGGAATGAGTCATCACAGGTGGTTGGCACACCTACCTCTGGGGGTTAGGGGCCCGGAAGTTCGGGTCCTGGACTGTGTGGCTCTGGCAGGCCTTTGAGTGTTGGCATGTCGCTACCACTCTTGGCGCCTCATCTTCCTGCCTTGCCTATTAAGGTCTGGGGACACCCAGGCTTTGGGAGAAGGGCTGGAAGCAGGCGCCTACATTCCTGCCTCTCAGGTTAGGGTTCTGAATTTTCTCTCAGTCCCCCTCTCTCCAGAAGTTTCTATTTTTTCTATCTTTTTCTTTGTGTTTTTATTTGTTGTTGTTTTGGTTTTTTTTTTTTTTTTTTTTTTTTTTTTTTTTTTTTTTTTTTTTTTTTTTTTTTTGTACCTGACAATTACCTATTCTGCCTTAGATCTCTGAGACCCAAACCTGGATCATCAAAAGTAGACCATACCTAGATCTTCTGACTGTGCTACAGAAGGGAATAGACTTGCCTGGGTTTTTTTTTTTTTATTTTTGTTTGTTTGTTTTAAATTTATTTTCAATTTAAATTGCAGAACCCGAGAGCTCCCTTCTGCTTTCTTCTCGGATCTCTCTTTGTACCCTTGTCTAACTTCCATCACCGTCTCTCCCTCTCCTCATCACTCCTCCCTCCTCTCTTGTCTTTCTTCCTCTTCTTTCCCCTTCCAGATCTCTTCTCTCTTCCAAGCCTCTCTGCCTGAGAACCTTGGGGGATTCCTGAAAAAGCTTCTGTGTGACCACATACACTGTTGTGCATGGATCATGATCATCTTCTCCCACCCAGCTCCAGTGTGTGCAAGCCTCTGGATACACCCAGTGAGGACAAACACCACAAATGCACCTCAGTATTCTCATGGCATCAATGATCAGTAGATTGTTGAGGGACAGAAGAGCAAACTCGACCTAAACATGCAGAGAAGGACCTTGTCATTAGTGTTATTGTTGATAACAACAAAACAAGGCATTGAGGCTTTACCGAGCAGCAACTCTTTATTAGGCACCCCCTCCAGGCATCCTTCTCCTCCCTTTCCCATAGTCACCAGAGAGGGACTCAAATATGACACCGTGATAAACAAACCTTCACAGACAAATATACACATATTCACAACCCCCCAGCTCAGCATCCAAATGCACAGCTAAAACTCAATGAAAGGGTACCAAAATGAGGCTGGGTGTGATGGAGCGTGCCTGTAGTCCAGAACTTGGGCGCATGAGGCACAATGATTATCATGAATTCCATGCCAGCTTGGGCTGCATATGAAACTCACTCTCTCTCTCTCTCTCTCTCTCTCTCTCTCTCTCTCTCTCTCTCCCCCTCTCTCTCTCTCAAAAATAAAAAACACCCCAACATTTAAAAAAAAGATCCAAATATGATCTAAATCTGTTTTTGTAAAAGATGCATTTTCATAGTATGTGGGTAGAATGGTACCATGTCACACAAGACACTTCATCCTAATTTCTTGAAACTGAACACGTTGCCTTACTTAGAAATAGAGAATTAATTTGAGGTGATACTATATTTGATAATCAGTTGAGCTTGAAGTAAGGAGACTGTTCCAGAGTACACAGGTGAGTCCATCACAAGCACAAACATTCTTAAATGTGGAGAATGAGAATGGAGAGGAGAAACAGAGCTGCCAGCACAAGATGTTCTCAGGCTGACAGTGCTGGCTTTAAAAGTATATTTATATTATTTTTACTTACGTGTTTGTGTCTGTATGAAAGTATGTGGAGGAGGGTTGTGGGAGACAGAAGACAGCAGCATCATGTCCCCTGAAATGTGGGTACTGGGAACCTAACTCAGGTCCCCTGTAAAAGCAGCTAGCACTCTGGGCTGGCTTTATGTCAAGCTAGAATCATTAGAAAGGAGGGAGCTTCAGCTGAGAAAATGCCTCCAGTAAGGCATTTGTGGGGCATTTTCTCAATTAGTGATTAATGGGAAAGGACCCAGCCCATGGTGGATTGGTGCCACCCTGGGGCTGTTGGTCCTGGGTTCTATAAGAAGGGGGACTGAGCAAACCATGGCAAGCACTCCTCCATGGCCTCTGCATCAGCTGCTGCCTCCAGGTTCCTGTCCTGCTTGAGTTCTTGCCCTCACTGCTTTTGATGATGAACTGTTTCATGGAATTATGAGTGAAACAAACCCTTTCCTCCCCCCAAGAGACTGTTGGACATGGTGTTTACCAATGGTGGCTCTAACTAGGACACACTATTAACCATCGAACCCTCTCTCCAGCCCCATACAATGCTGGCATTGACAATTGAGGAAGGGAGCCATGATGTAAAGAAGTGGGTGGCCTCAAGAAGCAGCGAACACTAGGAGAATGAACTACCCACTCAGGCATTTATGAGGAGCCATGTCCTGCTGATACCTTAATTTTACCCCAGTGAGACCCTTTCCAGACTTGTGAACTAAAGAACTAAGATAAGGCAGTAAATGCAGGGGCTGGAGGGAAGGTGCCACAGTAAGTTTGCTACTCTTACAGAACACTCGAGTTAGCTCCCAGAGCCCACATCAGATGACTCACAGCTACCTGTAACTTCTGATCTTCTGGGCACCCACACATGTGGCATGTATTCACCTACACATACACACACGTGCATACAAGAGAATTTTAAAATATTCTTTTGAAAAAACAATAAACAAGCTAGGGATGTGGCTCAGCGATAGAGTATTTGCCTCGACACATTAGGCTCTGGGTTTGATCCTCAGCAGTGCAAAAACAAACACACAAAACAGGCAATAGATGTGTGTTGGAAACACTAAATTTGTGGTCATTTTGTTACAGAAGCTGTAAAAAAAATTAATACATGTGCTAGCCCTTCTCCTTGTGTCTTGCCCTTGTGCTTGTGGATTTTATTTTGCGGAGACATAGTCTTTCCATGTAGCCTCAGGCTGACCCAAAGTTTGCTACGTGGCCCGGATTAGCCTCAAACTTGAGATCCTCTTACCATAGCCTCACTGAATACTTGGACCACAGATATGTGGCATCACATTAAATTATGTTGTCTGTTTTATTCTGATTTCTGGATTTTACTGCTTCTCTTGGCTGCCTTGTGGAGTTCCCCTGGTCTCCTGATCTTGTCTTTCTTTTTTGTAAAACAGGGTCTCACTGTGTTCTTAGCTGTCCTGAAATTTACTCTGTAAACCTTGCTGACCTTAAACTCACAGAGAATCAGTTTGTCTCTGCCTTCTGAGTGGGTGTTTAAAGGCAGGCACCACTGTGTTCAGCCGGGTTATTTCATTTTATTGACTCCATTTCTACCTTCAAAGCCTCTTAACAATGAGTTCTTTCTGGATCTGGGACTGGAACACAAGAAAAACCACCCTGAGTCCCTTCAGTCCGAGCACATTGCCATGGCCCTCGAGGTCATCACTGGTTCACTTGCCTGGACTTTGAAACCACCAAGTTTCTGGTAGCAGATGACACCTCCAGCCAATGGAGCAGAACCTCTGGACGTGAGTGCCAGACACCAGCAGTTTCCAGCTCTTGCGTGATGTCTTGCATCATAAGTCTGCAGCAGACCTGCCCCTCCTGTTTGGTTTCTTCTGCTCTGGCTGCAGCACCCTTCTGTTTTCTGTTCCTTGAACATTCCAGGGCTGATCCAGATGTACGATCTCTGCACTCATTGTTCCTTCACTCTGGAGGAAGCTTCACGTGCCTTTCCCCGTCATCTCATTCAGGTCTCAACCCAAAGCTAATAGCGTCAGAGAGGGCTTTTGTTTTTCAGTGCTGGGGACCGATGCTGTGGTCATGCATATGCTAGGTAAGTTATCTATCATCGAGCTACATCTCCAGCTCTATAGAGGGCTTCATTCACTTGTGTTTATTTTTTTTAAATTATGCATATGTGTGTGCGCCTGTGTGAGTTTATGTGCACATATGCACAGGTTCCCCGAGAAGCCAGAGGGTGTCTGCTCCCCTGAAGCTGGAGCTATAGGCAGTTGTAAGGTACCTGGTGTGGGTGCTGGGAACCAAATCCTAGCCTCTACAAGAGCGGTAAGCTCTCTCAGCTGCTGAACTGTATCCCCGGCCTCAATACCACTTCTATTCTAAGTCATTTTCCTCAAAGGAGTTAATTATTTTCTTTATTTGTCTTCATCTTTATCTTGGTCTTCAATAATCTATTTCCCTGTTTTTATTTCTATCCCACAGATGATAAGTCCTACAGGAGCAGGAATGTAACCTTCATGTTCACCACTGCCCAATGCACACCTGGCCCAATGCCCAGTGCAGTGTCTCAATATCTCAATATCTCTACTCAGTTGTTGAGTTGCTCACTGTTGATTGGGCAAAGTGAGAAGATCTCTGACTGATTCTTCTTCTCCCATCTAAGTACAGACAAAGACACTCTTATCAGTCAGTAGTCCTTCCTTGTTGACAGGTGCTGGGGATGGGTGGTCCTGGTGGTAGGAGAACTGGAACTCAGTCTGGCTGCAGAAGCTTCCCTTCTGTAACCAGGTGGGGAGGACGCCTCAACCTTTATAGCTTGGTTTCCAAACATTCACACCTGGTGGCTCTAGGACACGGGTAGAGAAAAAGGCATTGGGTCTGGTCTCTCCTAGGACACAGGTAGAGGAAAAGGCATTGGATCTGGTCTCTGCCAGGAAACATTTCCCTTCTCAAGACCTTCTCCCTCCCTCCTCAGACTCCCTAATGAGTTCACCTATTAACGATCCTCTGATCCTCCCCAGAGTTCATTCTACGACCATAAATGGAAGGGTGGAGTTGAGTGTGTGGGTGTGTGGGTGCGTGTGTGCGTGTGTGTGTGTGTGTGTGTGTGTGTGTGTACGCACACCCGTGTGCTGGCTTGGCTTTGCTTGCTCCAGTTGACTGTGACAGAATCCTACCCCTCCTTAAAGTAGGTGCCTCCTACACAGCTGTTCCCAACCCTTTCAGGATGCCTACTCTGGTGCTATGCTCTAGCATAAAACTTCTGCATGTTCCTGGGGAATGTTAAAAGTGGGACAGGCCCCTTCCTTTCCTTTCTCCTTCCCTTTTTTCTTTTACTCCTTTTGTTTATCCTCTAGTCTGTCTTTCCTCTGTATCAATAACATGTCATCTTAAGTGTTAAAGCCTTCAAGGAGGGGAGGTAGGCGTGAAGAGGTGTTTGGGAGAATGATCATAGAACACTCATAGTCCCTGCCCTTAGAGAGTGTGATAAGGCAGGAGAAGTATATTCATCATCACCCCAAATCTATCATTACTAAATTAGGGAGTATAATAAGACAGACCAAGTACGCTGGGGTGAGGGGTGGATTGAGGGTTCTCTGTTGGCAGATTGGAGGACCAGAGGGGGTGATTTCAGAAAAGCCTCCTGGAGGAAGAGACCTGTAAAGGGAGAGATTCTGCAGTTTTCAATGTTCTTTAGTATACTTGGAAGTTCTCCAGAGCAACCGTTCTAAAGACCTGGAGTTGATCTCATCTGACGGATGCATGGCTTGAGGAGGGCTGGGGTTGAGGTGGAGACATAAGAAGATTGACTGAATCTGACTGGAAGAATCCTGATGCTCACACGTGTGAGCTACTATAGGAATCTCGCCCATCCAGCCCTTCTTCTTAGTTAACCCTAGAGTGGCTTGACGAGGAGTTTGAATAGAGTTCCTGAGTGGGAATCAGGGAGGTGGATGATCTACCACTGAGCCCTATCTTCTGTCCTGTACTCTTTCTCTTAAATGTCTTTTCTTCTGAGACTTTGCTCTCTCTTTTCAGACATGAACCAAGGCTGTGATTTGAAGGCACATCCCACCCCTGGCCTGCTCTCACTCCTTTGCTGTCTTTTCTACTCCTCTTTACAAAACTTCCCTCCTTCATTTTAGCAGGTCCTCTGAGAGTTAGGTGTTCACCTTCCTGGATTCGTTAGCCCTCTTCCTGCTAATAACTCCCATCGATGTCATGGATACTTCTTTATCCAGTCCTTAAATATCTGCTATTCATTCTCTTGTCTCCGGTGTTGCCTCCCCCGCCCACCATCTTAGCAGTATTACTTTAAGAACTGACCATTCTCTCACTCATAACATTCCATCATTCAACAACTATTTTCTAACACCAATGCATGCCTAACACTGTTGGGGGTTTGTGGATGCAAAGGAGAAGTCAGACATGGTTTCTTGACCTTGGGCGATTTAAATTCTATTGGCAGAAGCTAATAAGCAAGTAAACAAATACATTAGCAAGGTAATGATAGATTATGATAACTGCTTTGGAAATATAAAGTGGATAATATAGAAGGAACTAACCAGAGGGGCATGAAGTAGTTTTAATAGGGTAATAGAAGCTCTGCTGAGGAGGTGAAGTTTGGGCTGAGCCCTCACAGAGAGGGACCTATAGTGAGAACAGCTGGGGACCTGACAGATGAGAGGGACTCACAGTGAAGTCCCTCTAGAAGAGATGGGGAAGAGTCATCTAGTTAGCAACCTTGCGACTAACTAGAAGGTTCAGCATGGGAGTGGAGAAATGCCAGAAGCAGAATCTTGGGGTTAGAATAAGAACTGACTTTGTTCTGAGCCCTAAGTGGAGGAATTATCTGCACTTGGAAGCTCACCCTGCTTTAGCCCGCCATCCCTTTTCTAATTCTGGTTCCACATAATTTACACCCAGGGTGGACATCTATCTGTCATATTCACCCCGTCGTCTTCCAAACAAACCACTTTCCACCTGCTCAAGGTCTCTAAACTTACTACATGTAGCTGACTTCATCTGGTCCCTGATCATTAGCGATCATAACTGGTCTATAAGTAGAAAACACGTTCTAATTCTCATCCCTTAGGAGTGAGGAGTAGGGTTCTTTCTGTCTCATAGGCACCAGATTTAGGTATTCATAATATATATGTTCAGTGTTGAAGTCTGGACTCATAGGAAACAGAAGGAGCAAAAAAGAGGCCCACGCACAGTGACCCTGGCTTTGATGCTCAGGCAGCGAGAGGGATGCTCAACAGGACTGCTGATTGTCAAATATGTATGAGGTTCTGGGTTCAACACCAGTAATGAAATAAAAAGAGAATGGGATATTAAACAATCACACATGAGAGAAGGGAAAATACAAGGTGGTGAGAGCTGTATCAGGGCAGGCTCAGGGCAGGAAGCAGGAGCCCATGGGGTATTTTAAACAGAATGAGATTTGACTCGGGGAACTACATGGTAAGACCATTGAAAGGCACAGAAGATTCAAAGTCAGGAGGTCATAACTGGATCCTAAGCATCTGAGGGACACTTCAGAATCAATATCCACAGCTCAGAAGTCACAGGTATTATTAGCATATCAGACCCACCCCACTGTCCTCCTGCCATTGGCCTCTGGTGTCTACTGGGACTTGTCCTTCTTCCTCTGAAGGGCAACACCTTCTGTTCTTCTGCCTTTCAAACTCATACAAGTTCACCTATTCGGAATAAATTTAATTCATATCCAGAATTCTAGCCTCAAAGAATTCTGAGAAGTAAAGTGTTATACTTTCTAATTTCTTCAACCAAAAGGGGAAATGAAATCGCCACCTACTTAGGGTTAGAAATAAGATCTAAGGCATCTAGTTCAGTTTGAATTCCAGATAATGAATATTTTCATATGTGTATTATGGAAATACTATCTGGGACATATTTGTCTAAATAAATATTCATTGTTTACCCCAAACTCAAATTTAAGTAGAGACCTTATATTTTTATCTGTTTTTGCTGTGGTCTGTCTGTTATGGCAGGGTCTTGCTATGCAGCCCTAACTGGTATCAATCTCAAGTTCCTCCTCAGTCTCCCAAGTACCGAAATTACAGGACTGCAACAACATGCCGGTCCGTCATTTGATGAATCTAAGAACTTCACAGGAACCGAGCACAAAGACTGACAGAAGAGACCCTCAGTTGTTATGGAGGAGGGGTGGGCTCTTCTAAGGAGGATGCTAAGGGGAGATGAAGAGTCCATCACGTGCAGAGAAGAAGCAAAGATCCAGAGGCAAGAACATTGAGCTAGTGTAGGCAGAGCTGGAGCTCAGGAGCAGGATATAAAGATGGTTCATGACAATGAGAGCTTAGGTTCTGAGAAGTTAAGGGCGGGAGAGACCCCAGCTCCTTCATGCTAATAGCAGCCCTCAGAGCAACACAAGGTGGTCATCCTGAAGAGAGGAAAAACATTCTAGTAATTTATTTGAGGGATGTGGGCTTGAGGTAGTGGGAGCCAATGTAACTGGAATAAGGAGATCAATCTGAAGCACAGTTATAGATAGAACTGATGAATGTGTTGGCGTGGTCTTCAAAGAATGAGGGTAAGGAAAATGAGGGATGAGTTCTCTTTTATTTTTTGTTTTTCTTTCCTTCTTTTTCCCCCTTTGTTTGTCTTTTGAGACAGAGTCTCTGTACATAGTTCTAGCTGTATGTATTTCTCACTATGTCGCTCAGAGTGGCCTTGTAGACACCTCTCTGCGTCTGCCTTCTGTGTACTGGGATTAAAGGCAAGCACCAGCATGCCCCAATAGGGGTGAGTTCTTAATTCTGCTCCTACAACCGCATCCACACCAGCACTGTGACTGAACCAGGGAAAGTTTTTTTAAAATAAACTTTAGCTGTCTAGATAGATTCAGAGAGTAGATAAGTGTTGAGAATTCACACCTGTCTCTGTCACACGACTGTGCACAAGGATGGTGTCCTTCCCACAGAATACTCTTTAATGTGGCCTCATCTGTCCGTGCTTTCCCACCTCCCTGTCCTCTCCTCTGCTGTCGTCTTCTGACTCTCCGGTCTTCCTGTTTTGCTGTTCTCTTTCCTGAGCTCTGAAGTGGAAGCTGCTGAGACAGCAGGATTCAGCTCAAAGATCATATGGCTGAAGTAGACAAAATGGTTTTTAAAAAAAAAAAAAAAAAACCCAGATGACACGAGGCAGGGTCTTGACATCATCGCAAGGACATTCTTTAGTGTGGGGTGAGGTGGGACAGGGGTAGAGGTGATGGATGGGACTGGCTGTGGACTTGTACCGAAGGCAGCAGAATGATTGGCAGTTGGACTGGATGTGGTGTGAGAGAAAAAGAGGAGCTGAGAAGCACATTAGCCCTGGCTCAGGGAGGATGCAACTGTCAGCAGCTAAGGTGAGGAAGACTGTGAACCTGGTTTGAATGAAGATTTAAAAGCAAAGGGAGCTAAAGAGGTGTTTCATGGACTGAGAGAACGGGGTTCAGTTCCCAGTACCCACACTGGGGTGGTTCACAACTACATGTACCTCAGGTTCCAGAGGATCCAACATCTCTGAGGGCACCTTAACCCACATGGTGCACACACAGACAAGCAGGCACATATATACACATACATGGAAGACTTTTAACAATCAACATTTTCTTAAAAGTTAAATATTAAAGTAGGCATGGTCACCCCAGCTTTTATGGAAGCTGAGGCAGGAACCATTTCTGTGAATTGGAGGCTAACCTGAACTACACAACAAGACCCTGGAAGGAAGAGAGGGAGAAATGGAAAGGCATGGGGATAAATGTAGCCCAAGTACACGATACATCTGTGTGATGATGACTATGAAATCCATCAATATGTACAATGATTATACAAAGAGTTAAAGGTTGGGTATGTGAAGCTAGTTTGCCTGTGATGAACTGTGTGGCCCTAGGGAAGCACATGGCATTATGGGTAGTAATGAAACCAAAAAGCAAAAGTCGTTCCTATTAGCATTAGCCATTTGTAATTTTCAGTTTGTTTTTTATTTTTCTGCTCTCTTACCTGTAGTCAGCTCATTTGTTCAAGATCAAAGTCAGCCTTAGGGACAGAGGAGCTTGCACTGCTCCTACTCCCCATAGTGTTAGAACCTTGACTCCTGACTTCCAGGGATACAATGACTCAAAGAATATCAGAAACATGGACTCTGAGTCAGAAACATGAAAGAAACATGAGGCAGAGCAGGCTGGCTGGGAAGAGAGATGGTAACACAGAGAGTGACCTAGAAAAGCCTCTTCAGCCGAGAATCAGTCTATGTGCCTCTGGGTCTTGGCCCAAAGAACCAACTCTCCCTCCCTCTTTCCTTCCTCTTCCCTGATGACTTGTCATCAAAGTATCACAGGCATGCTGCTGGCAGCCAGCCTGGCAATTAGTGCAGCAGCCTCTCCCTTTGACTTCCTCTAGAGCCAAGCCTCTGAGATCCCCCAACTCACCCCTCCAGCTCTGCCCCACCCTACCTTGCATCTCTGGAAAAATTGGCCCCAGGACCTGCCTTGGCCTCCAAACTCCCCTCCTGGATCCCTTCCTGGAACAGAGGTAGCATATAGCACCCTCTTATCTACCATCATGGAACATCTTGGTGAGCGCCTTTGAGACCTGGACTTGGTAGTTGTGCACACCCATGCTGCTCCCTGTCCTGGTGGAGGGGGGGCATGTGAGGCATGAAGAGTAGAAGGGACATCAGGGAAGCAGAGGAAAAGGAACCCACAAAAGCTCCGGATGTTGGAGATGGCTCCAACGAGGCTGTGAAGAGCTGCTATGGGGAGGAGAAAGGTGAGGGGGACACTGAAAACCGTCTTAGGGGGGTCAGTGCCCGCCAAGGCGGGTGGAGAGGAGGGAGGCAATGAACATTAAACACCAGGAATGAATAAGGCACCAGGAGGAAGAGGCTGACTATCGAGGGAATTTCCTCAGAGGTGTTACAGTTGGGGAAGAGGCAACAGTGTCTTCACATTGTTACAGTTGGGGAGAAGCAACAGTGTCTTTCACATTGTTACAGTTGGGGAAGAGGCAACAGTGTCTTCACATTGTTACAGTTGGGGAGAAGCAACAGTGTCTTTCACATTGTTACAGTTGGGGAGAAGCAACAGTGTCTTCACATTGTTACAGTTGGGGAAGAGGCAACAGTGTCTTTCACATTGTTACAGTTGGGGAAGAGGCAACAGTGTCTTCACATTGTTATAGTTGGGGAAGAGGCAACAGTGTCTTCACATTGTTACAGTTGGGGAAGAGGCAACAGTGTCTTTCACATTGTTACAGTTGGGGAAGAGGCAACAGTGTCTTCACATTGTTACAGTTGGGGAAGAGGCAACAGTGTCTTTCACATTGTTACAGTTGGGGAAGAGGCAACAGTGTCCTCACATTGTTACAGCACCTTCAAGTTTCATTTCAGTATTCATTTCACATCTCTCACCGATATCATCACTCCCTTTTTACAGATCACAGATGGAGAAACTTGGCTGAGACAGGTGAAGTGAATCACATGACTAGTAAGAATGAGAAACCTCTCTCATTCTCTCTGGGGAGGAGACTGGTAGATCTCTGGGGCTGACTGGTTGACCAAATAGCTTACTTGTCAAGCTGCAGACCAATAAGAGACCTTGTTTCAAAAACCCAGATGGACAGCTCCTGAAAACTAACTGCTTAGGTTGTCCTCTGGCTTACACACACACACACACACACACACACACACGAGAGAGAGAGAGAGAGAGAGAGAGAGAGAGAGAGAGAGAGAGAGAGAGAGAGAGAGAGAGAGAGAGAGAGAGAGAGAGAGAGAGAGAGAGAGAGAGAGAGAGAGAGAGAGCTGGACTTGGTGGCGGCTCATGCCTTTAATGTCAGCACTTGAGAGACAGAGGCCAGCCAGGGCTACATAGTGAAAACTTGTCTCACAAAGCAAACAAACAAAAGGCAGAATTATCATTTTCTTTCCTATCACAGCAATGTCTGTTAAAAGGACAGACTAGACATCTAGGAAGTTAAACCTGTCCCATCACCACCATCCCTTTTAAGGACCCGGTCTCACTGTAGCCAGGGCTGGCTTTGAACTCTTGATCCTGTTGCCTTCACCTCCCAAGTGCTGAGATTGTAGGCATGTGCTACCATGCCTGGCTCCTCCTCACTTCTTTTTCTCACCTGTTGACAGGCTAAGTGCTAAGATTCTAAGACACTTTGCCTTCCAAAGACTGAGCTACTTGTCAAGAAGTGAGGTGATCTAAGTGAGCCAACCAGATAGGAGTGTGGCCCAGGGCTTGAAGTCTTCTTTGGGGGAGAGCAGTTTAAGAAAGTTTCACAGGGGAAGTCTGGGAAGAGGGAAATGCATTGGAGGATGATGGGAGGAGGCGGGAGAGGGCCTGTCAGGAAAAAGCTAGCAAGCTCAGTGTGTGGGAGAACTGAGTAGGTTCAAAGAAAACAAAGGAGGGGTGTGAAGAGAGCTGGTTAGAGAATCTACAGGAATGATGCAGAGACAGTAACATTAAATTTATAGTCAAAGCCATTGAGAACTGCTATGGGGGGGGGGGGAATCTTGCAACCACAGTGCTATGGGATACTTTATTATGCTGGAGGTACTGAGGACTTTGGTGACATAAAGAATATTCATTGAGCATTCCCATAAGCCAGGCAACATGTAAAGTGCTTTCATGCATATTATGCAAATTGATCTATGCCGCAGTTAAAAAATAAGGAGGAGGGGCTTGGTGCACAGCTCTGTGGTAGAACAGGCACTTAGCCTGCGTGAGGCCCTGGACTCCATCCTTAGTACCAAAGCAAAGCAAACAAACCAATAAAAAAGAGTGAAGGAAACTCACGTGGGTTGACATGAGAAGAGCTCTGGGACGCGTGGTTAAAAGAACAAAGCACAGAACGCTGTGTACTATGAGTTATAGCCCATCCTACAGAAGCACACACGGGGAAATGACTTTGGTTTGGGAATAAAGGGAGTCCAGAGCCCAGACCGCTGTGACAGAGGTGCATCTGGAGGTGGCTGGGAGAGGATTAGTGTGTGTTGATGGTGGCACTTCATGTCTGGGCCTGGCATGGAGAGGCACTTAGGGCTGGGTGCCTCTTGTTCCTTTACCCTGGGCAAGTCTTAGTTTTTAATTTAATTTAAAAAAAATTCCTGGAGCAGGGACTTGTGTGAGCCTCCTTCCTAAGCCTCCTGAGTGCTGGGACTGTAGGTGTCTGCTGCCACACACAGCTCAGATAGTTCTAAAGAGGGGAGAAAGGCTTTCTGACTGCACATGTGACCAAGATGATTCTGGCTCCAGGTGGAGAACAGATGGGCGGAGGTGTGAGAGAACAGGAGGGCTGCACAAGGCTAGGCGTGGGAAAGGAGAGGGGGAGGAAGGAAGTGTTTGACTCTCACCTGAAGGGGTGGGTGGGCAGAGGATCCTTGCTGTCCTCCGTGGTGGAAGGGAGGAGGTAAGGACCACAGACCACAATTGGCTATTTTCAGAATTTGAATAGAAGTAACATGTAGACATTAAATGTCAAATAATTTGGAGAAAGCAATTAGAAAAAAAATACCAACCCTGTTCTCTGTCTTTCAACTCTTTTAGTTGATTTGGGGGTTTCTTGGCATTTAATTTTCAGTCTGTAACTATCAAAATTATATTCTTATTACTGGTTCTTTCAATTTTCACCATTATGAATGGATTTACTTTTAAGTAAATATATAGCCATTAAATTAAAAAATTCTCTCGCTCAGTCCACAAATGTTTTCCCATTCTCATTATCTCACTTATAGCTATTCAAAAGCATACATATCTGTGCACACTTATGTACATAAACACATGACAATACACAGAAAAATGACCCGTGAGACCTCCTCTGATTGTGATTCAGGAAGACAGTAATCAAAAGAGACTTTCATTCTTCTTGCTCAAATTCTTTATTGATGAATGTGTACATTAATTATTCTCATAGTTATCATAGAAAGAATCCACATAGTAATACTAAAAGGTAATTATTTCACATGTTTTACAGATATGAGGAACTAAAGCCTAGGGTATTAATTTTTACAACAAGCAAACACATCTGATTAAAAACAGGTATGGCCCTTAAGGAAGGGAAACCAGGGCAAGAAAAGGGAAGCCGTGTGTGTGTGTGTGTGTGTGTGTGTGTGTGTGTGTGTGTGTCTGTTTGGAGAGCCAGCTGTTCTCAAAATCTTTGTAATCCCAGAATTCAGGAGACTGAGACAGGAGAATTAATTGTGAGTTTGAGATCAGTTTGAGGTACACAGAAAGACCTTGTCAAGAAAGAAAGGAAGAAAGAAAGGAAGAAAAAGGGGAGCAAGGGAGGGAGGGAGGAAAAGAGAGAGGAAGGGAAGGGAAGAGAGAGAGAGAAAGAACCAGAGTCCAGCCTTGAGTAGAAAGGAATAATAAAGACAGAACAGCAACATCACAGTGGTGTGTTCAAGTGTGGAAGGACACATAGGGCTGTACTAGGGAAAGAATCATCAGTAGTCAAGAGCACTACACTGAAGGATGATAGGTCATGGCCACCTCCTTAGAGAGCCTTCTCGGGGAGCTCAGGAGCCAGGCATGTGCCGGCTGTTGATTTACTCCACAGTGAGTCACTGGATCCCTGAAACCGACAGCCAGGGTGAGGTCACCACCCCACAAGACAAGAGGCAGAAACAAGAAGGCCCTTGGGGACTGAGGAGCTGAACCTGTCTGGTCAGAGGCCACCATCACAAAACCAACAAAGAATTCATATCTGACAGGTTTCCTCAGGGCTCAAATGAGTAAGTCTGGGAGTCACTGGGCACGGTGACAAACAAGCCTGCAGAAATAGCCTACAGTCTGCCCTGGGAGGACAGGCATATTAGGCAGAAGTGTCCATAAGGCCTTAGCCAGCCTGCCAAGGCAGCTTGCTATTGTAACCACAATTCAACTTTCCCAAGGTCAGCTCAAACCTTTCATGGACATAGAAGTGGTGACTTTAGGGATTGAACGCGTCTGTCCTGGGGCTGGAGAGACGGTTGGTGGTTGGAAGCACTGCCCGTTCCTCCAGAGGACCCAGTTCAATTCTCAGCATCCACATGGTGGTTTGCAGCCATCTGTAACTCGAGACTCAGAGGATCTGTTAACCATTTCCCTTTTCTGGCCTCCAAGGGCACCAGGTTCACATGTGGAACACTATCAAATAAGCACACATGCACATAAAATAAATAAATAAAAATTTAAAAAGCTACCCTGATTCCATCCATTTATTAAAAAAAATTAAGTAAGTCGGATGGTGGTGGCACACACCTTTAATCCTAGCACTCGGGAGGCAGAGGCAGGCGGATCTCTGTGAGTTCGAGACCAGCCTGGTCTATAAGAGCTAGCTCCAGGACAGGCTCTAAAGCTGCAGAGAAACCCTGTCTCAAAAAACCAAAAAAAAAAAAAGTAAAGAAAGAAAATGCCTGTCCTGTGACCAAAATTTTTATGGGCTTGTTGGGAAATCTCACATATGAACCCAACACTTGAGCTCTTTAAAGAGTTCTTGCAAACAAGTTATTTTACATGTATAAACACATCACATGTCCTAAATACACTAATTCATTTCCTCAACTCCCCGTTGAAGACTCTGCTGTTCAGAACTTGGCTGAGGGATTGTGAGATGTAGGTAAAGGTGCTTGTTACACAAACCTGACCACCTGAGTTCAATCATCAAAACCCTCACAAAGGTGGAAGGGGAGAACCAATTCCTACACGTTGTCTTCTGAGCTCCACAAACACATCATCAAACACCCCCAACTACTACAACAACAAACAAACAAAAAGAAAACAACAAAAATGCTTTCAAAGAAGCTGGCTGGCAACCACACCAAGCCCCGTCCTCCTACACATAAGCTCTCCTACATAATGCTAGCCTCAGACAAGTTTACTCAGAGACCATGATACAGTCATCACAAGGTCATGGTCACGTGGTCAGGGATCCACACATAAAATACCAAACGCCTCTTCTCTCAGACAAAAGCAAAATCATATTTTGACCAATTTTTTTGAAATGACTGCCACCTTTATTTTTAACCAATCATAGACTCATCTTCATCTTAGTCTTCCCTATGTATAGACAAGATTGCTTGAGATATTCAGGCATACAGTCTATGCTACTTTTTTGACTGCATTATTCTAATGCAATCTCTTCTTTTGCTTAGACCCACCACATGATCAATTTTCCAACCCCCAATTTTAGGCCAGGCTCCCATGCTTACTAAGAACTCCCACAGTTGCCAGTGAGTTGCATTCTTACTCCCTGCAAGAAACAATAAAACCAGCCTGCTCAACTGTAAGCATGCTGGGAGAGTCTTTGGCTGAGGACATCAACCATACCCAATGTTTGTTTTTTGTTTGTTTGTTTGTCTTAATTCTCTGGGATGCACAAAGAAAAACTTGACCTACGCTGGTAGGAGAGGATGGTACTAAGCAGGGGTGGTGTCAAAAGACAGAGAAGCCAGCGGGGCAGTGGTGGCACACGCCTTTAATCCCAGCACTCGGGAGGCAGAGGCAGGCGGATCTCTGAGTTCGAGGCCAGCCTGGTCTACAAGAGCTAGTTCCAGTATAGGCTCTAGAAACTACAGGGAAACCCTGTCTTGGGGAAAAAAAAAAAAAAAGACAGAGAAGCCATGAAACCATTCAGTTAGCAGAGCACTAACGTGTGCCAGAGACAAGGGTAAATATGGCCAGGTCCCAGCTTTTCAGGATGCAGTCAGTCGGGGAGGTCAGGAGAGACATTTAAACAGATCACTGTAGTTGTGGACACAGGTCACTGAGCCTGGGATGTGCTCTGTGCTCACCTAAAGGGTCATCTAAGGATCGGTAGGATAGGAGGCAGGACCCACAAAGGGTTCTCCGAGGAAGAAGATGATTGAGTTCCCAGAGGCTGATAACAGGCCTGTAAGAGGAAACATGAAGTCAGGTAGAGCACACCTGTAATCTTGGCAGTTGGGAGATGGAGGCTGGAGAGTCAGGAGTTCAAGGCTGGCCTCAGCTACGCAGTGAAGCTGAGACCTGACTATATAAAATCTAGCCTCAGAAACAGACAAGCAACGAACAGGAGGGGGAGGAACACAGGCAGGCCAAGGAGATGTTAGATGTTTAACAGTGCAAGGAATGAGCATTTGATACAATTTGGTCTCTTAAAGGTGAAGCATAGGAAATAGGCAGAGTGAGTGATTAGGTTGGAGACACTTAGTAACCCCAACAGGTACTGGGGCCTTGTCTTTTGAGAGAGGCGATGCCATCACAAGTCAGAGAATCTTGACATGATCAGGTGAGATTCTAAGAAATATTTAATTTTTATAACCTGTTTACATAGATAGTTTACTTATTGCTGCTTTTCCAGCCTTCAGACTTGCCTAGGCTCCATTTTGCACATTTGGCACAGAGGACTGAATTAATGAAGTTTTGGGAAAGCAAGAAACAGGCTTACCCTGAGGACCTCAGGGATAAGATTGAGGTTGTCTGTTCTAAGACGCTGCCTTCCGTCGTCAGGATATTGAAACCTTATCCATTAGTTACTCTTCTCATCACAGAGAACAACACCCATAGGAACCAGCTCATGAGAGGACGGGCTTGCTTTGACTACTGGTTTGAGAGAATAGTGCCCATCATGATGGAGGAAGCTTGGCTGAGGAGTTCATGGTAGCAAGTGTGCGGCTGGGACTTCTCGAATCTTGGCAGACAGGAAAGCAGAGAATTGGGAATGCTTTTGTTCTGCTGGATTTCTCCTTTCTCCATTTTTGTCCAACCCAGGGCCCCAGTTCACGGGATGGCACCACCCACGCTGAAGGTGGGTCTTCTTCTCCCAGTGTAGCCTAATCTGTTTATTTTAGTCCTTTAAAGATTTATTTTTATTTATGTGCATGTGTCTATGTAAATATAGGACACATGTATGTGAGTGCCTGAGGGGGCCATAAGAGGGTGTTGAATCCCCTGGAGCTGATATTTCAGGGAGCTGGTGCTACAGGCAATTATGAGGTTCCTGACATGGGTGCAGAGAGGTCAAGAACTGAACTGGAGTCCTCCGGAAGAGCAGAAAGTGCTCCTAACTGCTGAGTATCTCTTCAATACTATTTTAATTAAAAGAAAATTTACTGTGTGTATGTTTATGGTGTAGTGTGTGTGTGCATGTGTGCGTGCGTGCGTGCGTGGTGTGTGCGTGTGTACGTGCGTGTGTGCGTGCGTGCCTGGTGTGTGCATGCGTGCGTGCATGCGTGTGTGGTGTGTGTGTGTGTGTGTGTGTGTGTGTGTGTGTGTGTGCGTGCACATTTGTGCCTGTACCCATATGTGAAAGTGGAAGTCAGGGGTTGAAGTCCAGCATTCTCCTCGATTACTCCCTATACTGTTTTTTGAAATGAGGTCTTTCACTGAGACTGGAGCTCATTGGCTGACTAGACAGGCTGGCCAGCAAACCCCAGATTCTCCCTGTCTCTACCTCCCAGCACTGGGATCAGTGCAGAAAGCTATCCACAGCTTCTCTCATAGGGGCTAAAGATTTGAACTCAGACCCTCATGCTTCTGCCGCAAGCACTTTACCCCCAAATCATCTCCCCAGGCCCTCCCTGTAACTTAATTTAAAAGGCAGGGAGCTCTGTACTGGGCCAGGATGCAGGACTGGGTGGGAAGGATTGAACGAAATGAAGTGTAAATGCTACAGTCTAGGCTGCAGGTGTCTGGGGATTCCTCATCTTTGTAAAATCCTTTCAGCTCTTCACTCTGTTGAAAATGCTCATAAAATGAAATGTGGAAGAAGGGTTCACATGGGAACTAACGGCCTGACCCAAGCAGCAGCGGTGATGGAGGGTGTAGCCCTGAAGTAGAAGCTGACAGTGGACAGAGCGGGGGTCTGAGGACTGTGAGTTAGGAAGGACAGTTCCTACGTGAGGCCATCCACTAGAACAATGGTTCTCAACCTTCCGGATGCTGTCACCCTTTAACAGGGTTCCTCATGTTCTGGTGACCCCCCAACCATAAAATTATTTCTTTGCTACTTTATAACTGTGTTTTTGATACTATTATGAATAATAATGTAAATATCCAATATGTGACCTCAAAGGGGTCAAGACTCACAGGTTGAGAACGGTAGCACAAGAAGATGCTATCAACAAATTTAGATAGGATAGAAAGACAGGAAAAAGGAGCCAGAGAGATGACTCAGTGGTTAACAGCACTAGCTATTCTTCCCAAGGACCGGGGCTATATTCTTCACACTCACTTGGTGGCTCATAACCATCTATAACTCGATTCGCAGGGGATTCAACAACTTTTTCTAGCCTCTAAAGGCACTGTACACATGTGGTACACAGACATATATGCAAGCTAACACACATGCATTTAAACATAACAAAAAGACCAGGCATGGTGACACATGCCTTTAATCCCAGCACTTGGGAGGTAGATCTCTGTCAGTTTGAGGACAGCCTGGTCTGCATAGTGAGTTCAAGGACAGCCAGGGCCTTGTTTGCTTGTTTGTTATTGTTTGGAGTTTTTTTGTTTGTTTGGTTTGGTTTGGTTTGGTTTAGTCTTTCTTTGTGTAACAACCCTGGCTGTCCTGGAACTCACTTTGTAGACCAGGCTGGCCTCGAACTCACAGAGATCCACTTGCCTCTTCCTCCTGAGTTCTGAGATTAAAGGCAAGTGCCACCACCACCTGGCTGAGACCTTGTCTAAAACAAAACAAAGCAAAAACCCGAAGGAAAATAAAAGGACAAGAAGAAAGGTGGGGCATGGTGACACAAACCCGAAATTCCAGCACCCAGGATGCAGAAATTGCCACACGCTGGAGGCAGGCCTGATCAGCAGAGTGAGTTCAATGCCAGTCAAGGCTATATAAGACTCTGTCTCAAAAACAATGACATCAAAAACAGAAAAGAATTGAGAGGTGGGGCTGGAACTGAGGGAACATGGAAAGGGAGGGAAGTGCCTCATATCTGTCTCAAATCTGTTTTGTATTTCTCTGGCTGACAGTCAAGAATCAAAACACATCTGATAAAATTAAGCTGCTATTACTGTGCCCACAGAGCCAGCATTCTTTTTTCCCGAGATGTCTCAAACAAGCATGTTGAGACAGCTAACAAACCCAAGTAAAGCCAGAACACGACCTTCAGCTTAACTTTATCATACTTTATCTCTTCATGCCTAGAACTAGACAGCATGGCTGGGTTGCAGGGTAGAAGGTCCTAATGGACTTCTAGGTTTGAAAACCTACCAAAACGCCACCAATCCCGGGCTTGACTTGAAATCTCACAATCCCCACCCTGTATATCTCCACCCTGGAAAATGCTTTCCTCAAGAAATCCTACATAAGCCTGTCTCCTATTTAGTCTCCTGTCAGAGCAGAGGCAGCTACCTTCTTGGGTTCATTTCCTAATAAATCTCTGTGTGAGGTTTGTTGTGCAGCGTGACTTTGTGGTATTCCTCAGCTTCTGACTGCCAGGATGCCTTTCCTTTCAGAGCTGTAACACTTCCACGGGGAAGCCTTCCCCCTCAGAGCTCTAACATCTCCGCTGGGGCAGCTTTTCCTTTTAGAGCTGTAACACTGTCGTAGGGGAAGCCTTTACCCTCAGAACTGTAACAACCGAGGCACGCACGAGTAATCACAGAACTTGGAAGTTGGAGACAGGAAAACCAGGCGTTCCAGGCCTACCTGGTGACATGAGGCCCTGTCACAAAGAAAAGAAGAAGGAAGAAAAAGGTGCTGGAGAGACGGCTCTGTGGAAAGAGCACACTGCTCTTGCAGAGAACTCAAGTTTGGTTCCCAGCACCCGCATCAGATAGTTCTCCACCTCCTGTAACTAGCTCCATGAGGATCCAATGCTTTTTGGTCTCTGTGGGCACCTGTACTCACGATCACATGCCCACACAGAGACACATAGGCATACACATAATTAAAAACAAACCTTAAAAACAAAACCCCTTAGCCAGGCAGAGGTGGCACATCCTTTTAAGTCCAGCACTTGGAAGGCAGATCTCTGTGAGTCTGAGGTCAGCCTGGACTATGAAGTGAGTTCCAAGCCAAGCGGTGGTGGCGCACGCCTTTAATCCCAGCACTCAGGAGGCATCGGCAGGCGGATCTCTGTGAGTTCAAGGCCAACCTGGGCTACAAGAGCTAGTTCCGGGAGAGTCTCCCAAAGCTACAGAAGAAACCCTGTCTCAAAAAACCAAAAAAAAAAAAAGAAGTGAGTTCCAGGACAGGCTCCAAAACTAAACAGAGAAACCCGGTCTTGAAAACCAATAATAATAATAATAATAATAATAATAATAATAATAATAATAATATAATAACAACAATACCCCTTGGTCAAGCATTGTATTTCCTAAGTCAGCTTATGATTTCATTTACAGAACTGTCTAAGAGAAACAAGCAAAACTGGAGTCATTGAAATGGCTCGATGGAATATAAGCATTTGGTACCTGATGACCTGAGTCTGATTCCCAGAATCTGCATGTTAAAAGGAAAGAACTGTCTCCTAAAAGTTGTCCTCTGACCTCTGCACATGCACAGTGGCATGCACCCCAACTCCCCACCACACACCTAAATAAATACCTGTAAAATCTAGTAAAAAAGAAACAGTAAACAAGATCTTTTTTAAAACTTAATTTTAAAACTTTGTTTGACCTTTGGACCTGGTTGAAAATTATATCCTTTGAGCGATGTAACTTCAAAAGCCACAGAATCACACATACAGCCATTGTTCAGACAGCTAGGTGTGTCTCTTAATGCCTGCACTTAAATTTAAAGCGTTATTCTTTCTTAATAAATCCCCACCTTGCTTCATGCTGGCTTGTCATCAAATTTTTTTTTTGTGGTGTAAGTCAAGATCCCAGCATCACCTTCATGGAGGTCCTTAAAAGGAGACCTCCTCAGGGTACAGGTGGCAGGATAGAGCTGAGTCTCCCCATACAGGGAGCCCCCTGACAAAATGAATAGGGAACATGGACTCAAGAACAGATCTGGGCAGGGGAACAATGTGATTTTGTGGTCTTAAAGTGTCTGTGGGCATTTGGGGCAACCTGGTTCCTCGTGAGGCCCAATGCTGTAGCCCTTCTCTCTTGGTGGTCATATCAGTTTCCACTGGGCTTTCTCAAGAGCAGGAAGGCTCTTGTTTTCTCATCTTTGCCCTCCTGGTACCTGCCTGCTCAACTTCCAGTATACTGGTTCCTCTTCAATTGTAACTGACTTATCCGGCCTATACTCCAAAGGGACACGTGTGCTCCTCTTAGGTTTCAAACTATTGAAAGAACGGACCCCAAGAATCTCCTGCTGGAGAAAAAGACATATAAAGGCCTGGAGGCATCCTGAAGAGGACGTTGTCTCCTGCAGAAAGAAAGACAACCTTGCAGGGGAGGCTTGGAACTGAGACAGGGGTGGGCAGTGGACCACATTCTGAATGGGCTGCTTAGTTACATATCTCTTACTTTCTGGTAAGAAAATGTCAGATAGATGGGCTTAGGAAGGTGATTGGATTTCTGCCTCTCTTTCCAATATTGCCACAAGTGAATCCACCTCCTTTTTCTGCTTTCCATTCTTAATTTGGTTCTTTTAATTGGCTTATTGAAGATGGGAGGCTGAACCTAGTTTGATGGGGCATATGCTGTGACCCCCCAAGCTAAGTAATATTATCTCCCCACTTCTTTTTTTTTAAAGATTTATTTATTTATTATGTATGCAGTATCCTTAATGCTCTGCCTGCAGGCCAGAAGAGGGCACCAGATCTCATTACAGATGGTTGTGAGCCATTATGTGGTTGCTGGGAATTGAACTCAGGACCTTTGGAAGAGCAAGTGGTGCTCTTAACCACTGAGCCATCTCTCCAGCTCCCTCTACCCACTTCTTTTGGTCCCTAGATTTGATGCTCCTCAAACCTAATCTTAGTTATGAGATACATCTTCTATCCTTCTAATGTGTGTGTGTGTGTGTGTGTGTGTGTGTGTGTGTGTGTGTGTGTGTGTGTGTGTTGAGACAGAGTTTCTCTGTGTAGCCCTGACTGTCTTAGAACTCACTCTGTGGACCAGACTGGCCTTGAACTCAGAGATTCTCCTGCCTCTGCCTCCCCAGTACTGGGATTAAAGGTGTGCCCCACCACTACCTGGCCTCCAAGATATTTTAGTTTCTTTTTGTCTGGCTTCTCTCAGGCCTTGGCCTTGGTTCTTCCATTAACCATGCATGAGCAATGACCACCCTCCTTCTCCACTTGCAGGGTAAAAGGGAATTCTCTCTTTCAGGGCCTTTCAACTGTTCTGTTTTTCTTGACCTAAAACTCCGTTTTTTATGCCTTCTCAGCAGTGAGCTGTAGATAGATCTGCCAGAAAAACACGATATCTTGAATACCTAGTTTAAGGTACCTGGGTACCTGTGAATGTGATGCCGTTTGAGACTGGGCTTGTTTTGTTTAGATGTAATCAATTAGAGTGGAAACTTATTCAATATGGTTGGTGTAATATAAATGGTAAATGGGGACATGAAGATAGAGGGGGGGAAATCAGGAGAAGATGGAAGCAGAGATGGAATGATACAGCCACCAGCCAAGAAGTGCTGGATGTCGGCAGAAGGAAGGAACCTCTTTGGACCCTTGAGAGGAGGCAGAGTCCTGTTGATACTATGATTTCATACTCGCGGTTTCCAAAACTAGGCCACAACACGGTTCTGTTGCTTTGAGTCACATAGTCTGTGTTAGTTACTCTAATTCCATGACGCCAATAGAGGATTTCGGGGTGTCAGAATGGAGTGATCCTACAAAAGCCGACTATCCATTATAACTATCCTATCATATATCTTATGGAATTTTATCTTTTTAGGATGGCTTTTTGTCTGCTTGCTTGTTTTATTTTGAGGCAGGGTTTTGCTCTGTAGCCCATGCTGGCTTCAAACTCGAGGCAATCCTCTTGCCTTAGTATTGTGAGAATTCCTTTATTGGGTGACATAAACAACATCCACTCCCTCCTTGTAAGGTCACAGTGACAAACCAGGGGCTGGAGAGATGGCTCAGCAGTTAAGAGCACTGACTGCTCTTCCAGAGGACCTGGGTTCAATTCCCAGCACCCGCATGGCAGCTCACAACTGTCTGAAGATCCAGTTCCAGGGGATCTGACACCTTCACAGCAATGCAACATAAGATAAAGTTAAATAAACCATAAAAATGTTTTTAAAAGATTTTAAAAATGGCAAACCGAAGTACAATTCCATCAAAGTTCTCCTTGGTGAACCCAAGTGTTTATTGGGCTTGCTTACAGAGCACAGGTGAGGAGCTACCTGCAGAAGCATGTGGGACCCCAAGGCAGCCTTCACCTAGCATGGATAATGACTTCCCCATAGCTGCATAGAAGAAGCTCCTTTAGGTCATCCTTTCTCAGCCTACTTTCTGTAGCAACTCCCAAGACTCCAAGGCCACATGCAAGTAGGGCAGAATCATATACAACTGACTGGTAGGAGTGGCAGAAATCTCAGGTGAGGGTCTGCGGACCCTCCACATCCTTTTTCTATGAGAGGATGTTCACAGCCCATAGTTGCATCCTGATAGTCTCTTAAAAGATGGTAATTGTTTTGCTCTATAGCATTTAGCCCCTTGAATGTTGGGATCACAGAGGTATGTCACCATGGCCAATTTCAAGATGACTTTCACATATGTGCTTTTGGTGAGTTTAGGGATATTTGCCATATACAGAACCTGACAGTGTAGCACTATCTAAATCTAAATCTCAAGAGGTGGTGAGGAGTCACAGAACAGTGCCTCTGTTACTAAACTGCTAAGCTCTGGAAACAGCCAGCCAGGTGGAGGAGTAGGATCTGGGTTTGGTGAACTCTTTATAAGTACTTGATTTCCCACTTCAGTTTCTAGCCAGAACCATGATGAATGGCTGAGATGCTCTTCAGGGAAACTGGGCTTCTGAAAGGCTTTGAAGGAGGCACCTCCTTCTTACCCAGGTGGGTATCATGGTTCACCTTTATTCTCAGGTTGGTTGAATTTGGAGAGACCTAGGAGATTATCGAGAGATACCCTTGGGTGTGTCGGTGAGGACATTTGCCAGAGAGAATTGACTGAGGTGGGGTTGATGTATGCCAAATGTGAGTGGCACTCTCCAGTGGCCTGGGGTTCAGGACTAAATGAAAGGTAGCTCGGAACAAGCGAACCCGACAGCCTCCCTTCCCTTTAGCTCCCGGCCTGCCATGATGTGAGCTGCTCTATCTCACCACCACCAGGAACAGAAACTTTTGAAGCCCTGAAATGTAGCTCACTTAGCAATGTTTGCCTAGTGCATAAAGTCCAGCCTCCATTCCCCAGCACTGCGCAAGCCGGACATCAGTTGCAGGTCTGTGACCCAGGAGATGAAGACAGGAGGATCAGAACTTTAAAGTCTTCTTCACCTATACAGGGGCTGGAGGCTGGCCTGGGTTAGAGGCTCTACCTCAAAAACAACTGGGCAGTCAAGATGGCTTAATGGGTAAAGGCAACCAAGCCTGACTCCCTGAGTTTATCTGCTGAACCCACGTGATGGAAGGAAAGAAACAACAACCACGAGGTGTCCTCTCACCTACACAGGTGCCCTGTGGCACACATATATTCAAATTTTAAAAATATAATAAAAATATTAAAACAACAAAAATGAACAAACAAAAAAGGAACTCATACAGGGAAGTCTTTGTCCAGGTCCTGCTTGGAAATGTCCTCACATTTTCCCTAGCCCAGACCCTCCACTGCCCAAGAAAGGTGGGGAGTGAAAAAAACAGGCTGCCTCTGTCTTCAAGTCCTTAGCAGTTCCTTCAGGTCCTGCGCTGAGGGGGTTAGTTAAAGAGCTTGGGAGCTGCACACTCACTCCAGGAGGAGCGTGGCCTCCATCCTGGGGAGGGTTTTCTGGCCCAGGATAATTGAGCGGGATTTCGAGGACCTTGCTCGTTAGTAGCAGAGAAGAATCGGTGAATGGTATCACTGCCATAAATGTAATTAACCGCCCCATTCCTAGGGTCGGGAGGGGAAGAAGCAGAACTCAGGGTAAACTGGCCGAGTGAGTCCCTGCTGTTAGCCAGGAGGCTGAAGATCACATCTGCGACCCTGAGTAAGCTGCCTGGGAATCTGGACTGTCCAGGGGGCGGTGCTGAAAGTCAGGAAGAGTTGTTTGCCAGTTTTGGCCTACGTGTCCCCAACCCAAGATTGTCCCTTCGGCAGGCAAGCCACTGCGGCTTATGTAATCGCCGCGCCTTGCGGGCAACTTGGGGAACTGGACAGAGAAGCCGACCGGGGTTGACTCCGCCTGCTGGAATCCGCGCTCAGGTCGGGCGGACACAGGGCGGACCTCCGCACAGACACGCGCCGGGCAGCCGCGTGAGGTCTGCCGGCCACACCCCACCACTACTCAGTCACCAACCCAACCCGCTGGTGAGAGCCTGGGGCCGCCCATTAGCCCGCCTTTCACAGCCTGCCAAAGGAAATCAAAGCGGAAGTTGTAAACCTTGGGTCCTGTGATTTTTGGGGATCATTTCCTAGACTCCTTGACTTACAGGTAAATAAATGTAGATCAGTAGTAGAATCATTCCTACCTGGTAGGCATGAGGTCCTGAGTTTGATCCCAAATGCTACAAAAACAAACAAGAAAAAGATACAAAAACTATCTCTGGTTTCCTTGTTTACAAGTCTTTTTTTTTTTTTTTTTTCTTTTTGGCAGGTTACCCAGAAAACAGGGCAGTTTTTAAATTCAGCTTCCAGACCCACTTGACAACGCTAGAAATAATGCAGGCTTTGGGGGTCATTGGGAGAGTTCAGGGGAGAATACACATAGTCCTGGAATTGTCAATGGGTTCTAGTATGCGAAGTGGGAAGGCAAGGCGGGTTTGCATTTCAAATTGAACCAATTAGTCTAATACATTCCAAGTGAAAAATCAAGCTTCGACGTCAGTCAAAATTATGTCAGCATCTCTGAAGAGATGTCTGGGTTCTGGCTCAATTCAGTTCCAAATATTGACTCTGGGAGCCTACACTCAGTGTGTGTGTGTGTGTGTGTGTGTGTGTGTGTGTGTGTGCACATGTGCTCATGTGTGTGAATTTCCATTGTGGAAATTTTCAAATCATATCTGTACAAATAGAGAACAGTTAAGAGGGCTTGCTGCTCCTGTGGAGAACCCAAGTTAAATTCATGCACCCACACAGTAGTACACAACGGCTTTTAAACTCGAATTCCAATCCTTCTTGTCTCTTCTGTACTGCAAGATACACACACACACACACACACACACACACACACACACACATGCAAACATTTGTGGTTTGAATGAGAATGACCTCCATAAGCTGCTTTATTTGAATGCTTGATCACCAAAGAGTGGAATCGTTTGAGAAGCACTGGGAGGTATGACCTGTTTAAGGTGGCGTGTTGGTGGGCTTTGTGGTTTCAAAAGCCTGCCGAGGTCTAGCCTAGCTCTCTGCCTGCAGTTCAGGACCTAAAGCTCTCAGCTATTGCTCCAGTGCCATGCCTGTCTTTGTCCCTCCGTGATTATCATGGATTAACCTTCTAAAGCTATACGCAAACCTCCAATTAAATGCTTCAGTTTTATAAGACTTGCTTTGGTCATGGTGTCATAGCAAAAGAACAATGACCAAGACAGCTCTCATACACAGACAATTAAAAATAAATACATCTTTAAAAAATTTAGGTTTGGGGTTAGGGATTGTCTCACTTAATTTTTTTTTCCTAACTTAATTTGCTTTAATGACGTAAAATGTTTACATTAAATCAGGGCTGGAAAGATGGATCCACAGTGAAGAGTGAAGGTTGCTCTTTCAGAAGACCTAGGTTCAGTTCTCAGCTCTCGGTCCAGGCCTCACACTCACCCGTAACTCCAGCTCCATGGGGTCCAGTGTCCCTGGCCTCTCTAAGAACCTGCACTCGTGCACATACCCACACTGGCACACAAACGTGCTATGGTTAAAAATAAAATAAAAGAAATACTTAAAAACATCTACATGAAATCAAAGTTAAATATACCAAAGAAGACACTTCCAGAAAAGATAAAATCTCCTCCCTTCCATCTATAGGTAACTTATTAGGTTTTGGTTTATCCTTCAACTTACAAAAGAGGCTTCTACTTAAAGCAAGACTGGGGAGGGCTGTACCTCTGTTTAGAGTGCTTTTGTAGTATGCACAAAATCCTGGATTTGGACCCTGACAATTCATCAGCTGAGCATAGGACTGCACGTCTATAATCCCAGCCATCCAGGAGGACGGGCTGCAGACATGCACTCACCTCAAGGCCAGCCTAAGCTACAAGAGACACAAACAGCACGCCTACGTATATTGCTCTCCTTGTGTGAAATGTGTAAGATGCTGGATTGTCTCCACGACTCCTTGCTTAATTTTTAAAATTATCCTTGGAAGTAGCCTCTTAGGTGTGTCCAACCCAAGGCCAAAGACCTACAAATCAACAACAACAACAACAAAAAAAAAATCATAAACTTACAGTCATGTACAAAGCATTCCAAAGCACTGTAGTCAAGAACCTTGTGTTTTAGGTTGGGTATGGTGGTGCACTACTTTAATCTGAGCACTTGGGAGGCAGAAGTAGGAGGATCTCTTTAAGTCTGAGGCCAGCCTGGTCTACATAGCAAGCTCCAGGCCTGGACCCTGCTACACAGCTAATGATGACCCGGAACTCTCTGTCCTCCTCTTACACCACCCAAGTGCTGGGATTATAGGTGTGGGCTACCATGCTACCACCATTTCCCGCCTTAAAATTAACCCCTGACTTTACCACTCGCTGCTCTGCGTGTAGATGACAGCGCCCCCTGGTGGTAGTGTGGTCAAGAAGGGCGCTACCTTCTTTCCCCCACTGATCCTGATCACATCACAAACAAGGATTGAGGATACTAGGAGAGGTCAAGGTTTGGCTTAATTTTCTAAAATGGAGCACCTGAAACATAACGAGGAGAAGTAGAATACTCAGAGAAGTATTCAAAACCTCCTACCCTGCCCCACCCTTTTATTGTGGCTCAGACGCGAGGAGGGTCCCCACTGTTCCTCACAAAGGCTTGAGCCACACAACTCCTTGTTCTAGCTCCTTATATGTTGTTCTAACCCAGCCTTTTCCTTGGTTTGGGGGCTGGGCAGGGGAGAGATGGTGGATGTGGACGTGTACATTAGAGCGAGTGGTCGGGGTTACCAGGGTAGGCTAGGGTCATGATCTATACAAGTCTTACTCTTTTCTTCAGAACTTCATGGTCGGCCTGGTCGGCTACATGAGATCCTGTCTCTAAAAGGGGTGTGGGGTGCGGGGTGGCTCACACCCTAATCCCAGCACTAGAGAGGCAGGCAGATTGCTCTGAGTTCAAGACCATAGTAAGTTCTAGGGTAAAGCTACAGTGTGACCCTGTCTGGGAAGAAGGTGGCCTGGCAGCTCAGTAGGGAAGAAACCAAGCCTGATAACCAGAGTCAGATTCTCTAGGAATCATGGCGGCAGGAGAAAGCTGGCACCTGCATAACACATATACACAAATACACAAATATGTTTAAAGTAAATAAGTGTCATTTTTAAAATTAAGAAAAAAGAGAAATAATGAAGAGTTCCTCCTTGGTCTTCTCTACCTTCACCCTTCAGTCTACCTTTTCTGCTCACTTACCAGCTGCCACAGACTGGTCATCAGAGTCGGGGGCAGCCTCTCGGTAGTCTACATCTTCTGAGAAGCCTTTCTTTGGTCCTGAAGCAATGCCAAAGGAGCGGGTGCACCTGCAGAAGAGACCCCAAACGGGGGTGGAATGAAGTAGGACATGGAGTGGGTAGAACTTGGTCTCCTCAGTTTAGTTGGTTCCTCACCATTTGAGGGAGAAGGAAAGGGATGAGTGGGACCCACCATCAGTAATTAGCCAGCTCTGACACTCCCTGGGAGAGACCATGCTTTTGAAGCAGGGATGTGAGGTGCCTGCCCCCATTCCATGTCTACCCATCTCTGTCACCTGGTTCTGTACGAGTATACAGCCCCTCCTTCCCGGTTCTTTGTGCTCTATTCTTGTTCCTGTCCATCACAGGTGGGATGGGAGCTGAGCGCAATCATTCAGTTCTGGGTGAGGGTGTCCCACATGTTAGGAAGGCATTGCTTCAGTCTGGCCTTCACGTCTCCTCTGTTGTTCCCATGCTGTGGATGGACAGAGCATGTTGACCAGCAGACCCAGAGGTCCCCTCGCTGGCAAGAAGACCAGTGTGCTAGGCAGGACTCCTACCTGAGGTGGATGACTCGGTATTTTCTTTTCCTCTAACAGGCACCCTAAGAATTGGAGAGAGAAAACAAATTTTGGTCTTGATAAGCAGAAGTTACAAGGTAAAAATGAGCATCAGGCACCATGAGCAACATTGGTCAATGGATCCAGGCAGGGACCACCCCCACTCATTGGGAAGTATAGAAAACTATTTGGCATTTTTGTGTGTGAGAGAGAGAGTGGTGAAGGGGGTTCCCTGCAGGCTCCCAATACTGAGACTTAAGAAAGTTAACCTTCCACAGAAGGTAAATGATAGAATGAAAAATCTCCAGTGGCTCCCCACACAGAAAAGCTGCTGCAGGGAGAGAAGCCCTGAATCCTGTCCACTCCCTCTGTGATGCAGATAAAATTTCCAGCTATAGGATAAACGAGCTTTCTTTCTTTTGTTTTGATTTATTTATTTAGTCTTTCTTTCTTTCTTCCTTCCTCCCTTCCTTTCTTTCTTTCTTCTTTCTTTCTTCCTTTTTTGAGACAGACTCTCTCTAACTTTAGCTGGCCAAGATCTTGCTATGTAGACCTTGTTGGCCTTAAAACTGTAACAATCCTCCTGTCTCTGCCTCCTAAGTGCTGGGATAACAGGCAGTGTAGCTCCAAGCCTGCAAGACTGGATCAATAAATTCTGGTGATATCTAAACATCCTACAATCTGAGAGATGTTCCTCTCCCACTGGGGTTACAAACGGTTCACTATGAACAGGTGACAGCAGCCCCTACCTTAGAGGACAGTTTTGGGGTTTTGCTATTGGGTGTGGGATGCTCAGCACATGGGGATCCATAGAAAATGACACTTCTGGTGTTATCGCCAGGTAGCAGAACTAAGCTACCCTAGCAAGACAGAGATGTGCTAAAGACAAACACTTAGGCGTCCCCCTTTGGCCATCAAACTATTTTGACCTCAAAGACCTCCAAATAGACTTTAAAGAATTAAAATTCCCCAGGAATCCCATGCTGAGGGAAGACTTGAAGGCCTAGTTTTAGCCACAGGAACCTGGGAGAGATTTTACGTGTGTCTGACAATTCAGACCACCTGACAGGACAGACCAGAGCTGAGACAGTGATGGGTTTAATTTCCCTTCTTGCCCTCTATTTAAACTTAAACCTCATGTCAGGACCCTGGACGCGTTATGGAGTCACTGTATCCCTTTGTTTCCTTCCCAGTGTGGCCACACTGAATAAATCTTTCTCTGCTTTTTATTGTGACTGTCTCTTTAATTGGCATATTGGAGATGACAGCTGAGTCTGCTTTGTGGGGATTGCCAGAGCCAGGCTTTTACACTAACAACGCTGGTAATGGAATCATTTCTGATGACATCACCTGGAGCTTTCTGACAGAGGGTCTCCACACCACAGCTGTGCTGAGCCAGCAGGACAAAGCAGATTAGCTAAGACCAGACTGAGATTCAGGCTCCTGCACCTTGTGCAACCAAGAATTAGATTTATAAATTTGTGTTCCTTTTGAATATTTTGTTTTGTTTTTTGGTATTTTTGAGACAAGGTTTCTCTGTTGTAGCCTTGCCTGTCCTGGAACTCACTCTGCCTGTAACTCCAGCTCTAGAGGGATTCAGTGTCCTCTTGGCTTCCAAGGGTACTGCATGCCCAGACATACTCAGACAATGCACATAATTGAAAATAAAATAAATAAGCCGGGCGGTGGTGGCACACGCCTTTAATCCCAGCACTTGGGAGGCAGAGGCAGGCGGATCTCTGTGAGTTCGAGACCAGCCTGGTCTACAAGAGCTAGTTCCAGGACAGGCTCCAAAGCCACAGAGAAACCCTGTCTCGAAAAACCCAAAAAATAAATAAATAAATAAATAAATATTTAAAAATGATAAGACATAGCTGATAAGCATGTCCTTCACACACACCCTGGACCTTCATCTACTCTTAAGGAGAGAACACTCCCTTTGTGTTTCTCAGTTTCCCCAAAAAGCAGACTCAGCCTAGTTCACTCACAGCCCTGGAATTCATCTTTATTCAGCCCGTATGGGAATGTGCTTTTATCTTCCTCCCCTTCAGCCTGCAGGTTGTCTGGGGAGAGAGCACAGACATTAAGCAGGCAACCAGGACCATACAGTGAGGTATTGATTGCTGATGTGGGAAAAGGTGATACTGGGATTTCTCTCATAGTCTCAGCGGACCAAGAAGGCAGCAAATAGGCAGAACTGCCTTAGAGTCTCCCTGCAGAGACTCTCTAGAGCAGCTTTGCCCAGAACAAATACACTGGAAACCACAAAATAGCTACTTTTAGATTTTTCTGGTGGTCAATTTAAAAAAGTAAGCAAGGTGAACAAGGTATGGTGTCACTCATAAAGCTGAGGCAGAAGATGTCAAGTTTGGAGTCAGACCACACTGCTTAGTGAGTTACAAGACAGACTGGGCTACACATAGTGAGGTATCTAAAAAAAAGAAAGAAAGAAAGAAAAGGGAAGGGACTGGATAAAATTAAATTTAATGATAAGTTTTCTTTAGCTCAGTATTAAAATAACATTATTGCCAAACACATATCTATGGTACATATCTGTTGTCCACTATACTTAGTATCCCTTGTCCGTGATACCTAGTATCTGTTGTCCATGATAATTAGTATCCGTTGTCCACAATACTTAGTATCTTCTGTCTACAATACTTAGTATCTGTTGTCCACGATACTTAGTATCTGTTGTCCACGATACTTAGTATCTGTTGTCTATGATACTTTGTATCTATCGCCCACGATACTTAGTATCTGTTGTCCATGGTACTTTGTATCTTTTGTCCACGATACTTTGTATCTATTGTTCGCGATACTTTGTATCTGTTGCCCACGATACTTTGTATCTGTTGTCCACGATACTTTGTATCTGTTGCCCACGATACTTTGTATCTGTTGCCCACGATACTTTGCATCTGTTGTCCACAATACTTAGTATCATTTGAGCTCAGTAGAAAGAACAACATGGTCTGATTGTCAAAAAACACAGAAAGGTGCTACTTGGCAGATCACAGATATTGGCTTTGTAGAGGGGATCTGCCCTGCCCCTCGGCAACTTCCTTCCTACCTCAGAAACACTGTGACAGTGAGAACCTAGCAGCTCCCAGGGAGGGCATGGCAGGATCTGCTTCCTGCTGCACTTGCTCTAGAACCTTCACAGAACCAGCCCTAATTTGCCTGGTAAGAATTGATTTCCCACACTTTGAAAGTCTATGCGAGGAAGGAATTTCCTTTGTTTTGAGGGCAGTTGTTAGAGCTCCTATCCCAGTTGATTCTTCTGTGGTGGCCAATATTACCAAAGGATAGATCTTTCACCTGGAATCCGAGTCAGTGATTCTCTATAGAAACTGAGAAGATTCTTTATTGCTGAAAACATAGGGTGCTGGATTTGGCGCTCAGGAGATAGGTTGATTGGTTTTTTTTTTGGGGGGGGGGGCTCTATTATTTAGCCTCACAGTTGCTCACACACCCACCTCCTCTCTGGACTTTTGCTCTATTACTGTTTTTTTTATCCTACTGCTGATAATTTTGTGACCTAGTCTTTTTACTGGAGTCTCTCCCCTTCCCCAGGGGTTCTGGTCCTTGTTCATCTGCTCCTACTCTTAACAGAGTCTCTACTCTCCCTTTCACTTCCTATCCCTAAATCCCCAGGCTCCCCAGGACCCACATTGTCTGTTTGTGATGCCCAACACTGGGTCTTGGGCTCCTTTCTGAGTTTGAATCTGATTCCATTTCCCTGATCCACTGATTTCCTAGGATGCCAAGACCTCAACTGTGTGATCTCTGCTGTGATCATAGGCACATTTCCAAAATGGTCAACTGAGGCTCACAAAGATATTCCTCTGCTCTCCCTCTCTCCCTTTTTTCTGGACCCACTTGATGTACCAAACACTCATTCCACAATGGATGAAACTCAGTCTCATCTACTCAAGCATTCCCCATTTGAATGTCTTGTTGATAATCTTAACTTCTCTATACATATGGACTCACTTTTGCAATGTCATGTAGTCATAATACAAACTGATAGTGACAGCCAATAATCAGACTTTGATATATAATCCTTAAATAACTAGAAAATCTCATACAACTATGTAGGAAACGGTCTGGACTCCCTTACACTCTGCACACCCTGTATCCCCACTAATACCCTATTGGAAATGATGCAGTTATCTCAGCTGACCCTAAATAGAGTTATCATGACAATGTCTCACTTCATTCTATATTCAACAAACAGTAGGAAGAAAGCTGCCCTTAAGACAGTTAATTATAATTCAAGAAATTACCCAGATTTTGACAAAAACCCAGTGCCATATACAACTTGACTTGCAGAAGCATTTTTTTTAAAAAAAAAAACTATACATTTTCCAATGTGTTTGTATTTAAGTATGTACATGTGAGTGCAGAACTTGAGTTACAAGGTCTGTGAGCAGCCTGATGTGGGTTCTGGGAACTGAACCCAAGTCCCGTGGAAGAGTTGAATGTATTCTTTTCTGTTTTGTTGTTTTTTATTTTGTTTATTTCAAGACAGGGTTTCTCTTTATGTAGCCCCGACTGGCTGTCATGGAACTTGCTCTGTAGACCAAACTGGCCTTGAACTCACAGAGATCTACCTGCCTCTGCCTCCTGAGTGCTGGGATGGAAGATGTGCACCATCACTCCTTGGCCTGAATTTATTCTTACCTGCTGAGCCATCTCTCCAGCCCCAGAGCTGATTCTTATATACACCAACTTGGATTTTTATCTCTGAAACAGGAAAATGATATCCACATAATCATTTTATTCCCATTCTTGCTCAAATAATGACAAAAAGCTAAAAACTGGAGACATGATTCTAGGCTCCTCTGTACCCGTCAAAGATCCAGAGAGGCAAAGAAGACATGATGACGGGGTGATAAAGTCCTGGGTTGTGACACTCTGAAAGAGCTCAGCGTTCAGCCTGGCAGCTGAGGGCTCAGGGTTACTGCTGGCACTTGTGAGTTCAGGCAGTCTTCAGAGTGATGGAGAGAATCATCAGAGGCAGGTTGGTGCAGAAGGTAATAGCCCATTCCTCACCTTTGAATTTTTCAGGCTTTCTGTGATGGACCCATGTCTTGATTTTGCTTCATTGATATTTTTGCCAAGTCCAAGAGGAACTGGGGTTGAGTTGATGAACTGAAACTCCTCACTCCTGTGGAGAAATGGGCAAGCTAGATGGTGAGATCAGGAAACGGAGTCCAAGGAGGAAGGGTCTGTGAGACGAACACATGGGATGGAAGCAGAGAGAAGGGCACAGTCAGGACTAGTGAGCTGAATGTAAGGACTAGAGATATGGGGCTAAGTGATGCCAGACATGGGGAGATACAAAAATAAGAGGAAGAATTTTAGAGATTTATTTATTTATTTATTTATTATTTATTTATTTATTGTGTATACAACATTATGCCTCCATGTATGCCCATACACCAGAAGAGGGCACCAGATCTCATTACAGATGGCTGTGAGCCACCATGTGGTTGCTGTGAATTGAACTCATGACCTCTGAAAGAGCAGCCAGTGCTCTTAACCACTGAGTCATCTCTCCAGTCCCTGGATTATGTGTTCTTTTGGTGTCCAATTTCTTGAGTTCTTTGTATATTTTGGAGATCAGACATCTGTCTGATGTGGAGTTAGTGAAGATCTTTTCCCATTCTGTAGGCTGTCATTTTGTCTTGTTGACCGTGTCCTTTGCTTTACAGAAGCTTTTCAGTTTCAGGAGGCCCCATTTATTGATTGTTTCTCTCAGTGTCTGTGCTGCTGGGTTTATATTTAGGAAGTGATTCCCTTTGCCAATATGTACTTCATTCTTTCTCTTCTGTAAGGTTCAGTATGGCTGGTTTTATGTTGAGGTCTTTGATCCATTTGGACTTGAGTTTTGTGCATGATGGTAGATATGGGTCTATTTTCATTCTTCTACATGTTGATATCCAGTTATGCCAGCACCACTCATTAAATATGATTTCTTTTTTCCATTTGACTTTTTTTTTTTTTTTGCTTCCTTGTCAAAAATCAGGTGTTTGGGGGCTGGAGAGATGGCTCAGAGGTTAAGAGCACTGACTGCTCTTCCAGAGGTCCTGAGTTCAATTCCAAGCAGCTACACGGTGGCTCACAACCATCTATAGTGAGATCTGGTGCCCTCTTCTGTCCTGCAGGCATACATGCAGGCAGAACACTGTATATACAATAAATAAATGGATAAATCTTTTTTTAAAAAAAATCAGGTGTTCGAAGATGTGTGGATTGATAATCGGGTCTTCTATTTGAATCCATTGGTCCTCCTGTCTGTTCTTATGCTAATACCAGGCTGTTTTCAGTACTGTAGCTCTGTAGCAGAGTTTGAAGTCAGGAATTGCGATGCCTCCAGAAGTTTTTTTTTTGTTTTTTTGTTTTTTTCCCCCACAGGATTGTTTTGGCTATCCTGGATTTTTTGCTTTTCCATATGAAGTTGAGTACTGTTCTTTAGAGGTCTTTGAAGAATTTTGCTGGGATTTTGATAGGCATTGCACTGAATCTGTGTGGGACACTTTCTAATGGAGCTTTCTTCACCCCTGGTCTGTCGACGAGGTCATGTCCTATTACAAAGCACTGCCACGAATAACCGTGGTTTTAGTTTTTCCTTTCCGCACAAGAGGAAACAGGATTCTGTGACCCATGGCTCAGCTTCCGGCCCATCAGCCAAGGCACATCTGTAGGTAAAAGAATGGTGGGGAAGGGAGTGGAGGTGTGGGGGAAGAGAGCTCTAGGAGCTCATGGTGGTCTGGGTGTCAACATCAAAGAGCTGGAAGGGGGAAGACATGCCCTGTGGAAGAGGCCTGGAAGACAAAGGTGTGTTCGTTTGTAGTGGTGTCCTAAAAGACCTCCCACAGTTGATCCATGTGGATCCCACTTTCCTCTGAAGGCCCCAGAGATTCTTCTAGGTACAGCTGTCTATGAGTGGACGAATTCCAAAGGTGAGGACCAGGGATGCCCGGCAGCCATTCAGAGGCTTCGCCTGTCGTTGGCTTTGCTGGTGAATCAACTCTGAAGCCACACTCATCACACATTGTCCCCTTCCAGTACTCTGTGGCATTAATGACCTGGTCTCGAGCTCCACTTCCCAGACCTACAGCCAGAGGAGATGCCAGGGAAGGGCAGCAAGCAGTGCAAAGGGTGGAAGCACTGGGGCTCCATGACCCTCTCGGAATCATTGGGACAGAATGTCTGTGGAGGCATCGTCACTGTCTGTAGATCCTGAGAAAGGATGAAGCGTGGCTGGGTGGAGCCTGCCTCCAGGGTCACAGGGCGGTGGCAAATTGAAGAAGAGAAATGACTTCCGGTCAAGGCTCAAGTTTCCTGCTTTTCAGAGTCCCCGGATGCAGCTGGAGGGAGACTTCCTCTACCAAATCCCAAGGAAGACCTGCCCCCATCCCTGTTTGAGGGCTTTGTTTTCTGAGATCTGGTCTCCATTGGACGAGGCTGCCCTCAAACTTTCAACACAGCTAAGGATGACTTTGAATTCCTGTCTACTCACTGCTCTTTCTTTTAAAACATTTTATCTTTAATTCTACGTGTGTGTGTGTGTGTGTGTGTGTGTGTGTGAGAGAGAGAGAGAGAGAGAGAGAGAGAGAGAGAGAGAGAGAGAGAGAGAGAGAGAGAGAGAGAGAGAGAGGGAGAGGGACTGTGTGAATACCTATGGAGGACAGAGGCATCAAGGTCCTGGAGTTACAAGCAGTTGTGAGCCATCTGAGGTGAGTGCTGGGAATCTAACTTGGATTGAATATGTGTTCCTAACCTCCCAGTCATTGCTCTGGCACACACCACTATCTACACTATGTGCAGACGAGAGCTCCCCCTGGTGGTGGTGAGATCCGGTTCTCATGTCACAGATGAGTCAAGGCTTTATCAAATTTTTAAAGTGGATCCCCTCACACAAAGAATGATAGAAAGGGGTAGAATACACAAAGAGAAATTTTCAGAACCTCATGCCCCCAAGTTGATCAAGGCTAGGAAAGTCTTTATCTGTCACCTATAAAGGTCTGAGCAGTGGTACTTCTGTCTCTGCTGGAGGTTTAGAAGAGGGGGCTCATTCTAGCTCATGTGTGGTCTCATCTCAGTCTGTGCTGCACTGGTAATTCTCCACGGCTGGATGTGGGGGCTGGGAGACATGGCAGACGGGGCAGTAGGGATGAGAGTCAGGTCATGTTATTGGGGCTGACTAAGCGGCATGACCCAGCCCAGTCTTACTCTTCTCTGGCTCCCAGGCCTGATTGAATTTTGACTTCAGAAAATAATCCCTTAAAGAGGAGAGGGGAGTGTAGTGATAAACTGGAGGGAGAGACAGTGGTGTTAACTTGCCTGCTCCATTGGGGACACCAAAGCCAAACTAATTTTTAAAAGAGCCCAGGGCAGGATGGAAGCAACAACCTGAGTAGTCATCACCAGGCATGGTGGAACACACCAGGAGGCTGAGATGGAGGATGAACATGAGTTCAAGGCTAGCCCGGGCTACCTGAGTCCCTGTCTAAAATAATCAAAATAAGAGAGCCAGGCAGTCGCTGTCAGGCCTTGACAATCTGAGTTTGATCCTGGGGACCCACATGGCATGGAAGGAGAGAAAGGACTCTTGCAAATTGTCTCTGACCTCCCTGTATGTATACACACACCAAACAATTAAACTAATGTTATTTAATTTTTAAAAATACAAATAAGTAAATAACTAAATAAAAGCATTCTTCCATGGCACATTCCAAGGTCTCTGCCACCTTCACCCCTTATTTCTGTGGTCAGCACTATGGGCCTCTTTCGACTCCAGACACCCACTCACCTAGTGTTACCCATGGGTTCCTTGCAGGCCAGCAGTGACCTCCATCTCCAGGAACATCCCCATAAGATGCCCTGCTTCTGCCAGAGAGCAATTCTGAGGGAGCATTTGTCCCAGGAAACAGACCCCAAAGTGATGCGGAATGAATGGGGCATGGGTAGTAGGGGTCCATGGTTTCTATGACCCATTGCCATTTGAGAGAGAAAGAAAAGGGGAAAGAGAGTCAATGCTCAGAAGGACTGATCAGCAGGTATCTGCCAACACCGCTTTCACCTCCTGAACTCTAGATGCAGCAGAGTGGACAGAGGTGGGGTGCACCTGCAGGGCTAGGGATCTGCTGAAGGGGGAGGAGCTGACACATACTCAGGGAGAAGCAGTTTAGAAGGTGGGTGAGATGTCTTCCTCCACCCTTTGTCTATGGCTCCTTTCTGGCACCTGAAGTCTGTAAGAGTGTAGTGCTTTTCCTAGCTCCCCCTGACTTTGGTCTCTTCTTTCCTTGATCCCGTTCATCACAGGCAAGTGGAACTGTGAGCCATCATTCCGTTCTGACAGAGAGGGTGTCCTGTACCTTAGAAAACTTTCCTGAGGTATTGTCTCCACCTTTTCCCACCAGGATAGTACTGTGGGTGAACAGAGCATTGCAATCTGTGGACCTGGAGGTCCCCGACCAGTTCACCAGGCAAGACTCCTACCTGAGGCAGGTAACTCAGGATTATCTTTCTCAGACAGGCATTCTAGGAACTGGCAAAAAATAAAAAGCTAAACAAATCAAAACCCCACAAAATTTAGTCTTGATAACCGAAAGGTGTGAATTAAAAGCAAACACCTAGTGCCTATCAATATGATCAGACAGTGGCGCTAGGTGCGGAACACCCACCTCTCCTTGGTAAGTATAGATTACTTTGGTTTTCTGCATGACTGGCCGAGTGGGTTCCCTACTGGCCCACTAAGCTGGCCTCAGGAAACCCTCCACAGGGTGGGAGTCATGGAACTCAGTAAACTCCCCAACTCCCAGCAACTCCTCTTACACAGAAACTCTGCAGGAGGCAGGGAAGCCCCGAATCCTGTCTAACTCCTTTGGAAGGCAGGACGTAGTTTTCAGCTATTGCATTAAAAAAAAAAGTGCTTGTCTGTATCGTTTATTAGTTGATTGATTGTGATGTTTGTTTTTAGTGAGGGTCTCACTATATACCCTTAGATGACTCAGGAACTACCACGTAGACCTGACTGGCTTTGCCTTGCAGGGCTCCTCCTGCCTCTGTCTCCTGAATATTGAGATTACAGGCTTGCAGCATCATGCCCAGCTGGACACCTAAGTTCTGCTGCTATCTGATCAACCACAGCCTGGGAGATAACCTTTTCTCACAGGAGTCCCAGGGGGGTCACTATGACCTGCCGATGGCAGCCTCTGCTTTGGGTCTCACTATGTAGCACTGACTGTCCAAGAACGTGTGTAGACCAGGCTAGCCTTGAACTCATTGCGATACGCCACCTCCAACGTTGGTGCTCCTCATCCTAACGTGCTGGCACATTGCCCGCTAAACTGTAAAATATCAGGGAGCGGCTTTTAGAAATCCTGAAGATGGGTGTGGTGGTGCACACTTTTAATCCCTTCTCCTTTATCTCTTAACACTTCTTTAATAAGTGACTTTCATCCTACCCTGCAAGGTCAGAACCTGACAGGAAAACCACAGGCTTCCTTCACAGGGTCTCTGGTGAAGAACAGTTTTAAAAATAACTTCAAAAACTACAACTGGGGCTGAAGGGATGACTCAGTGGTTAAGAATACGCTGTTCTTAGAGAGGAAGAGTTTGGCTCCTGGTCAGCACCCCACCCCCACGCCTTCCGTTTACCCACAGGTAACTCCAGCTGCAGAGAATCCAGTGTCCTTCACACATGCGACACCTATACTCACACATATACACACACAAAATTAAAAATAAGAATAATAATATATTTTGTAAAACTACAACCACTATATTTAAAGATGCATGGCTCTTTAACGAAAACACGCAGATGGTATTCAGCTGTTCTGTCTTGTGCTTTAAAAACTCAGTTAGCGTTGATTTGTTCAAGGCAGAAGCCAAACCAGTCTGCTGTTGCGTTTGCCTGGTGTCCCCTTTAGTCTGTTTTAGCGTGTACTATTTCCCACAGCAAGTTTTGTTTTTGTTTTTTCTTCAGGCAAGGGGGTCTCACTCTGAAGCTCCTGCTGACCCAGAACTTGTGATCTAGGCCAGCCTGGGCTTGAATTCACAGAGATCCTCTTGCCTCTGCCTGCGGAGCACTGGGATCAAAGTCCAGCTAATGGAGAAAACCAGTTCTCCCCACTTTGAATTTCTCAAGCTGGTGTTTTCGGATTGTGTTTCCATGGTGTTGCTAATGTGATTCTGTGGAAGACCTAGATCCGAAGGAATTCAGATTTTTTTAAAACTTCTTTGTGGATGAAAACGTAACAAAATATTGTATTATTTTATGGGAAAATACAGCATAAGATTATATTAATTTTCTATTCAAAATCTGAGTTATTGCATGTTTATTTCTCTTCTTTTATTTTATGTTCAGAAGGGGGGGAAAAAACCTAAATTTTTAGGTTGAAAAACTTGGTTCTTAGTAATGCTGATAGCTCATTATTTGTTGATCACACAAGCACACAAATGTGCACCATTACTGACATGACTCAAATGTTTTTAAAGTTAATTTTTGCTAGAGATGCAGTGTCATTTTGATGCCCAGTCTGATCTCCAGCTTGTGGGCTCAATCGTTTCTCCTGTCTCAGTCTATTTGAGTAGCTGAACTACAGGCTCCTACAGGCCACACCAAGCCATTTAAATTAACTGTCCTCTAGAATGTAAGCTGTCAGTTGCCCAAATAGGTTCATTTTGTCTCATTTGTCTGCTCATGAGGCAACACCCATTTTTTTGTCCAATTTAATTAATAAATTAATTGAGTCAGGTGTCTCACTACTTAGCTCAGGCTGGCCAGGCACTCAGAGATTGCCAGTCTCTCTATTAATCCCACTGATCAAGAATAAGACTAAATTTAAAGCCAAATTTGAAGTAAGCTTTAATTAAATACTGGCCAGGTGGATGGATTCTGGCCAGATCCATACCTATGTTCCTGGGAAATGGCCCAGAATCCAGTATGGCAAGGGCTTAAGAAGGAAAACCTAATTCATTGCATTTCCCAGCAGGTCCAATCAGGGACAAGCAGGTATTCTGACTTATTTCCTGCCTACGTACCTCACACCCACATGTGATCTGGTGAAGACAGGTCAAACAAATTTGTTTAGGAGAATCAAAACATGTGGCTTGTTATCCCCATAAACAGCAGCCTCCAGCATTTCAGGAACCATTGGAGGCATTTTTTTTTTCATTGATTTCTAAGGCATAGTAATTACAACTTAAAATATAACTTTGGCTCTCACCACTCCTGGAATCAATTTGGTTTTATAATAATTAAGGTTTTAAGGCACAGAAGAAAGGGCAGTCAGGGTGTTCAAGGTAGCCCCTTGTACCTCTTTCTCAACAAGGTGTGGGCGGACCCTTTCTGATGGTGACTTCTCTTTCGGTATGTTGATGAGGTTTGGCTGCTTCCAGTTAAGGACAGTTCACACTGGTGAACAAGCATGCCCTTAGACTTCGCAGAGCTTAAAGCTTTATTCTCGGCTCGGACATTTGGAGGAGGAGAAACTTTGGGTCTCTATCAGGTGCAACCCAGGCCAAGCTTTAACCTTGATACCATTCCAATGCTATGGATCAGAGGCAAAGAAGGAACAGAGGTGGTTGCAGTGGACAGCCATAAGGGCTCAGAATGTTCTGGGAAACCTGAATAATGGGAAGATCTGCTCAGTCAAAGAGGCGTGTCTTAGAAGATGACCTCCCTATGATCATGATCCATGTAGACACCTACACTCCCTGGACAGACCCACGGATTCTCCTGGGGATCGGTGTCTCAGTGAGCAGCTGGTGTCAGGAGCCAGAGATGCCAAGCTCCCAGAAACCATATAAAAGTTTCTTCTGCAAATGGCCTAGCCCAGGAGTGAGCTGGGAGATCTTACTCAATATGCTGACCCTGTTCACGCAGGAGACCAATTCTCAGGGGCCCAGGGGAACCACCTCCCTGGCCTGTGGAAATAGGGGGTGTTGGGAAAAGGGACAGGGGTCGGGGAAATGGGAAAAGGCCAGAGTACAGTGGAAAGGGTTGCTCTGCTCTAATGCTTCTCTCAGCAACTGGGCCTCTGACTTTGCGCTTAGATCTCTAGCGTTAGGTGAGTCTTCAGCAGGCAGAGGTATCTCAAGAAGCAACAGCTGACAATAACTATACATGAAGTGTTTATGCGCTATGCGCTATGCATCTTATAAAAAAACCCTAAGCCTCAGAAGTCCTCTTTGATTTCCCCATAACTTGAACTCTGAAAGACCAATCCTTCCTAGGGAAAGCATGAGAGAAGAAGGCTGGAGTGGAAGGAACCAGCAATCCTAACTGTGGTCATGGTAGGGCCTTGGCAAACTCTGGTGCATAGGTGAGTAACTTGGCTGTGGATGTTCCTCACCAGGATTTATAGCATGTTTCTACTTCAGGCTGAGCCCACTCTGCACTTCTGAGAAATTAATAACTACTTTCGAATGTTCCCAAGGCCTTGGTGAGGTCCAAAGTTCATAAATTCTCCTGCAATAAGGAAGTGTTTGATTCCATAGTATCATGCTTTTGTGACATAGGTGTGTTCACTGTGGTGCTTATCACAAACCAGAGCGGCACATACCTTGGACTGGGCTCTCTTCTCCTTCTCTCCAGTCCCCCCCACCACACACACACACACTTCTCTTCTCTCTCATCTCTCCCTCTGTCTCTCTCCAGGACAAACATTGGAGACAAGTGCTGACCACTCAGTTCCACCTCAAGTTTTAGTTATTTAGTTCTATTTAGACTTTAATTCATTTAATTTACTTAGACTTTAATTCAATAAATTGCTCCAGCCAACCTTGAACTTCCAGTCCTGCTGCCTCAGCTTCTGGAGTATCTGTGATTCCCAACCCAGGCCTCTAGGACTGGCTGAATTCCTCCCTTTTTATGGTATCTTTTTACAGTATTCACAGTGTTCCATGAGGTTTGCTTTCCAGAAGTTTCCCCGGGTTGTTTGTCAGTTTAGTGAACCACTAATTGTCTCAATGCATTTCAAACTAACTGGACTATAACACTCGAAATCTATTCTCAGATGTTCCCAAGAGACTGTGATCACAGCAATGCACCAAGCTCTCCTATAGCCTGTGATTAATGCCTCCTAGGTTCACCTTCCCCTAGGCCCTCTTCATCACCCTCTCCTTCACAGATCCCATGCTTCTTCTTCCTCTTCCTCCTCTCCCTCCTCCCTTTCTTTTTTGAGACAGTCTCATGTAGCCCAGGCTGGCCAGAAACTTGTAGAAATCCTCCCATCCTGATCTTCCGAGAGTTGGGATTATAGGCAAACACCACCACATTCTGCATCATTTTCATTCATTTGTTGCTTGTTTATTATTTCTATTTTCAGAGAGCCACATGTATCTGAGGATGTTCTCCAACACACTATGTAGACAAAGATGTTCTAGTCAGATGTAGCAGCCCAAAGCTTTAATTCTAGAATGTAGGAGGCAGGGTCAGGCTGATCTCTAAATTTTAGGCTAGCCTGGTCTATCTACAAAGCAAGTACCAAGAGAGTAAGGCTACTTAGGAAGACCCTGTCTCAAAGTAAAAAACATAACAAAGACAGCCTTGAATTTCTGATCATATTGCCTCCAATACCCTTCTAAGTGCCGAGAAAAAAGTGTTTGAGACACCAGCCAGGTGATGGTGGCACATGCCTTTAATCCCAGCACTCGGGAGACAGACGCAGGAGGATCTCCATGAGTTCAAGGCCAGCCTGGTCTATAACATGAGTTCCAGGACAAAGCTATATAGAAAAAAATCCTGTCTTGAAAAACAAAACAAACAAACAAAAGAAGAAGCAAGTGCTCTCTTCAGGGGCCATGATTCCAGAACTGTCAGAATAAAGGGGTCAAACAGTCAATAGAGAGAACTCAACATTCTTAATAATCTCATGTGCCCGTTATCAGCTTACATGTGGTAGAGAAAACATCACTGGGATTCATTCAGGACTGTAACAATAAATCTAAAAATCAGAAAGATGGGAATGGGTGTAGTTCAGGTGCTAGGGTTCATATCTAGCACACCCAAAGCCTTGGGTGCCCAGTCCTGTCACCAAGACACTTGGTGGGTGGAAAAAAGTTCAGAAGTTCAAGGTCAACCCCTCCTACATACAGGGTTCAAGGCCAGGGTGGGCTACATGAACCCTAGGGAGAATAAGCTAACAAACATGTCTATGTACATGGGAAATGGAGACCGTGAGATGACCCATCCATAAGACACTTGCACCAAGTCTATGAGCTAAGATCTATCCTGGATCCTATAAGGAAGAAAGGGGAACTGACACACAAAAGTCATCTTTTGACCTTCCAGGGAGACCATGACACATGGGTGTACACACACACACACACACACACACACACACACTACAGAAATGTAAAATAAATTAAAATTGTAATTGTAAAATGGAGTATGCTCTATGTGTGGTTCCACACTCCTCCGGACTATCAATCTATTCCAGTAGTAACCTGTCTGAGGCTGGAGGGTCAATGGAGGCCAAGGATAGCTATGGATGTGGCCTAAGACAAGATTAGAAATTTAAATCAGCATGAAGGGTGGTTTAGAATTTTGTTTTTAATTTGAAGGTAGAGTTGTTGAGGGTGACAACATTGTTTTGAATTGTCAAAAGGTCACAGCCCTGATTGAAGACTCTCCTGTCTACAAACTGGCACAGGCCTGGCTGATTCTGCATGTGGCCTCTGGTTCTCAGACTTCAGGAAAGGGCGAGAGTCGGGTGCTCAAGTTCAGAGTCATAGGAACTGCAGGTAGTGAAGTAGAGAAAGGGGCAGGCAGGGTGCTGGGCAGCGTCTTGGACTTGCGTCTCAAGCAGGGAGTGGCCAGATATTTTCCAATGGGCTGTTGCTGACGTTTGGCCACTTCCAATTCTGTCCGTTTATGAAGTGCAGCAACGGAAAGCCTTGTGGTTAGTATTTGGAGATTCCACTGCCTTCTTTACTCACAGAAAGAAGTATGTGTAGGGTGTTAGGGTGTGTGGGGTGTGTAGTATGTGTATTGTGTGTGGGGGGTGTGTGGCATGTGTGGGGTGTATGGGGTGTGTATTGTGTGTAGGGTGTATATGGTATATACGTTTTATGGGGTGTGTTGTGTGTGTAGGGTGTGTAGTGGGTGTGGGGCGTGTAGTGTGTGTAGGGTGAATAGGGTGTATACGTTGTATGGGGTGTGTTGTGTGTGTAGGGTATGTGGGGTGTGCAGTGTGTGTAGGGTGTTAGGGTGTGTGGGGTGTGTAGTATGTGTATTGTGTGTGGGGGGTGTGTGGCATGTGTGGGGTGTGTGGGGTGTGTATTGTGTGTAGGGTGTATATGGTATATACGTTTTATGGGGTGTGTTGTGTGTGTAGGGTATGTGGGGTGGGGGCGTGTAGTGTGTGTAGGGTGAATAGGGTGTATACGTTGTATGGGGTGTGTTGTGTGTGTAGGGTATGTGGGGTGTGTAGTGTGTGTAGGGTGTTAGGGTGTGTGGGGTGTGTAGTATGTGTATTGTGTGTAGGGTGTATGGGGTGTGTAGTGTGTGTAGTGTGTGTAGTGTGTGTAGTATGTGTAGGGTATGTGGGGTGTGGAGTGTGTGTAGTGTGTGTGGAGTGTGTAGTATGTGTAGGGTATGTGGGGTGTGGAGTGTGTGGAGTGTGTGTGGAGTGTGTAGTATGTGTAGGGTATGTAGGGTGTGTAGTGTGCCCGAGCAGGGCCAAGCTTCATTCCTGCCACTTGTATCTCATTCAGTCATGAGGGATGGGTGGGGAAGAGACTGAGGGACCCACAGGGGTGCAGCCCTAGAGGCTCAGGGTCATAGAGCTGCGGGCAGTTAGGAGCCCAAAAAGGGGGAAGAGCTGTCTGTCAAAGGAAGTTTGGAAAGTGTAGATGTGTTTGTTACTGATGGCATCATAGAAGACCACATCTCCTCGGTCATAATCCACATAGACACCCACTTTCCTAAGACAGATTGGGAGATTCTCCTGGATACTGACGTTGGTGATTGGCTGACATCCAGAGGACGAGATCTTCAGTGCCCACAAGCAGCATGACTCAGAGTTCTGAATCCGAGACCCCCGAGGCAACTCGGCAACCACGCCCACTATGCCAGCCCTACCTGGGGGTCCCTGGATTTCCACCTCCCACAATACACGGCCTGAGGAGAGGCCTGGGGAGCCCCTCACACAGTGGAAAGGATAGAATTGTCGAGGTTTTGCCTGCGTATTCAATGTGCTGTCGACAAGGTACAAGCTTGCTTTCTTTAGATCCTGAGAGAAGGTGAGGTTTGGGTCAGCTGAGGTCGAGTCCAGGGTCACAGGTACTGTGGGAAGATAAAGAAGAGTGAAGAGGGATAGTTTCAGGCCAAGTCCTCCAGAACCCTGCTTTGAGCTTCTCATGATGTAGCTAGAGGGAGAATTTCTCCTTCAAATTCCAGTTCCTGTCCTCAGAGAAGACTCCTGCCTCTTTCTTTTGGTTTTCTGAGGAGGGGGTCTCATATAACCCAAGCAGGGCTGAAATTTTCTGTGTAGCTAAGGACGATCTTGAACTTCTCATCTTTCAAACTGCACCTCCCTAGTGCTGGAATTGTAGATGTGGGATACCATGCCCATGCTCCCTAAACCCCTGTCCAGTACCTCTCCCCACTCTCCATCCCCAGGCCTCAAACTTAGCCCCTGATTTTATGAGGTTCTGTTCTGTGAGTGCAGAGGGAAGCTCCTCCAGTCCACATGGTAGTAGAATCATTTCAGGAAAAGGTCTTGAACCAAGGTCATAACACCCTGGACAATTTGGATCTTCTAACAATGAAGATATGTCTTCCCATTTCCACATTTCCTGGTTCTCAAATGGCAGACAATTGGAGCTACTATGAGAAGTCAACGTTCAGCCTGATTTTCTAAAGCTGGGGTCACCACTAGTCTGACTTTCTAAAACTGAGTTCCTGGGGCCAGGAGGTGACTCAGCTGACAAGGCATGTGCCCCAAAACCTGACACCTGATTTCAGTCCAGAAACCCACATGGTGGGAAACTGACTTCCCCACTCATGCTTTGACTCCCACACATAGGCACATGTGTGCATGTGTGAGTACACATAATAGCTTGTAATCCCTCAAACACAGGAGGACTGAAAGAAGTGGATATTCAGAGACCCTTGATCTGCCCCCACCCTCGTATTATGGCTCAGACATTGAATGGCAGTTTATCAAAGCTACAGAGTCTTTATCTGTCCTATTCAAAGGTTAGAGCATCAGTGGTCCCAGCTCTGCTAAGGTTTAGAAAGTGGGAACATTTTAGCCCCTCATTTGGTGTTGCATCTCAGCCTTTGCTGCAATGCTTGTTCTCCTCTGCTGTGTGTGGGGTTGGGGAGATGGCGGATGTGGAAGTGTGCATTCGAGGAAGTGGTCAGGGTCACTGGGGTAGGCAAGAGGCATGACCCAAACAGATTTTACCCATTTCTGACACCCAGACTTGGCTAAGTTGCATTACTGGGGGTCAGGGGTGTGGAGACAATGGCCATAGAGGAAGACAGTGGTAGAAACTTCTCTGGTATACCGGGGGCATCAGAGTCAAAGCAATTGGAGAAGAGCAGCACTGGGTGAGAATAACCACCATGGGGGCTTGTGTTCTGTTTTATTGGAGGTGCTCATTGCCAGGCATAGTGGTGCATACACCTCTAATTCCAGCACTTGGGAAGCTGAGACAGGAGAACTACCATGAGTTCAAAGGCAGCCTGGGCTACATGAGATTCTGTCTCAAAAGCAAGCAACAAGGGACTGGGGGAGGTGCTTTGGCTGTGCAGGCATGAGGACATGAGTTGTGATACCCAGCATCTAAGGATAAAATCTGGGTGTGGCCCTGGCACACCTGTAACCCTGGTGCTGAGTAGCAGGGATGACTGGATGGTCATGGGCCTCAGTAGCAAGACAGCCCAAGCTATAGTGAGCTTGAGGTTCGTGAGAGATCTTGTCCGTAAAATAAGGAAGAGTGTGAAAGAAGATGCCCAAATCTAGCCTCCATGAATACACACGCACACACACACACACACACCACAAACTCACAAGCATGCACACACACATGCACACACACCACACACACACACGCAAGCAAGCACCCCCACACACACATGTAAGCACGTATCCCCCAACACACATCATACACATGTGTGCACACACACTCACACACTAGCCAGAGGGAAAGAAAGAAAAAATCAGAGGTGAGATGACTTGGCAGGTACAGATACAGATGCTTGCTGCCTAACCCCAAAACTCACATAAAAAGCTCACATAAGGAGAGAACGGTCTTCACAAAATAGTCCTCTCACCTCAGTTGTGCATAAGTATGCACACACAACAATAACCAAGGAAAGAAATTTTTTAAAAAACAAAATCCAAAGGAGAGCAAGAAGGAAAGGGGAAAACCCAGGGGTGCGCAGCCCACAACTCTGAGGCTGTCAGTGTGCACAGAGCCCAGCTCACAGCCAGCTCCTCCTCCAGGAACATAGGGAAAGGGGCCCAGTTTTGCTCCAGAGCAGAGCTCAAGAGGGTGCTGTCCCAGAAAGGAGGCCTCAGAGTAGAAGGGGATGGAATAGGGTTGAGCATTAGGTACTGCTGAGCTGCAGAGGCACGAGGAGGGACATAGACCAAGCAGCAGGGTACACCTGCACATTAGGGGTCCCCTGTTGGGGGCTAGGCTTCTGCTGTATCAGAACTGTGAGTGAATAGAACACTTTGACCTGCACACCTAGAGGTCACTTGCTTCCCTACAGGAAGCCCCGTGTGCCAAGCAGGAATCCTACCTGAGCTGAGCAACTCTGAGTTATTCCTCTGTAACAGGCGCCCTAAGATTTGAGAGAGAAAACAAATTTACGTTAATAACAAGTGTTTATAAATAAAGAGTCATATTGAGGATGAGCAGCTGATCCTGGCTTTTATCCTGACTACTCTCAAAGCTGAACCAATCCGATGACATCATTACTCAACTCTTCGGCATTGCTGGGCTAACCAGGCCTGTTAGATCAGCTCCAGCTACAGACTGTGCTGCCTCCACCTGAGCCTTGTGAAATGAAGAAATAAATGTATAAATTGCCATTCATTTTGAAAATTTTTTTAATTAGTGGGGATGTCACTATGATTACCTAAACATAAAATAATAAAACAATTCTATAAGCTTGTTCTCCATTGGTGCACACACACACTGGACCTTCCACCCTCCATCTCCCATTGAAGAGAGATTTTGTATTCTTCACTTCCCAAACAGCAGGGTATGCACACACTTACAGTTCTCCTTGTCCTCTTTACTCAGGCTGTTCAGGAATGTGCTTTTATCTTCCTTCCCTTCAGTGTTCAGGTTGTCTGTGAGGAGAGAGTGAAGGAGATGGAGAGTCCACAGAGGTTATGCAAGCAACGGGGATCACACCGTGAGGCACTGATTGCTGATGTAGGAAATGTGGTACTGGGATTTCTCTCATAGTCTCAGTGAAACAAGAAGGCAGCCAACAGGGAGAGCTGCCCTAGGGTCTCCCTGAAGTGGCTCTCCAGTACAGCTCAGTCCAGAACAGAAGTATTGAAGCCACAAGCATAAGCCACTGAATTTGGGCTTTGCTAGATGCTATTTTGAAACCCTAAAAGACCAGGGCATGCTGACACTCTGGAAGCTGACACAGGAGGATGACAGCTTTTAGTCCACAGTACATAGTGAGTGCCAGTGTCTCAAAAGGAAAGGAGAAGGGAGCTGGAAAGAGGCCTTAGTAGTTAACAGCACCAGGGACCCAGTTCAGTTCTCAGCATCCACTGAAGCTCCAGTCCCAGGATATCTGGCACCCTATTCTGACCTCCATGGACAACAGGCATATACACAATACATTCACACAAACACCCATACAAATAAAGAAAATGAAACTTTTAAAGAAGAAATGAGTAAAACGAATTAAGTAATATGTTTTCTTTAGCTCAGAATGTTAAACATACTGCCATTTCAGCATGTCCAAAAAAAGTTGAGTGCTACCTGGGCTCAGTGCTGGGTGCTGGAGACCCAGCTACTCAGAAGATCACTGCGGTCTTCCATAAGAGACTACCCTGGAAAATGTTTCTGTTTGATTTTGTTTGCATTGCTATATTTTATGCTCTATTTTAATATCATGTCTTTTAGAGTCAATGTGTATTTTTTACGTACACTATGTGTGATTGCTGTGTTTTGGTGCCCAGGGGTACATGTGATAAGCAACACCCAAATTGGGAACATACTTCTAGTCCCATGTTCACCACCTAGTAAACAAGGAAAATTTCTGAGCTCAGAGATGCTTTGACTCTGGAGATGTAGCTCAGACTGCAGAGTGCTTGTCAAGCAAGCGTGAAGTCCTCAGCACTAAACCTGATACAACACAGCATGAGAAATTTCTACATAATGGTTCTTTTGAAGGTACTCAGCATTCAGCCTGGGTTCTGAAAGGCTCAGGGGCTGGCACCAGAGACGTCAGGCAGTATCTAGGGTGATGGACTGAATCCCAAGGCAGGTAAGCACAGGAAGTGGCAGTCACATCTTACCTGTCAATCTCTTCAGGCTCTCTACGATGGACTCGTGTCTTGCCTTTGCTTCACTCATTCTTTTCTCCAGGTTCATAGGAACTGGGGTTGGGTTGTGAAACTGAAATTCTTTACCCCTGTGAAGATATGTTGATCTGAGTGGTAAGTTTGGGGATAGAGTGTGGGCAGGAAGGACCTGGGAGCTGGTTCCTGGGGTGGAGGCAGAGTGATAAATACAGTCTAGAGCCAGGGAGATGAGTGTCAGGGGGTGTTGACAGAGGTTTCTGTCCCTCCTGGTTCCATAGCCTTTCAGTCCCAAAGAAACACACAGAGGTCTACATTAATCATAAACTGGTTAGCCTATTAGCTCAGGCTTCTTATCAACTCCTATAACTTACATTAACCCATAATTCTTGTCTGTGTTAGCCACATGGCTTGGTATCTTTTATCAGCGAGGCATTCTCATCTTGCTTCCTCTGTGTCTGGGTGAAGACTGCAGAGTGTGCCTTTCCTCTTCCTAGAATTCTCCTATACTGGTTGCCCTGTCTCTACTTCCTGCCTGGCAGCCCCACCTATACATCCTGACTGGCTACTGGCCAATCAGCATTTTATTAAATTAGTACAACTGATCAAACTTTGCAGGATATAAGACCATTGTCCCACAGCAATGGGGGCTAGGACAGGAATGCAGAGCTGAATGAGATCAGACCCAAGAAAATATGGAAATGAAGATGGAAGATGGACCAGAGAAGAGAGAAGGGACAGGGAGTAGGGAGGGAGAGTAGGAAACCCAGGGTTCACCCACTTGACCAAGAGGAACATGGGAGGGGAGTGCAGCTGTTCTAAAGCTGGGTGTTGGTGGTGAAAAGAGCTGTGCCCAGCAGACCACATGCTCCTGTAGCCAGCATGGTCTTCCCCACCTGCAGCCTTAAGAGTTTATAGCTGAGTTATTGGAGGATGTGAACATGTTCAGACATATGTTGAATGTTGTATGTATGAGTGAACCAGAAAGCACAGTGCACTTGGTGTGCCCATCATACCTGCCCAAGATGTCATTGATGCCCTGGAAGAGAAAGAGAGAACAATGTCAGAGCTTGCCTGAGTCACAGGCACAAAGAAGGGGTTCAGACTCAGCTGGAGGCAGAGTGAGAACACCCCAGTTTTCCACCCTCTCCTTCCTCTCTCTGTCTTTCTGTCCCTGCTGTCTCTGTCTGTCTGTCTGTCTGTCTGTCTGTCTGTCTGTCTGTCTGTCTGTCTGTGTCTGCCTGCTCTTTTCTCCCCCCATTCCATTCTGAACTGCTACCCCCAAAGCTCATGATACAGTTGGGATAGTGTTTACACCTCAGGAGACACAGAGTGAAGAGAGAAGAAAGAGTGACATTTGGGAGACAGGTGTTGCCTCTGATATAGAACCAGGGAGCTCAACTTGGCAGTGTTAGGATAAAGGTGGGGTGGCTCTCCATGGTTCTTTAAAGAAAAACAGAAGCCAGGTGTGTTAGTCCTGGGAAGTAGGTGTCCTATTATTCCTCCCTCTTGGTTTTGTTTGTTTGTTTTTATCTGAGACACTTTAATGTATCTCAGGCTGGCTCGAATTCTCTGTGTAGCCAAGAACAGTCCTGAACCACCAAATCTTCTGTGTCTGACTCTGAGTGCTGAGAGGACAGGAAGGCACTAACACCTCAGTCCTCCCCACCAATTCATTTTTACTATTTTAAATCTAAGACACTGCTCTTAACCGATGAACCATCGCTCCAGCCTTATTTTTATTGTTTTTTAATTGTGTGTGTGTGTGTGTGTGTGTGTGTGTATGTGTGTGTGTGTGTGTGTGTGTGTGTGTGTGTGTGTATCTGTATGTGGGCATGTAAATGAGAATGTAGGTACCCTACAAGGCCAGAGTGATCAGAACTTGATCAGCAGTTACAGAAGAAGGTCAGAGGAAAACTTGTGGGGAATTGGCCCCATTCTTCCACCGTGTGGGTCTTGGGATTGGTGGCAAGTGCCTTTGCACAATGAGTCTGAGAGATGCTTTAAAGAAACATATGTGTCCACATTACAACTCTAAACTGTGAGCTGAGTGTAGGGGCCCATGAAAAGGGCTGGGGAGATCAGTAATTCAGTGTTACCTTGGTCACATGACCTTTGTCCTAACACTGCCAGGCTGCCTGGGCTGCATGAGATCCTGCCTCAAAGAACAAGATCAAAGAGCTCTAGATGTTTTGTGGCTCTTTCTTTTTCTTTTCCTCCCTTCTTTCCTTTCGTGTGTGTGTCTGTGTGTCGTCTGTGTGTCCAGTCTGTCCTTGAAGCCTCCTACCTCTGGACTGCTAGAATTACAGAGGTGAGACACCACACCCAGCTGTTTGAGGTAGTGTCCTGATCTTTGTTCCTGTTAGCCTTGGACTAGCAACAATCCTCCTGCCTCAGTACCCTGAGTTATGAGAGGAGATTTGGCTAGTTCAGTGGTTCTCAACCTTCCTAATGCTGCTGACATTTAATACAGCTCCTCACGTTGTGGTGACCTCCAACCATAAAATTATTCCCGTTACTACATCATAACTATAAATTTGCTACTTTTATGAATTGGAATGTAAGTATCTGATATTTTCCGGTGGTCTTAGGTGTCCCCTGTGGAAGGGTCGGTGCATCCCCCAGAGGGATCGAGACTCACAGGTTGAGAGTTGCTGGGTTAGGGGAAGCAGGGCGGCAGTTGGTGGATTATTTCAGGAAGGCAATAAAAAGTAATAAAGAAGCCACACCTCATATATGAGGGTTATTAGGATAAAAGGTGTGGTGAGCACTGGGCCTTGATGTGGAAGAACATAGAGAGGAACAGTACATTAAGTTGGAGACAATACAAATGGAGCCTTGGGGGAGCAACAGGCTTCCCTTTAAACCTGACAGGAGCCTCAGGCAAATCCCCAAAGAAAGAAAAGTATCTGACTTTTATGTCCTTTCAGGGAGTGATAGGAGTTTCTCAAAATTTCATTTCAGGGGACAAAAGACATGGAGGAGTCAGATACTAGGAGCTGTTGGGCCATGGTATAATACAGATTCTTAAGTATCTTTCACAGAGAGAGAGACAGAGAGAGAGAGAGAGACAGAGAGACAGAGAGAGAGAGAGAGACAGAGAGAGAAACAGGGAGAGAAAGAGAGAGGGTGAGGGAGAGAGGGAGAGAGAGACAGAGAGAGACAGACAGACAGAGAGAAAAAGAGAGAGAGACAGAGACAGAGACAGAGAGACAGAGAGAGTCCGTTCCCAGTGCACTGACCTCCAGTAGCTCCATGGATGGAGCTTGTAGCCTATTTTTCAGGGACCTTGTGAGGTCTCTGAGGGTGGTCAGCTGTCCCTCTGTGACAGAGACATACTCTTCTATCAGCTTGACTCCCTCCTGCTCCAGCCAGCTCAGCCTGGACAGGAGGAATCTCTCTTCCTCGTCCAATCTCTTGCGCACATGTTTAAATTCCTCAAGGATCTTTAGTTTCTCTAGATGCACCTGGGCCTGGGGGTAAGGGAAGGGATGTAGAGATGAGGGAGGAATGAGAGAGGAACCCCCAAGCTTCCTTTAAGCCCATCATTGACTTTTTAAATAAATCAACCATCAAGCAATCAATCAATTAACTAATTGCAGGAAAAGTCTCCCTATATAGTTCTGGATACTCAGGAATTCATTTAGAGCAACAAGTTGACCTTGTATTCATAGAGAGTCATCTGTCTCTGCCTCCTAAGTGCTGGAATGAAGGCCGTGCACCATCTGACACAATTCATTCTTTAGGAGTATGTAAGGATTATTCGGAGACCAGTTTAGAATAGCTTGCTGGAGCTTACCTGTGGGAAGGGGAAGGGGCAAGGAGATCAAAGCATTTCCTGTGTTCAAGGATTTAGGCTCAATGACTTTTTTTTTAACCTTCAAGGACATCAGTCAGATGCACAACTAGAAATCTTAGCACTTGGGAAGTGCAGACAGGAGATTTAGGAAGCCAAGGCCAGGCTCCATTCAAGGCCAGCCTGGACCACTTGAGCCAATCTATCAACACACAAACAACATCACCATCTAAAACCCAGGATAAGGTTGTAGTTCAGTTGATAGGGTGGTTTCTTAGCATGTGTGTGGTCCTGGATTCCATTCTCAGCACTGCATAGTCTGGGAATGCTGTTATAGCCCTGTAATTCCAGTACTGGGGGAAAGACAACAGGGTCAGCTAATGAAGGCTATCCTTTTTCTGTATAACAATTTCTAGTTTGTGCTACATAAAATACTGTGTCTAGGAGCTGGAGATATGGCTTAGTAAGGGACTTTGTTGCTCTTGCAAAGGACTCAGATTCAATTCCCAGAACACACATGGTCGCTCACAACCATCCTCACTCCAGTTCCAGGGATCCAGTACCCTCTTCTGATCTCCATGGGTACCAGACATGCACCTGGTATACATACATACATGAAGGTAAAGCATTCATTCACATAAATCTAAATCTTAAAACAAGTAAATAAAAGATTCTTAAAAGTCAATGGAGAAGAACTTACACAAATGAAGAAAGAGAGAAAGGAAAGAGAGAAAAGAGAGAGATAGTGTGTGTGTGAGAGAGAGAGATAGAGAAGAGAGAGGGAGAGAGAGAGAGAGAGAGAGAGAGAGAGAGAGAGAGAGAGAGAGAGAGAGAGAGAGAGAGAGAGAGAGAGAGCTCTCCTCAGTTTAGCTGCCTTCATACTGAATTTCCCATGGATGGACCTGGAGAGATGATGCAGCGGTTAAGAATGCTTCCTGCTCTTCCAGAGGACCTGAATTCAGTTCCAGCACCTATGAAGAGCAGCTCACGATATCTGTATTGCCAGTTCTTCTGGTTTCTGCTAGGATTTGCACACACATGATTTTCTCTCACACAGACATATACACATAGATAAAAGTGATGCAAAACCCTTTTAAAAAAGTAAACAAAATCAAAATCAGGTGGAGACATTTGTTGGTGTCATAGTCTCTTGTCTTTTCTTACTGTGTGATCAGTCTCTAGTGAAAAAGGGCTTTGTGAGCCAGTGTGTGTGTGTGTGAGTGAGCCAGTGTGTGTGTGAGTGTGTGTGTGAGCTAGTGTGTGTGTGAGAGAGTATTGTGTGAGCCAGTGTGTGTGTGTGTGAGTGTGTGTGTGTGTAAGTGTGTGTGTGTGAGCCAGTGTGTGTGTGTCATGTGTGTTTGAGTGTCATGTGTGTGGTCCTTACAAAGCCTGCTGTGTGCGGAGGAACAGAAGCCCTCCTGGTTCACTGGAGCAGCACCAGGCAGGTAGGTCAGTACAGCTTAGAAGCACGGCTCAGGACCACACCCTCTGCTCTGCCCTCACCATCTTGTCAGCAGGACTTTGTTCCAGCTTGGTGTATAAGGAGTGCTCAGACATTTCCTCAACAGAGATGTTCAACTTCCTCAGACGTATTAGGAGTGAGTATTTCTTACCCTGAACACCTGGATTGCTCCTTCACCTTCTTTTTTCTCTTTAATTATTTCCTTGTCCTTTTGCCCCAAATGCTGGACCTCTGTCTCAATCTGCACCTGTGGGGAGAGGATGCTTCAGTCAGGGTCTGCATCTAGGGAGGCAGGGAAGATATCCCAGGGTACTGATGTCATTATTAGCAGCCCCCCTTTCTTTCTCTGGGATCAACCCAATTTTCTCCTTGTATTACGTGATCTGAGGATCAAAGTCAAGTCCTCAGACTTGGTGGCAAGTGCCTTTAGTCTCTGAAATATCTCCCCTGCCTCAAAATACTATTCTGATTATTCTTCTCGCCTTGATTACAGATTGGTGTTTCCCAGAACCTGGCTCTTTGGGCTCACTGGGCCCAGCTGCAAACTGCTAATTCAAGTGTTAAGAGTGCAGCAGTGGGTGCCAACCAGATGGAACAGGCAGCAGTTTCCAGGTCCCCAGAGAGTTCTACTCTGCAGAGCTGGGGACAGAGAAGGAGGCAGGTGCCTACCTTGTAGTTCTGAGCAGCCTCATCTATCACAGTAACTTCATGGGTTTTGTGGTCCTTGGAGTCACGACAAACCAAGCAGAGGAACTCTTTATCCTCCTCACAGAAGTAATGGTACCTTTCCTTGTGCTTCCGACATCTTGTCTCTCCTTCTGTTTGTTCTTCAGCAGGATCCATAGCCTGGATTTTCTCTGCAAGACTAGCCAGCAGCTTATTGGGCCTCAACATATTCTTATTCACAGGGAGTTTGCAGAGAGGACATTGGAGGTTTTCTGTAGTTTTCCCAACTTGATTGATGCATTGCAGGCAGAAGTTGTGCCCACAGTCAATGGTGACAGGATCCCGTAGAATTTCTATGCAAATGGGGCAGATCATATCCTCCCGTAGTGTGCTGGTCCGCTTTAGGCTTGCCATGATGGAGCAGCAGGGCTAATTTGATATGTGGAAGCCCAGAAGTCCGAGGCAGGCACCAGTACGGGGAAGAGAAAATGAATCAGGAAGCAGAGGCTATGGACCCTCCCAATTGGAAGACTAGAGAAGGAAAAACGAAGAGGGGGTTAAGTAAATGAACAACAGAAAAGAGGAAACTTAAATGGGGAATATTGTAAAGAGAAGAAAACAGTCAGTCCTACCTCACTGTCTCTCAAGAGCAAACAGATACTGTGAGTTCCTGCTTCCTGTAACATAGAGCAAGGTTTTCTGGACCTTGAACTAATTATCTTTACAAAGCAGTTGTCTGATAACAGAAGACCCAAGTGTTAAAGTTCACTCTACTACAGGTAGGGAGCGGAGGGCTAAGTGTCATTTCAGGGAGGTGTGCTAACCGCCCTAGATCTCTTACTTACCCCACCTGTCTCCTGGTGTTTTTTTCTCCCTGTCTCTGAGCCATCCTTTGTTCTGTTTGGTCTACCAGTTTCTGCGTCTGTCTTGTACTTCTTAGATCCCCAGCTTGCCTGACATGTTTCCTTTATCTTGACTAGGAAAGTATCCAATAGTGTCATGCATGTACCCTTCAGTAGCTCAACACTTCACCACTTAACCCTTCCTCTTTCTCTTTTGTCCCCAGGATCACACTGCTACTTCCTTTTTCTCCCCCACTTCCCTGGCTCCCGTTTCTTCCACCCCATTCCCCACACCTCTCCTCTCTGTCATTAAAATCCAAACTGTTCATTTTTCAATTAACCAAAAAAATCTTAGGTTTATTTATCTTAATTTCATGTGCATTGTGTTTTGCCCGCATGTATGTATATACACAGTGTGCATGCCTAGTACCTACAGAGGTAAAGGAGAATATTGTCTCTCCCATGGAAACTGGAGTTAGAGCCAGTAGTGAAGAGACTATGTGAGTTCTAGGAACCCTAGCTATCCTAGAGCTTGCTCTGTAAACCAGGCTGGCCTTGAACTCAAATTCACCTGCCCAGGCCTCCTGAGTGCTGGGATGAAAGCCATGAGCCACTACCACCTACAGCACAAATAACAGAAGCCCAGAGACAGAAATTCGGGTTCAACCTAAAAAGTAGAAAAGCAAATCAGCCAAGCCCCTAGAGAAGTCTTACCTCTACCAAGGTGGGGTGACTGCAAACTAAACAGACTAAGTCTCTCTCTTCTCATTTTATATTCCCTCTAGTACTGGGATTAAAGGTGTGAGGCACCTACACCTGGATTTGCTTCTGCATTATCTTGTGTAGCCCAGGGTAGCCTTGAACTCATAGAGATCCATCTGCTTCTGCCTCCCAAATCGTGGGGTTAAAGGAGTCTGTCACCGTTACCTGAACTTTAGTGGCTTTAGCTTTGCCTCAGGTCTTCAGGGAAGATTTATTTATTAAAATACAAATAATATACCACTATAACCACCCAGCTATTTATATTTTTAATAGTTATGTATTATTATTTACAAGAGTATTTTGCCCGCAAGTATGTATTGTACCATATGCATGCCTGGATCCTGTGGAGGTCAGAATCGGGGTAGGATAGCCTGGAACTACAATTACAAATGGTTGTGAATCACCATGTAGGTACTGGGAGCCACGCCTGGGTCTTCGGCAACAAGTGTTCTTCATCCATGAGGCATCTTTTCAGCCGTTTATGTTTTATAACATACAGTCCAGGTTGTTGGGGAAAAAAAACACAGAGTCCAGTTAGTACCAGGCATCTGCAAATGATGTGGACCATCCTCTGTAGCAGGGGCAACTACAGTTCCACAACCCCACAGACAATGACTGTTCTTCCCCAGCACCCCTCAGCTGCCAATGGCTCCTAAGAGTGAGGTGGGGAGTTAGGAACCCTTCCCCTCCAGCTGGAATCTTGACTGACCTGATCATGTACAAGCAACCACAGCTGACGGGTTCATGAGTGTGAGGTCGTTGCCAGGTCGCACAAGGGTGTGGCTGATCTTGTGGTTATAACCCCAACAGCCATTCATTCTGATTTCCTGGGGACAGTCCTAGGTTTACTTCTGTCCTGATATAAATATCAACAGCATTTCCGTTCATTCTCAAAAGTATCCACTCGTAAGATAGCGGTCACCTTGAATATAGCAACTGCTGAAAGCCATACACTTTCAGAAATAACACCCTTTTCAGGCCTGTCTGTTTCAATTTAACATCGAATTAAAGTAAATGTCTGTGTAAGGATTTATAGCTTGCATTCACACTCAGCTGTCCGATCTAGAGGTAAAATTTAGTTTTAAATTAAATTATTTCTTTAATATAATTTTTTATCTTTATATATTAATAATTCTTCTAGAGTATTTTAGGTCTTTTCCTTGCAAGTCTGTCTTTAAACCACATGCAGTACTCCTGAAAGCCAGAAGAGAACATCAGATCTCCTGGGATTGGAGTCACATATGGTTGTGAACCGCACCTTGGGTACTGGGAATCTAACCTGGTTCCTCTGGAACAGCAGTAAATGCTCTAAACTACTGATTCATCTCTAGATCCCAGAATTTAATTTTCAGGCAAGTTTTGTTAAGAAATAATGACTTCAGGAGAAGGAGACCTACATGCCTGCCTGGGGCAAGGAGAAACCATGGGCCTGCCCAGCACTGTTATAGTGAGCAAATACAGGGTGGGCTATGAGAGTGGCAGAGACAGAACGGTCAAGTCCTGTGGAGAGAGGTGGATCTGCCGAGGTGAAGGAGACAGATCGGTCACGTCCTGTGGAGAGAGGCAGATCTGAGGAGGTAAAGGCAGCGAGGAGCAGCCTAGGTAGGTGGCTTGCTTGCCACCTTGGTCTTTGATGATTTCTGGGTCTGGTCTTCTGCCAAGACCCATGTCTGCTGCAGCTGTGGTCTGTGTTGATGTCCATGGCTCCTGTTACCACCGAAGGGCGAGTGGCTAGGGATGCTCAGAATTATTACCTTCACCCCTCTCTGGCCACAGCACTAGGGAGAACTGGACTTGTTCATCAGAAGCAGCAGCACTCAGGAGAGTGGGTCCTACACTTCACCTGGGCAGCACAATAGAGCTTACCCTGCACCTGCTCTGTGGCAGGTGGGAGAGCCGGCCCTGCCCCTTCGCCCACTGTAATACTCAGGAGAGCAGGCCCTGCACCTGCTCTGTGGCAGGTAGGAGAGCCGGCCCCACCTCTCACCAGCTGCAGCACTCACGAGAGTGGCCTTGCCTGGGCAACACAACAGAGCTCGTCCTGGTGACTGAGGTATGGCTGAGCCGGCCCTGAGGATGTGAAAGCAGGAAAACTAGCACCACCCATTTCCCTGCTGTATCATGAACTAGCCAGAGCAATGCTAGAAGGTTCACCCCTGTGGTGAGGGTCAGGGAGAACTGGCAGGCTGACCCATCCTGTAACCACCCAGGCCCAGAATCAGGGCTCTGAATTGCCCCACCCTAGCATATACCCCATCTATGATCTGCTGGCTAGATAAAGCTGCAGGATCTTCACAACACAGGGCAACAGCAGGATATTCACGAGGAGTCCCAGTGAAGGCCCAGCATAGACCGTGTAGCAGAAACCAGAGGCCTCGAACCAGACTGGTGACTCTTTGCAATGAACACTTGCAGTAAAGCTGTATGAGCTAAAGTTAAATTGTGGGACTCGCTGAGCCACACTACACTTCCCACAATGAGATTTTCCCTTTTCTTTCTTTTACTTTCTTATTAAATCGTATTTCATTTTATTTTAGTGGGGGAGGTTACAAAGGGTGGATACATAAGGATACATAAGGATGGGGAGATGAATGGGATTGAGATGCATGATGTGAAAACCACGAAAAATAAAGTAAAAAAAAACCAGAAATATATATATATGTATATATATATATGAGAGAGAAGTATATATATATGTGTGTGTGTGTGTGTGTGTGTGTGTGTGTGTATATATATATATATATCCAGAGAGAGGGGGGGAGGGAGGTAGAGAGAAAGAGGGAGGGAGGGAAGGAGAGAGAGAGAGAGAGAGAGGGAGGGAGAGAGAGAGAGAGGGAATGCCCTCTAATGAGGGTAATTATCTCCCACCACTGCCTACTTTATTCTGGCTCCCCAGGCCTGGAATGCATGTTCTGATTTACAGATTTCTTCTGTATGTACCATTTCACTCAAGTCTCTCCTCTAAACCAGAAATCCTGTTGTCCAGGAAACTGACCATGTTTCATAATCACCTAGAGTGTGAAAGATTCACCAAGACACCAAGGTAGACACGCCTGTCATCCCAGCCCTTGGGAAGCAGAGGAGGGAAGATGAGGAGGTTGTCCTGAACTGCACATGTCCCTGTCTCATAAAATAAAAAGTGGACTGGGAAATGGTCCAGTGCTCATGGGTACACACTGCTCTCGCAGAGGACTCTCTCTCCAGCCCCTGTTGAGAGTTATCGTACATGAGATTTCAGGGCACTTGCCAACTCCTTTTGTTTCTTCAACCTTGTACATTGCTCTGTTTCAAGGAAGTATATACTACCATAGTCTTATGCTCTTGTTGACATAGGTGTGTCCAATAAGCAAGACTGTCACACCCACACACACTCCAGGAACTACAGCCCAGATGTTCACACTCCTTCTGGTGTGCTTTCCAGAAGTTCTCTAAGATTGCAAATAAAAATGATTTACTTGGTGAATGTCTAATTGCCCCAATACATTTTGGGATAATTGTGTTTTTGTTTTTTAAATTTTTATTTATTTATTTATTTATTTATTTATTTATTTATTGTGTATACAGTGTTCTGCCTGCATATATGCCTGCAGGCCAGAAGAGGGCACCATATCTCAATACAGATGGTTGTGAGTCACCATGTGGTTGCTGGGAATTGAACTCAGGATCTTGAGCCCAGACATTGTATACTGAAGCAAATGAAACAGGAAAGGCAGGTTACAAATCAGAAGAATTAGGTAAGGTGGAACAGAGTTCTTACAATTCTGTCAAAAAGGCAGAATTATATGCTATTCTTATGGTACTAAGGGATTTTAAAGAAACTCTCAATATAGTTACTGATTCACAATATGCAGCAAGAGTTGTCTTACATATTGAAACTGTTGAATTTATACCAGATGATACAGAATTGACTTCATTGTTTATCCAGATGCAAGACATAATCAGGAATAGGCTTTGTCCTATATACATAACACACATCTGATCCCATACAGGTCTGCCAGGTCCTCTACCACAAGGTAATGCATAAATTGATCAATTATTGATTGGAAGTGTGTTGCAGGCCTCTGAATTTCACAAAAAAACATCAATAGCAAAAGTTTAAAGAAAGAGTTTTCTATTACATGAAAGCAAGCTAAGGAGATTATAAAGAGACACCCTACTTGCTCTTTCTATAATCAAAAACTGTTGCCTACAGGGAGTAATCCTAAGAGTACTCAAAGGAATGAAATCTGGCAGATGGATGTATTCCACTTTACAAAATTTGGTAAATTGAAATATGTGCACCACACCATAGACACATACTCAGGTTTTCAATGGGCAACTGCTTTGAGCTCAGAAAAGGCTGATTCAGTAATGACACATTTATTAGAAGTTATGGCCATCATGGGCATTCCTGCACAAATAAAGACAGACAATGGCCCAGCATATGTATCTAACAAAATGAAACAGTTTTTGCTTATTATACTATAAAGCACGTTACAGGTATACCAAATAATCCTACAGGTCAGGCAGTTATAGAAAGGTCAAATCCTACTCTAAAGGATATGCAGAACAAACAGAAAGGTATGGAATATACCCCCAGAAATAGATTGTATAATGCTTTATTAACTTTGAATTTTCTTAACGCTAATGAGAAAGGAACAACAGCAGCAGAGAGGCAGCGGATAATGGAAAGAATTTCTGAATCCAATCAGCCAGTATATCTCAAGGATGTATTGTCCTCACAATGGAAACCAGGAGATTGCTGCATTAGGGAAGGGGTTTTGCTCTTGTTTCCGCAAGGGAAGAAAAATTATGGATACAATCAAAATTAATAAAGATTCGTTTTGAAAAGGAGAAACCTATTGAAACAGGGAAATGTCAGCTCATCCACGATGGTGACAACCATACAGGTGGTAAGGAAAGCCATATAGGGTTGGGGTAGGGTTCTGCTCTTATCTTTGCAGGAAAATTACACATCATCAAAAATTCAAGAGACCCTGGCTGTTTGAATGCTGATTTGTCGATTATCACTTGTACTAGATAAAGAGGTGGGGTGAAAACTATGTTTCTTCAAAAAAGGGGGGGATAGTAACAGTAGGTAATAGAGGGAATACTTGTGAGCTATTATTTATGGATAATTTACATTGGTATATTTTTGTCTATTGATACAACTTCAAATTATATTTGTTACTTTTGTTTACATTATTTGTACATATATACAAAGTTATTTTGTTAGATTGTATATATGCATGTTTCTACCTTGGTTTAGGATGTTTTGTATATTGATACAACTTTTAGGGTATATTTTCATATTGCATTATATATTACTCCTACCTCTTATCAAGATACTTATACATTGTTTACATTTTGAGGTCATTGTCTTCATTTGTTACACATTTGTTTACAGATTATTTAATATTCTTATTATAGGTCAATATTTGTTCATGTTTGTTGTACATACAGTCAGATCAATTAGGTTCTTTAGATATATAAAGATTGTATTCTGACTAGATAGGTATTCTTCAACCACTTCAAAGATCTGTTGAACATGGTGTTTAAATAATTTAGGGTTCTGTTGACATGAAACATGATTGCTTCTGACAGCACCAATCTGTTCCTGAGAGAATGTTGAGCACCAAAGACACTCCACTTAGAGCTTGTTTTCTTCTTGGCAAAACTGGTCTTTGGGCAAGGAACTGACAATGCCCTTGACAAGTTACATAGTATCTGGAAATGGATAAGCAGGACGGTCAAATCTTGAAGACAAGGTAAAACTAGTTTGAGAAATCTTCTGCCTCTGAAAATAGTCTGTCAGGTATACTAGGCTTTAGCCAGGGTTGGTTGTTTCAACATTGCAAAATGAGACTTTGGGTGATTGCTCAGGTAGCTAATTGTCTCTGTCATATATTGCTCACTTTGGAAGCTACTTCATTGTACTTCCTGACTGCTCAAGAATATTAGCTGCCAGGGCTGGAGAGATGGCTCAGGGGTTAAGAGCATTGCCTGCTCCTCCAAAGGTCATGAGTTCAATTCCCAGAAACCACATGGTGGCTCACAACCATCTGTAATGAGGTCTCGTGCCCTTTTCTGGCCTGCAGGCATACACACAGATAGAATACTGTATACATAATAAATAAATATTTTTTTAAAAAAGAATATTAGCTCCCTTCTCAGGCCTTCGATGTGGCTGAAGATTAGATAGTTGTAGTTACTGTACTCTTATGATCTAGCCAAGCCATTTCCTATACAGGACTTAGACTCAATAGGATAAAATGTTTATTAAAACATTTAGCATATGTTACTTGCTTAATATTGTTTATTCTGGTTGTAATTCTAATTATATTTGATATCTGTTCCTAGTGTATATAGACTTGTTTTGGGGGGTGCTATGGGAGCACATTCTGTTCCTTCAGCCAATAGCCTTTAGGATATCAACCCACTGGGGCATGGTCTCTTACACTTTAAAAAGCAGCCAGAACCGTGCGCCTGCTCTCTTGCTTCCAGCTACCATTCTGGATGCTAGACTCTGTTCCTGTTTGCACTCAGAGGACTGTTGCTTAGGATGGTGATCTGTAAGTTTTCCCCTTAAATAAATAACGCTTTTATTATCCTAATTCTGAACTGCTGTGGGATTGTTTTATAGTGTCACCCAGGTTTTGTTCCTAGCATCCACACGACTCAAAATTGCCTGGAACCCAAGTTACTGAGAATCTGATACCCTCTCTGACCTCTGTGGGCAGTAAGCACAAAGTGAACATACATATATTCATATAGAAAATAAGGAGAGAGAGAAAGAGAGAGAGAGAGAGAGAGAGAGAGAGAGGGAGGGAGGGAGGGAGGGAGGGAGAGAGAATGAGAACAGGGCAGTGGCAGCAGCTTCCAGGCCTTAACCATGTCCTATCCTGGGAGGCAGCACCACCTACTGTCCACATAGAAACCTACAGTCTGCTAAAACATTTAACTGAAGGAGCCACCCCATTGCTTCATTTTAGGCAGTTCCAGTAGTTCAGGCTAGAATAATTTAGAAGGTACACTGAACTTGAAGTGATGAGATGACATTAAGATTGCACATACATGAAGTTGGTAAGGAGATCAGAACAGGAATCAAATGGGGCTAGGACTCAGCGGGCTTCACGGCCCTGTGTGGGGCCAACTACAAGAACGAGAGTGAATTCCGAACCTGGGTCTGCCTTGCCAGTTCACTTCACTGCAGCAGGAAGGAGTGTGATGTGGTCCTCAGGAGAGGCAGATCCCCTACCACAGTTTCCCTGTATCAGAAAAGGATTAGGAAACAGAAATTCTTTTTGTTGTTGTTGTTGTTTTGATTTTAATTTATTTTTTTAAAAGAGTCTTTTCTCATTTTACATGCCAAATCCATTGCCCACTCCCTCCTTTTTCTGCTTCCTCCACCTTCCCTCCACTCATCCCCCTTCCACTCCCCAGAGTGGTTAAGTCTGTGCACCAGGGAGTCAACAAAGTCTAGCACATTGCTTTGAGGCAGGACCATGGCCCTGCTCATAATATCTAGGCTGAGCAAGGTATCCCTCCAAAGAGAATGAGTTCCAAATAGCCAGAAAAAGCAGTAGGGATAAATCCTGGTGCCACTGCCAGTGACCCCACAGTCTGCCCCAGTCATACATCTGTCACCCACATTCAGAGGATCTAGTTTGGTTTTATGTTGGTTCCCTCGCTGTCAGACCAGATATGGAAGGCTTCCATTAGCTCAGGTAAGCATTTCAGTGGGTATCCCCATCATGGTCTTGACCTCTTTGCTCATATTCTCACTCTTCTCTTTCTTGACTGGACTTGAGAGCTCAGTCCAATGCTCCACTGTGGTTCACTGCATCTGCTTCCATCTGTTGCTGGATGAAGGTTCTATGGTGACATTTAAGACAGTCATCAATCTGACTACAGGGCTAGGCCAGGTCAGGCACCCTCTCCACTATTGCTTAGTGGAGATCATCCTTGCAGATCCCTGGGAATTTCTCTAGTGCTAGGTTTCTTGCTATCCCCATAATGGCTCCATCAATCAAGATATTTCTTTCCTTGTTCTCCCTCTCTATCCTTTCCCCCATCTCGACCACCCAGAAAATACAGAAATTCTTTTTTTATTGATTTGTATTGAGCTCTACATTTTTCTCTGCTCCTCTCCCTGGCTTTCTCCTTCCCTTCAACCCTCTCCCAAGGTCCCCATGCTCCCAATTTTCTCATGAGATCTTGTCTTTTTCCACTTTCCATTTAGATTAGATCTATGTATATCTCTCCTAGGGTCCTGATTGTTGTCTAGGTTCTCTGGAATTGTGATTTGTGGGCTGCTTTTCTTTGTTTTATGTTTAAAAAACACTTATGAGTTAGTACATGTGATAATTGTCTTTCTTTGTCTGGGTTACCTCACTCAAAATGATGTTTTCTAGCTCCATCCATTTTCCTGTAAAATTTAAAGTGTTGTTACTTTTTCTGCTATGTAGTACTCCATTGAGTAAATGTACCATATTTTCCTTATCCATTCTTCAGTCGAGGGGCATTTAGTTTGTTTCCAGGTTCTGGGTATGATAAACTATGCTCCTATAAACATAGTTGAGCACATGTTCCTGTGGCACAATTGAGCATCCTTTGGATATATACTCAAAAGTGGTATTAATGGGTTTTGAAGAAGATTGTTTCCTAATATTTTGAGAAATTGCCACACTGACATCCCAATGGACTATACCAGCTTGCATTCCCACCAGCAATAAAGGAGTGCTCCTTTTACCCCACATCCTCTCCAGCATAAGTTGTCATCAGTGTTTTTGACCTTGGCCATTCTTACAGGTGTAAGATGGAATCTCAGAGTTGTTTTGATTTGCATTTCTCTGATGACTAAGGATGTTGAACATTTCCTTAAGTATCTTTCAGACATTTTAGATTCCTCTGTTGAGAGTTCTCTGTTTAGGTCTGTACTCTATTTTTTAAATTGGATTATGGGTTCTTCTGGTGTCCAATTTCTTGAGTTCTTTGTATATTTTGGAGATCAGACCTCTGTCTGATGTGGGGTTAGTGAAGATCTTTTCCCATTCTATAGGCTGTTGTTTTGTCTTGTTGACGTTGTCCCTTGCTTTACAGAAGCTTTTCAGTTTCAGGAGGTCCCATTTATTAATTGTTTCTCTCAGTGTCTGTGCTACTGGTGTTATATTTAGGAAGTGGTCTCCTGTGCCCATGCATTCAAGTGTACTTCCCACTTTCTCTTCTATGACGTTCAGTGTGGCAGGCTTTACGTTGAGGTCTTTGATCTATTAGGACTTGAGTTTTATGCATGGTGATAGTTATAGATCTATTTTCATTCTTCTACAATTTGATATCCAGTTATGCCTGCATCACTTGTTAAATATGCTTTCTTTTTTCAATTTGAATTTTTTTTTTTTGCTTCTTTGTCAAAAATCAGGTATTTGAAGGCTGTGGATTAATATCCGGGTCTTTGATTTGGTTCCATTTGTCCTCCTGGTTTTTTTTATGCCAATACCAGGGTGTTTTCAGTACTATATCTCTGTAGTAGAGTTTGAAGTCAGGGATTGTGATGGCTCCAGCAGTTCTTTTATTGTACAGGATTGTTTTGGCTATCCTAAGTTTTTTTTCTTTTCCATATGAAATTAAGAACTGTGCTTTCAAGGTCTGTGAAGAATTTTGTTGGGATTTTGATGGGCATTGCACCAAGTCTGTAGATTGCTTTTGGTAAGATTGCCATTTTTACTATGTTAATTCTGCCTACCCAAGAACATGGGAGATCTTTTCACTTTCTGGTGTCTTCTTTAATTTCTTTCTTCAAAGATTTACATTTCTTGTCATACAAGTCTTCTACTTGTTTGGTTAGAGTTACTCTGAGATATTTTATACTATTTGTGGCTATTATGAAGGGTGATGTTTCTCTATTTCTTTCTCAGCCCGTTTATCATCTGTGTACAGGAGGGCTACTGATTTTTTTTTTTGAGTTAATCTTGTATCCTGCTACATTATTGAAAGTGTTTATGAGTTGTAGAATTTTCTTGGTAGAATTTTGGAGGTTGCTTATATAAACTATCATATCATCAGCAAATAGTGAGAGTTTGACTTTTTTGTTTTTGATTTGTATCCCTTTGTGTTACAGGAAGCAGCTGCTTGTTTGTCCCTGCCACCTGGCTAACATACACCCAAAATAACCACACAGAAACTGTATTAATTCAAACACTGCTTGGCCATTAGCTCTAACTTCTTATTGGCTAACTCTTACCTATTAGTTTAGCTCATCTTCATTAATATGTGTACCACCACGTGGCAATGGCTTACCACAGGTGTTAACCAGTGCCCATCTCAGGTGGAGGATTCATGGCTTCTCTGCCTCTGCCCTTTTTCTTCCCAGCATTCAATTCTGTTTTCTCCACCTACCTAAGTTCTAACTGCCAAGGCAGTTTCTTTATTCATTAACCAATAAAAGCAACACACAAACAGAAGGAACTCTTATACCACCCTTGATCTCCTTTTGGTGTCTTATTGCTGTAGCTAGGATATCAAGATCTATATTGAATACATATAGAGAGAGTGGGCAACCTTGTCTTGTTCCTGATTTCAGTGGAATTGCTGGGAGTTTCTCTCCATTTAGTTTGAAGTTGGCTGTTGGCTTGCTGTATAATGCCTTTATTATGTTTAGGTATGTTCCTTATATCCCTGCTCTCTCCAAGACCTTTATCATGAAGGGATGATGTATTTTGTCGAAAGCTTTTTCGGCACCTAATGAGATGATCATGTGGTTTTTATTTTCCAGTTTGTTTATGTGGTGGATTACGTTGACATATTTTTGTATGTTGAACCATCCCTGCATCCCTGGAATGAAGCTGACTTGATCATTGTGGATGGTGGTTCTGATGTGATCTTGGATTCAATTTGTCAGTATTTTATTTAGTATTTTTGTATCAGTGCCCATGAGTGAGATTGGTCTGTAATTCTCTTTCTTAGTAATGTCTTTTTTTTAAAGATTTATTTATTTATTTATTATGTATATAGTGTTCTGTCTGCATGTATGCCACCAGACCAGAAGAGGGCGCCAGATCTCATTATAGATGTTTGTGAGCCACCATGTGGTTACTGGGAATTGAACTCAGGACCTCTGGAAGAGCAGGCAGTGCTCTTAACCTATGAGCCATCTCTCCAGCCCCCTCTTAGTAATGTCTTTATGTGGTTTAGACATCAAGGTAATTGTAGTCTCATAAAAGGGGTTTGGCAATGACCCTTCTGTTTCTAGTGTGTGGAACAATTTGAGAAGTATTAGTATTAGTTTTTCTTTGAAAATCTTGTAGAATTCTGAGCTGAAACCATCTGGTCCTGGGCGCTTTTTTTTTTTTTTTTTTTTTTTTTTTTTTTTTTGGGAGACTTTTGATGACTGGGAAACAGAAATTCTTAAAGGATAGTATCTTCGTTTAGCTTGGCCAAGTCAGAGTCCTAGCTCTCACCTTTTCAGAAGCAGTTTTATATTTCTGTAGCCAAGGTAAACAGTTAGGGAATGTGCCTATGTCAATGCAACAGGAAGTGAGGCTGGAAGAGTTGCATAAATATTTTTCTGATTGGCACGAAGCTTAATCCTTTTCCTTCCCCGGTGTAGGCTCCTAGGAAATTTTTAATTCTCTGGGGGTCTATTAGTCTGGTAGCCAATGGAAAGGGTACCCTGACTCTCTTTAAAGTAGCTGGTCTCCCACCAGCACCAAAGTCCCAGGATGGTTGGAGGTGAAAAAGAACCAACAGCTAACATAGAGAATCCAAGGGGGACCACCAGAGATCCAAAGTATCAGTTATCACTGTACGTGGAAACTGATAAAATATCACAGGAATATGTTTACAATTGTCAATACAAATTCTTAGAAGTCTCAATGATGGTGCTGGGGATGTAGTCATCTGTGGAGTAATTGTCCAGCACACATGAAGCCCTGGGTTCCACCCCCAGCACAGGTGGCTCATGCCTGTAATCTTGAAACATGGGAGGAGGATGCAGGAGAATCAGAGGTAAAAAGTCATCCTCAGATTCATGGAGAGATCAAGGCTATCCTGGGCTAGGAGGAGACCCCACCTCAACTGTGATTCCCCCCATTTTCCAAAAGAGAAAGAGATGCCGATTGTTGTTAGTGTGGCATAAATCTATTTCATTTGTATCCTGACAATTTTCATGTTTCTCTCACAGGACTACAGGTCACTGAAGAAAGGCTTAATGTTCTCAACACTAGGCTAGGTTTAAAGGGTATGAAAGGATGGAAAGGTATAACCCTGCCCCCCATGCGGAGTGGGCAACAGCCTTCAGAAGCAGGAATGGGGTGTAGAACTGCCTAGGGCATCATTGAGGAACACCTTTGGGTGTGTGGATACAGTGTTTCCAGAGAGACTCGAATGAGGGGAGGAGACCTACACTCAAGTGGGTGTCATTGTTCCCTGATCTGGGAAACCAGCTGCCTCCACAGCTTCCAGCCACTCCTCCTCCTCGCTGTCTCCACCATGGACAGTAACGTCAAACTGTAATAAACCTGAATAAGCCCCTCCTCCCTCAGTCACAACAATGAGAGGAGAAACAAATACCTGGTGGCACCCTGGGCACCGCCACTGTTGAAGCGGAGACCATTAAGGACAATGGGGTCACTGTCCCCAGCCTCACCCAGGGACCACGGCCCTGTGGCACAACCAGAGCTCCTGGTTCCTCATGCGGGGGTCTTGGGACTCATTCTGTAAGGCTTTTCTTAAGTCCTGTGAGATCTGCGTTAAAGGCATCCAGACTTTCCTCTTCCTGTAAGCAAATATACCACACCCTGCAGCAAAGTCCATGTCCCTGCTCGGTGAGCCCTGCTCATGGGTGTATTTTCCTTTTCCTGATAATTCTGGGCTAAATCAGGATGAGTTCACCCTCTTCCCAGTCCTACTGACATGTGGGTATATATCACTCTCATAACTGGAGAAGATCCGCTCATCTGCTGGCCTTCTCCCTCGGTCTAGAGACCAAGAAAATGACCTGAAGTTGAAAAGAAGAAATTTGAGGTAGGATAGTAAGAGAGCTATTTGGGAGAGGGCTCAGACAAGAAGCAGGAAGAGGAGGAGGCACTTCCTTCTTTGGGTCATCCTTGGAAGGTGTTTGAAAGAAAGGGACAGTGTAGCCTCAGATACTATTATATGCTCTGTCTGTCTGTCTGTCTGATTCTCTCTCTCTCTCTCTCTCTCTCTCTCTCTCTTTCTCTCTCTGTGTGTGTGTGTGTCTGTCTGTCTGTCTGATTCTCTGTGTGTGTGTGTGTCTGTCTGTCTGTCTGTCTGATATTCTCTGTGTGTGTGTGTGTCTGTCTGTCTGATTCTCTCTGTGTGTCTGTCTGTCTGTCTCTCTATGTTTCTGTCTCTCTCCTGCTCTCTTTCTCTTTCATCTAGGCAGCACTGCAGTCTTGGAAAACTTGGGGGCTAATAAAGATTTGCTGACAAGATTCTACCTTAAATGCTACCAAACAATAGCAGTGAGCCCTATGGGGTAACATAGAGGAGGGACACATAAATCTCCTGCTGAGTTCTTCTCTTCAGCCAAACAGTAGAGAGGACTGTCTGCTTGTCCTTGATAGTTTACTTCTGGCCATGACACCATGCCTAAAATTTACCTTTGAACTGTAAAAAGATTCCACAGAAAACTCGCAAAACCGATTTGGGGTTTGGGTCACCTGCTTCCTCGAGGCATATGAAAAATAAAGAATAACTTTAAGTTTATGAAACACTGAACTGTTTCTGAAATGCCTATGACACTGTGATTCTTACAGCCCAGGCTCTGGCCTCTCTGATCCAGGGTGGACCTGAAGTCCAGGTCTGAGTCCACTCTCGCCTGCTCCAGATCAGCTCCACTGAGCCCTCTCACCTGGGACTCTCTGGCCTGCAAATGACCCAGTGGAGGGACTGGTGAGGTACAAGGACAACGAGGAGGACATCTGTCCCATCTGCCTGGATCCCGTGAAGGAGGCTGTGAGGACAGACTGTGGCCACCTCTTCTGCCGAATGTTCCTGACCCAGCACATGGATAAGGCCTCAGTCTCTGGGGTCCTCAGCTGCCCAGTCTGCAGGAAGCCCTACTCTGAGGGGGTCCTCGGGGACGGTTATATCTGCTTCAGCCACCAGAAGAGGGTGTGCATGTTCTGTGAGGCAAGCAGACATCTCCTGTGTGTGGAATGCCTCAAGTCCCCAGAACACCAGGCCCATGCTGAGCTCTCCATTGAAAATGTAAGTAAGTTATATATATGGGATAAGGAAAAAGTATTCAGTTATATATGTTGGTAACTAAAGGGAGTGAGAATGGAGCGGGAACAATGGTAGAGTTATTGAGAATCTGTAAACGTGATAGATGCAGAATTGCAACTTTTATTGCTTGCTAAATGAGTAGGAAAGGTGAAGGAAAAGTGACTTTTGCCCCAAGAATCACCAAGTTACCACTGAGATTGAGGAGACACGTGCACACAGTAACCAGTTAATCTGACTCACCTGCGGGTAAAAGGCAAGCAGGAGTAAGAGTAAGTTTAGAAAGCAAATTTAACCTCACAGTCTATAGAACAGAGAGAATTCAGAAATTCTCCTAATTTTATGATTTACAAGTTAAAATAAAAAAAAAAGATAGTTAAAAATTTGCCCACCAGAGCTAGGGAAAGCAGTCTAACAGACAAAGTGAGCCTGTGTCTTACCCCCTGTCATGCAGCATAGCTTCAACTAAAAGAAAAAGAAAAGACAGGTTTAAATTAAGGTAGCCTCTGAGATAAGCAGGTTAAATGCTTCTTTTCCATTTCACAATTTTGCTTCTTTGTCAAAAGTCTGCTGTTTGTAGGCAGCTGAATTTGTATTTGTGTCCAAGGTGGATTGATTTCAGTACTGTGGCTCTGTAGTAAAGTTTAAAGTCAGAGATTGTAATGCATTCAGAAGTTCCTTGATTATACAGGATTTTAAGATTGCTTAGGCTATCCTGAGTTTTTGTCTTTTCTCATAAGGTGGAAGATTGTTTTTTTCAAAGTCTGAAGAATTTTATTATAAGTTTAATGGGCATTTGCATTAAATCTGTAGATTGCTTTTGGTAAGATTGTTAAGTTTGCTATGTTGAAGCTGTCTTTACAAGAGAATAAGAGATCTTTCCATTTTCTGATGGTTTAAATTCTTTCTTCAAAGATTTAAAGTTCTTGTTATACAGGTTTTTCAATTTGTGGGATTAGAGTTACTCAAAAATATTTGTGGTATCTGTGGCTATCGCATTTATCATGTGTATAGAAGAGATACATTTGAGTTGTTTTCAGATTCTGTGTATGATAAAGTAATTCTGCTGTGAACATGGTTGAGCACGCGTCTTTGTGGTATGATTGAGCATCTTTTGTATATAGGCCTAAAAGAGGTATGGCTGAGTTTTGAGGTGGTTTGTTGCCTAGTTTTCTGGGAGTTCGACATACTAGGATGCACAGCAGCTATGGTGGAGGAGTTTCTCTTAAGCATAAGTTGTGAGCAGTGTTTTTGATCTTGGTCATGTTACAGAGATAAGATGGAGTCTCAGAATTGTTTTGGTTTACATTTCTCCAATGGTTAAGGATGTTATATTTGAGCATTTTTGAATGTCTTTCATTCATTTTAAGTTTATCTATTGAGAGTTTTCAGTTTAGGTCTGTTGCATATATTTTTATTGGATTAATTGTTCTTTTAAGACTAATTTCCCGAGTTCTTATGTTTTTGGAGTGGATTAGTGATTAGTAAAGATATTTTCCAATTCTACATCCTGATATTATGTCTTATTGACTATGTCCTTTGCTACACAGAAGCTTCTCAGTTTAGGAGACCTCATTTATTAATTGTTTCTCTGAGGCTGTGTTAGAGTTGTACCAGTGCATTCAAGTGTTAATTCTAAATTTTTCTTCTATGAGGTTAAGTATTGTTAGTTTCATGTTGAGCTCTTAAAAAGAAAAGAGAGGAGAAGACAGATTTGGTTTGTCTGATGCATTTTGGGTACAGACCATAGGTCCTCAGAGACCAGAACTCACTTTGTTTATAAATGGAAAGAGATTTTCTGGTCTCCTGGATACTGGCATGGGTATTTCAATAATAACTGCCAGCCAGTGTCCTTCTGAGTGGCCAAAAACAGAGACTATTACACAGCTACAAGGAATTGGTCAGACTAGAAATCCTGAACAGAGTAGCAATGAACTGCATTGGAAAGATGAGGAAGGCCATGAAGGAATTTTTAAGCTGTATATTATTCCTTATTTACCTGTGAACTTATGGGGCAGAGATATTATGTCCAGAATGGGAGTATATTTATATTCTCCCAGCACAGCTGTTACTAATCAGATGTTTCAACAAGGATTATTATCTAATCAAGGTCTAGGCAAGGATAATAAGGGAAAGGTGGATCCTGTCGTACCAGACAGTAGACCTCCTAGAGCAGGATTAGGGTATTTTTAGGAGAGGTCGCTGAAAGACCTGCACTCCATGCAGACCCAATAATATGGAAAAGTGATGAGCCTGTATGGGTGAGTCAGTGGCATCTAACAAGAAAAATTGCAAACTCCCCAGCAATTAGTGCAGGAACAGCTGGATAGTGGACGTATTTCACCATCTAATTCACCATGGAACTCTCCAATTTTTGTTATTAAAAAGAAATCAGGAAAGTGGAGATTAATTCAGGATTTAAGAGAGGTTAATGCAACCATGCAGCCAATGGGAGCATTACAACCAGGGCTGTCGTCTCCAGTAGCCATACCAAACAGCAGGCATAAAATTATCTTAGACTTGAAAGATTGTTTTTATACAATTCTTTTAGCGCCACAAGATTGTCAAAGATTTGCTTTTAGTATTCCTTCAGTTAGTTTCAGAGAGCCAATGAGGAGATATCAGTGGAATGTTTTGCCCCAGGACATGTTAAATAGTGCTACTTTATGCCAGAAATTTGTAGCTCAAGCTATACAAAAAGTTAGAAATCAATTTCCACAGGTCTATGTTATTCATTACATGGGTGACATTCTGCTGGCTCATAGATATGAGGATACTTTACTAGAGACATATGAATTATTACAACAGAGCCTAAGCCATGCAGGGTTAATTATTGCTCCTGAGAAAGTTCAGAGGCACCCACTTTTTCAATATCTAGGTCACATGTTATACCCCAAAGAAATTAAGCCTCAGAAGATAGAAATTAGGAAGGATGACTTAAAAACTCTTAATGACTTTCAAAGGTTTTTAGGAAATATACAATGGCTAAGGCCTTATTTAAGGTTTCCTACAGGAGACCTTGAGCCTTTTAATGAAATCCTTAAAGGAGTCAGTGATCCAAATTCTAGCAGGCATCTTTCAGAAGCTGCCAGGCAGACTCTCTCACAGATAGAGCAGGCTATACAGGAACAGCAGGCGTGCTATATCGATTACAGCCAGACATGGCAAGAATGTTTTTTACCTACAAGACTGGCTCCTACAGCAATCTTATGGCACAATGGACCACTTTTATGGCTGCATCTGCCTGTATCACCAGTAAAAGTATTAAGTCCTTATTTTGAAGCAGTAGCATCTTTAGCACAGAAAAGCAGAATGGAATCTAGAAAATATTTTGGCAAAGAACCAGCTGTAATCAATTTTCCTTACACTAAGCAGCAAATTGAATGGTTATTTCAAAATAGTGATTCATGGGCAATTGCACTTGCTCAGTTTCAAGGTCAGATTAATAATCTTTTCCCAGCTGACCGGTTACTGCAGTTCACTCAACAGCATTCATTCATTTTTCCTAAAATAGTAGCAAAGAATCCCTTAAAGGATGCTTTGTTGATTTTCACTGATGGCTCATCTAATGGAAAAGCTGCTTATGTAGTCAGTGGTGAAGGACACGTGGTACAGACTGAACCAGCTTTAGCTCAAATAGTTGAGCTGCGGGCTGTAACTCTAATATTTAAGAATTTTGCTAATAAGGCTTTTAATCTATATACTGATAGTCAGCATATTTATGATGCATTGCAAATCTTAGAAACAGTGCCATATATAGGAACTAGCAATGAACAAGTTAAGATATTGTTTCAGCAGATTCAGGAAGTCATACAATGTAGAAAGTTACCATGTTTTGTGGGACATATTCATGTCTTCCCGATTTGTTAGCTGAACGTAATGCTCTAGCTGACGAACTTACAAAAATAATTGCTCTATCTCAGGTTGAACTTGCACAGCAATCATATGCTTTGCACCATCAAAACAGCTTAAGTTTAAGAAAGCAATTTAAGCTGACCAGAGAAGCTGCCCGACAAATTGTGAAACAATGTGAAAGATGCCCTCAATATCTACCTGTGCCTCATTTGGGGGTAAATCCCGAAGGACTGCTTCCTAACCATATATGGCAAATGGATGTAACTCACATTACTGAGTTTGGAAAATTGAGATATGTGCATGTGACAATTGATACATACTCAGGATCCATGATGGCCACAGCACAAACTGGGGAAGCTGCCAAGCATGTAATAACTCATTGCTTAAAATGCTTTTCATGCATGGGAAATAAAGACGGTAATAAAGATGGTAATAAAGACGGACAATGGATCCGGATGTTAACAAAGCTTTCCAAAGATTTTATACTCAATGGAATATTGTTAATAAAGCTGGTATTCCATATAATCCTCAAGGTCAAGGAATTGTGGAGCGTGCACACAGCTCCTTGAAAACACAACCCCAAAAATAAAGACAGGGGAGTTGTATCCTCAGACGCCACACAATGCCTTAAATCATGCATTGTTTACACTAAACTTTCTAAATACGGATGTCCATGAGCAATCAGCTGCAGACAGATTGTGGCATAATGGTACAAAAACCACATTTGCTAAAGCAAGGTGGAAGGATCCTTGCTCTGGAATTTGAAAAGGACCCGATCCCATCCTAATCTGGGGTAGAGGGCATGTCTGTGTTTTCTCACAGGATGAAAATCAAGCCAGATGGCTTCCAGAGCGACTGATTCGATGCACTCAGCAGAAGGACAACGGACATGAGGACAGCTTAGCTGACAACCGCCCAGCAGAATGAACAGAATGAGAAGAGCTCCAGGAGGAATCCTGTAACACAGCCCACAGAGAGGAGCCTGATCTGGACCTGCAACTTGCTGCTTCGCTGCAGGGAGACTTTGGACAAAGAGATCCTGCTGAGATGAGCTGACTGCGGTGTCTGCAGCTGGCTGTGGTGTGAAACCTGTTGTTGCTTTAGAAATAAGATACAAACTGAACATTTGGGTGTTCTCGGTTTATGGGACACAGAACTCATTTTGAATAAAATATTAAACCTAAGAACTAATACCTAAGCTTTCCCCTCAGGGAAAGAAAGACTCAAAATAAAGAATGACTAAAACCCTCTTAAGTTAACAAGGGGGCAGACTAAGGGTTTAACAGTTGCACAGTGACTGAAAATGGGATTTAATAACAGCAAATGGTATTATACTCTTAATGGTAATGACCTGATATTTACAGCTGCATATAAGGTGATGGGAAAAATCTGGTAATGACCAATAGTGCTAAATACATCAGTAATGACTGAAAAGAATGTGAAATTATGGTAAAGAAAGAATATGAAAGAGTTGATAATGCCCAACTAAATATGAAATTATGATAACTGGATATCTGGTATTGACTGGCTAAATATGAAATTATGATATAAAAAATTGGAAGATTGGTATTGACCAATAATGTGGAAAAATCATGATTGTGAATTGTTGCGATCGGAAATTGCTGAAAGAGAGGTTGTGACGGTGAATGTTGAGAGTTGATACGTATGCTGAGAATCTTAGCTCTAAATGATGTTCTATACCAGCGGAAGAAACATTTTCAACTCAGGCGACTCTACTCTCCTTTAAAATAGGAGACTATAGCCTTTGGGAGCATAATTATTCATAAAGCATTATGATATATCCTGACAAAAGATATGGCTGATACACAGGGCCTGAAAAGTATATTTTCTCTCCACTAATCTCTTTGCCTTACAGAGATCAGCAGTCAATGACGGGTTTGAAGCTTCTTCTCCCCAGATGCCTAAGATAGGTGCTCGCATATACGAATGCCTGTTTCAAAGACAGAAAAATTTGGGCAAATGAAGAAGACTTTGCCCAAGCCAGGTGTGATCTGTCTGTCCTGTTGCAGAAGCACAGGTATTATTAAAATTAATAAGAGTGGATTGTAGGCCCATATTTCTGTATGGTGTGGCAGCCAGAATCTAAAGCCATAGGCCCCACCTGTGATGGTCACATAGCCCTGCAGACAAGCTATCACTGCCCTAACAAAGGGTCAGGATGTTGTTGCTCCTTTCTTTGTAGTTTGGAAGATGCCTTATAGAGATGCTGATTTAAGTCTATGTGACAGCTAGCATCCACAGCAGACAGGTAGATGCGGACGTGACAAAATGCCATTTATCTGGTTACCTAGGAGACAGGTCTGGTGTATTTTCCCGCTCAGTTTATTTGTTGGTATAAAAGCTGTTTGGATAATAAATGAGGGGAGATCTTCAGGAGAGGAGAACCCTAAGATGCCCTTCTGTGATGACCGTGTAAGCTGTGTCTGATTATTCCTTGTGGCTCCGTACCAGTCCAGTTAGGGAAAATGGTTATCTATGTTGGGGCCCACGAGCTCTAACAAAAATGCCATCAGCCACTACAAGGTAAGGCTGTGCCACCCCCACCTGCCCCTGCCACTGGCTCCACAAGTTACTGCTTCTAAGCCTGGCTCCTCACAGAGGCTGTGAATGACACCTTCCTTTGAGTCTTTTTGGTCAACCAACTTGAAGCCCTGGTCTTTGTTTCTGTGTGCCACTGCTAATATCAGGGTTTCCAGGGCTCTGTGTGTCTGTCTAGGTGATCCTGCCATTGTGATGGCAAAGTCCCAGGAAGCATGGGCCACTGTGTTTGCTGCAGCTGTATAGGTAGATTCTGTACTAGATAACAAGAACCCCTTCTGGACCAAGATGATACGGTTCCCTGGGTGGATGGTTCTAGAACCCAGTCTGGACATGCAGTCAAGATTTACCTGTGCTCACAGCTACCTTTCAAAGATCTCAAATCTGAAAACATGTCCTTGTCCCCCTCTCCTTCCTTTACTGGTTATTATTGTTGTCTCTTGCTTTCTTTATTTTTTTTTCTAAAATCGATCCTCACTTTTGACAGTAAATTCAGGCAACACCTAAAGATTAAATAGCAAAACTAAAAATCTTGCCTCTGGGATAAGAGTTAGTTGAGGGGAAAGGAGACTGCCGTGAAGCTTTACTCTGAATTCAACTCTGGAACCCACATGGCAGGATGGAAATGGCTCCCACTGACTGTCCACTAACCTCCACACAAAATCCATGGTGTGTTCCCCCTTCCAAATAAATAAATGTAATAAAATGATAATGAATCTTTCTTCCTGTCTTTCCCTATTCTGAGACAGAGACAGACACTAGACATGTAGCTCAGTGGAGGAGTCCCTGCCTGACATAAAAGAAGCCATGGGTTCAATTCCCAGTACCTAGAGAAATAAAACAGTAAGTGCATAAAGGACTCTATTTTTTATCTATTTTTATGTGCACATATGATGTGATGGGGGGTGTGCCCTTGCATGCACATGGCAGCCAGAACTTTGTGAAGTCAGTTCTCTCCCTGTACCTCGTGGGTTGTCAGTCTTGGTGGCAAGTGCCTTTACCCATTGAGTCTTTTTTCTGGCTCCCTCCTTTTTTCAAAACTGTATCTTGTTTTTATCATCTAATAATATGTTTTGGACATTTCCCCACTTTTTCCATTTGTCTATCCAGACCTCCTGAGCATCTTTCAACAACTGCATTCTGTCCAATACTGTGAATAAATCACAGGTTAGGAAACTGGGCTATACTCAGGTATTGTTTCTAGGTTACATAGGATGTTATAATGATATCTTTTAGCATGTATTCTGCAGAATTTAAAATACCCAAGATATTTTGGTGAAAATATAAGATAAAATTACCTTCTCTAAGCTATAGTAAATTGTCCCACTACCTTTTATTGAAGGTACCATGTAGATCCTGCCCTGCCCTGTTACTCTGTATGTTCATGCCAGTGTGCCAACGCTCCTCCTCCCCCTTCTCATCTTCCTCCTCCCTTTGCTTCTTTCTCTCTCCCTCCCCCTTCTTCCTCTCATAGTTCTAAGGATAAAGATTGAGCCTAGGGTCTAGCATATGCAAGGCAAGTATGCTATGCTAGTATACAGTATTCTTTTTTAGTTTTTATTTTAAGACCGAATCTTACTTTTGATTCCCATGTTGCAAGCCTCCAGAGTAACTAAGATTGCAGGTGGATGCCACCAGAATCACCATGTTAAGACACCTTAAGAATTGTAAATTTTTCATTGATTTTTATTGAACTCTACATTTTTCTCTTCTCCCCTCCCTGCCTCTCCCCCTCTCAACTCGCTCCAAGGTCCCCATGCTCCCAGTTTACTAAAGAGGTCTTGTCTTTTTCTACTTCCCATGCATATTAAATTTATGTAAGTTTCTCTTAGTGTCCTCATTGTTGTCTAAGTTCTCTGGGATTGTGGTTTGTAGGATGGTTTTCTTTGCTTTATGTTTAAAAACCACCTATGTTGGCACAGCTTTATTTTTCTAGCATATATTAATTACACAGAGCAATGGATTTCATTAGAATACTTTATAAACATATGTAACATTGTATTTTTAAATACACACACACACCAGAAATATATAATAAATTAAAATTTTAATTGTGAAATGTAGTATGTTCTATGAGTGTTTCCACTACACCCCCTTGATGATTAATCTATTCCAATAGTAACCTGCTTAAGGTTGGAGGGTCAATGGAGGCCAAGGATAGCTATGGATATGGCATAACACAAATTAGAAATTTAAATCAACATGAAGAGTGGTTTACAATTTTACTTTTAAGTTGAAGGCAGAGTTGTTGAGGGTAACAACATTGATTTGAATTGTCAAAAGGTCACAGCCCTGACTGAAGATTGTCCTGTCTATAAACTGGCACAGGCCTAGCTGATTCTGCATGTGGCCTCTGGTTCTCAGACTTCAGGAAAGGGCGAGAGTCGGGTGCTCAAGTTCAGAGTCATAGGAACTGCAGGTAGTGAAGTAGAGAGAGGGGCAGGCAGGGTGCTGGGCAGCATCTTGGACTTGCATCTCAAGCAGGGAGTGGCCAGATATTTTCCAATGGGCTGTTGCTGAAGTTTGGCTACTTCCAATTGTGTCCTTTTATGAAGTTCAGCAAAGAAAAGCCTTGTGGTTAATATTTGGAGATTCCACTTTCTTCTTTATTCACAAAAAGAAGTATGTGTAGGGTGTTAGGGTGTATGGGGTGTGTATTGTGGGTAGTGTGTGTAGGGTGTGTTGGGTATGTGGAGTGTGTAGTGAGTGTAGGGTGTGTAGTTTGTGTAGTATATATAGGGTATGTAGGGTGTGTATTGTGCTTGAGCAGGACCAAGCTTCATTCCTGCCAATTGCATCTCATTCAGTCATGAGGAATGGGTGGGGAAGAGACTGAGGGACCCACAGAGGTGCAGCCCTAGAGGCTCAGGGTGATAGAGCTGCGGGCAGTTTGGAGCCCAAAAAAGGGGAAGACCTGTCTGTCAAAGGAAGTTTGGAAGGTGTAGATGTGTTTGTTAGTGGTGGCATCATAGAAGACCACATCTCCTCGATCATAATCCACATAGACACCCACTTTCCTAAGACAGATTGAGAGATTCTCCTGGATACTGACGTTGGTGATTGGCTGACATCCAGAGGATGAGATCTTCAGTGCCCACAAGCAGCATGACTCAGAGTTCTGAATCTGGGACCCCTGAGGCAACTCAGCGACCACACCCACTATGCAAACTCTTCCAGGGAGTCCCTGTATTTTCACCTCCCACACCCCAAGGCCTGAGGAGAGGCCTGGGGAGCCCCTCACACAGTGGAAAGGATAAAGTTGTCGAGGTTTTGCCTGCGTATTCAATGTGCTGTCGACAAGGTACAAGCTTGCTTTCTTTAGATCCTGAGAAAAGGTGAGGTTTGGGTCAGCTGAGGTCGAGTCCAGGGTCACAGGTACTGTGGGAAGATAAAAAAGAGTGAAGAGGGATAGTTTCAGGCCAAGTCCTCCAGAACCCTGCTTTGAGCTTCTCATGATGTAGCTAGAGGGAGAATTTCTCCTTCAAATTCCAGTCCCTGTCCTCAGAGAAGACTCTTGCCTGTTTCTTTTGGTTTTCTGAGAAGGGGGTCTCATATAACCCAAGCAGGGCTGAAATTTTCTGTGTAGCTAAGGACGATCTTGAACTTCTCATCTTTCAAACTGCACCTCCCTAGTGCTGGAATTGTAGATGTGGGATACCATGCCCATGCTCCCTAAACCCCTGTCCAGTACCTCTCCCCACTCTCCATCCCCAGGCCTCAAACTTAGCCCCTGATTTTCAGAGGTTCTGTTCTGTGAGTGCAGAGGGAAGCTCCCCCAGTCCACATGGTAGTAGAATCATTTCAGGAAGAGGCCTTGAACCAAGGTCATAACACCCTGGACAATTTGGATCTTCTAACAATGTAGATACATCTCCATTTCCACATTTCCTGGTTCTCATATGACAGACAGTTGGAGCTACTATGAGAGGTCAAGGTTCTGCCTGATTTCCAAAGCTGGGGTCACCACTAGCCTGACTTTCTAAAACTGAGTTCCTGGGGCCAGGAGGTGACTCAGCTGATAAGGCATGTGCCCCCAAACCTGACACCTGATTTCAGTCCAGAATCTCACATGGTGGGAGACTGACTTCCCCACTCATCCTTTGACTCCCACACATAGGCACATGTGTGCATGTGTGAGTGCACATGATAGCATGTAATGACTCAAACACAGGAGGACTGGAAGAAGTGGATATTCAGAGACCCTTGGTCTGCCCCCACCCTCGTATTATGGCTCAGACATTGAATGGCAGTTTATCAAAGCTACAGTGTCTTTGTCTTATTCAAAAGCTAGAGCATCAGTGGTCCCGGCTCTGCTAAGGTTTAGAAAGTGGGAACATTTTAGCCCCTCATTTGGTGTTGCATCTCAGCTTTTGCTGCAATGCTAGTTCTCCTCTGCTGTGTGTGGGGTTGGGGAGATGGTGGATGTGGAAGTGAGCATTAGAGGAAGTGGTCAGGGTCACTGGGGTAGGTAAGGGGCATGACCCAAGCAGATTTTATCCATTTCTGACACCCAGACTTGGCTAAGTTGAATTACTGGGTGCAGGGAGATAGGGACAATGAACATTGGGAAGACAGTGGTAGGAACTTCTATGGTCTTCCAGGGGCATCAGAGTCAAAGCAATTGGAAAGGAGCAGAACTGGGTGAGAATAACCACCATGTCGGGTCATCTTCTGTTTTGTTGGAGGTGCTCATTGCCAGGCATAGTGGTGCATACACCTCTAATTCCAGCACTTGGGAAGCTGAGACAGGAGAACTACCATGAGTTCAAAGATAGTGTGGGCTACACGTGACTCTGTCTCAAAAGCAAGCAAGCAAACAAACAAAGGACTGGGGGAGGTGCTTTGGCTGTGCAGGCATGAGGACATGATCCCCAGCATCTAAGGATAAAAATTGGGTGTGGCCCTTGCACAACTGTAACCCTGGTGCACAGTAGCAGGGATGACTGGATGGGCATGGGCCTCAGTAGCAAGACAGCCCATACTATCTAGTGAGCTTGAGGTTCGTGAGAGATCTTGTCCATGAAACTAAGGAAGAGTGTGAAAGAAGATGCCTAAGTCTAGGCTACATGAGTACACATGCACACACACAGACACACACCACACACACATACATACACACCCACAACACCCCCATTCACACACCACACACATGCATTCACATACACATCACACACACACATGGACACACACACACCACCCACACACATGCACAGACACATACCATACACACCACAGATGTACACACACACACACCACAAACACACAAAAAATGCACACACATACACAGACACCACACACACACACATACATGCCCATACACACATCATACATAAATGCACACATACACATGTGAGCACATGTGCACACAAACACCACACGCATGCAGACACACACATACACACACACATGCATGCACACCAGTCAGAGGGGAAAAAATGAACTAATAAAAGACAGGTGAGATGGCTTGGCAGCTACAGATACAGATGCTTGCTGTCTACGCCCAAAACTCACATAAAAAGTTAAGGTAAGGAGAGAATGGTCTTCACAAAATAGTCCTCTCACCTCAGTTATGTATAAGTATGCACACACAACAATGACCAAGAAATAAAATTTTTTAAAGGGAAAAACAAAAGAGGGTGGGGGAGCGAGAAGGAAAGGGCAGCATCCTGGGGTGTGCAGCCCACAACTCTGAGGCTGTCAGTGTGCACAGAGCCCAGGTCACAGCCAGCTCCTCCTCCAGGAACATAGGGAAAGGGGCCCAGTTTTGCTGTAGAGCAGAGCTCAAGAGGGTGCTGTCCTAGAAAGGAGGCCTCAGAGTAGAAGGGGATGGAATAGGGTTGAGCATTAGGTACTGCTGAGCTGCAGAGGCACGAGGAGGGACATAGACCAAGCAGCAGGGTACACCTGCACATTAGGGGTCCCCTGTTGGAGGCTAGGCTTCTGCTGTATCAGAGCCGTGAATGAACAGAACACTTTGACCTGCACACCTAGAAGACACTTGCTTCCCTACAGGAAGCCCCGTGTGCCAAGCATGAATCCTACCTGAGCTGAGCAACTCTGAGTTATTCTTCTGTAACAGGTACCCTAAGATTTGAGAGAGAAAACAAATTTTTAGGTTAATAACAAGTGTTTATAAATTAAAAGTCATATTGGGGATGAGCAGCTGATCCTGGCTTTTATCCTAACAACCCTCAAAGCTGGACCAATCAGATGACATCATTACAGGTCTTTTCCCTGTGGGTCTCAACTCCTCAGCTCTGCTGGGCTAACCAGGCCTGTTAGGTCAGCTCCAGTTACAGACTGAGCTGTCTGCACCTGAGCCTTGTTCAATGAAGAAATACATCTATAAATTTCCATTCATTATAAACATTTTTTAATTAGTGGGGGTGTCACTATGATTACCTAAATGTAAAATAATAAAACAATTCTGTAAGCTTGTTCTTCATTGGTGTACACACACACACTGGACCTTCCACCCTCAATCTCCCATTGAAGAGAGATTTTGTATTCTTCACTTCCCAAACAGCAGGGTATGCACACACTTACAGTTCTCCTTGTCCTTTTTATCCAAGCTGTTCAGGAATGTGCTTTTATCTTCCTTCCATTCAGTGATCAGAATGTCTGCAAGGAGAGAGTGAAGGAGATGGAGAGTCCACAGAGGTTAAGCAGGCAACGGGGATCACACAGTGAGGCACTGATTGCTGATGTGGGAAATGTGGTACTGGGATTTCTCTCATAGTCTCAGTGGACCAAGAAGACAGCCAACAGGGAGAGCTGCCCTAGGGTCTCCCTGAAGTGGCTCTCCAGTACAGCCCAGTTCAGAACAGAAGTATTAGGAGCCACAAGCATAAGCCACTGAATTTGGTATTTTCTCGATGCTGTTTTGAAACTCTAAAAGACCAGGGCTTGTTGACACTCTGGAAGCTGACACAGGAGGATGACAGCTTTAATCCACAGAACATAGTGAGTGCCAGTGTCTCAAAAGGAAAGAAAAACGGAGCTGGAAAGAGGCCTCAGTGGTTAACAGCACCAGGGACCCCAGTTCAGCATCCACTAAAACTCCAGTCCCAGGATATCTGGCACCCTCTTCTGACCTCCATGGACACCAGGCATATACACAACACATGCACACAACACCCATACAAATAAAATAAATGAAACACTTAAAAAAGAAATGAGTACAATGAATTAAATAATATATTTTCTTTAGCTCAGAGTGTTAAACATACTGCCGTTTCAGCATGTCCAATAAAGGTTGAGTGTTACCTGGGGACAGTGCTGGGTGCTGGAGACCCAGTTACTCAGAAGATCACTGCGGTCTTCCATAAGAGACTACCCTGGACAATGTTTCTGTTTGATTTTGTTTTCATTGCTATATTTTATGCTCTATTTTAATATTAAGTCTTTCAGAGTCAATGTGTATTCTTTACTTACACTATGTTTGAATGCTGTGTTTTGGTGCCCAGGGGTAGAGGTGATAAGCAACAACCAAATTGGGGACATACTTCTAGTCCCATGTTCACCACCAAATAAACAGGAAACTTTCTGAGCTCAGAGGTGCTTTGACTCTGGGGATGTAGCTCAGATTGCAGAGTGCTTGTCAAGCAAGCATGAAGTCCTCAGCACTAAACCTGATACAACACAGCATGAGAAATTTCTGCATAATGGTTCTCTGAAGGTACTCAGCATTCAGCCTGGATTCTGAAAAGCTCAGGGGCTGGCACCAGAGACGTCAGGCAGTATCTGGGGTGAAGAAAAGAATTCTGAGGCAGGTAAGCAAAGGAAGTTGCAGGCATCTCTTACCTATTGATTCTTTCAGGCTTTCTATGATGGACTCGTGTCTTGCCTTTGCTTCACTGATTTTTTTCTCCAGGTTCAAAGGAACTGGGGTTGGGTTGTGAAACACAAATTCTTTACCCCTGTGAAGATATGTTGATCTGAGTTGTAAGTTCAGGGATAGAGTGTGGGCAGGAAGGACCTGGGAGCTGGTTCCTGGGATGGAGGCAGAGTGATAAATACAGTCTAGAGCCAGGGAGATGAGTGTCAGGGTGTTGACAGAGGTTTCTGTCCTGCCTGGTCCTTTAGCCTTTCAGTCACAAAGAAACATACAGAGGTCTACATTAATCATAAACTGGTTGGGCTATTAGCTCAGGCTTCTTATCAACTCCTATAACTTATATTAACCCAAAATTCTTGTCTGTGTTAGCCACATGGCTTGGTATCTTTTATCCGCGAGGCATTCTCATCTTGCTTCCTCTGTCTGGGTGATGACTGCAGAGTGTGCCTTTCCTCTTCCTAGAATTCTCCTGTTCTGGTTGCCCTGTCTCTATTTCCTGCCTGGTAGTCCCGCCTATACGTCCTGGCTGGCTATTGACCAATCAGCATTTTATTAAAGTAGTACAACTGATCAAACTTTGCAGGATATAAGACCATTGTCCCATAGCAAGGGGGCCAGGACAGGAATGCAGGACTGAATGAGATCAGACCCAAGAATATATGGAAAGGAAGATGGGAGATGGATCAGAGAAGAGAGAAGGGACAGGAAGTAGGAGGTAGAGTAGGAAACCCAGGGTTTACCCACTTGACCAAGAGGAATATGGGAGAGGAGTACAGCTGGGAAAGAAAGACTGCTTTTCTGTATGATTATTTTGGGAGTCTGAGCAGCCAGGAACAACTGAGCAGCCTCAATACAACAAATTGGTGCTGAAGCTTGTGCCAGTTTAATCCACATAAAATCTGAGCAAGCTTAAAAGGTAATTTTAGATACAAAAGAACAAAGTTAAGCATGGCTTCTTGGTAGCCAGCATTTTGCTAGTGGCATAGCAGGTGCTTTATGAGAGGTCTTCCAGATTCAGAGGTAGCATAAAAAAAATCTGTATAGTTTTGAAATGGCAGCTTTCTGGGCCATGCTACCATCAGAAACTTGAGTCTTTTAGGAGGCTGAGCATTTAAATGGGGTTTGTGGGCAGTGTGCTGCAAGTACTTCATGGCAGCATGGGCCAACTGGTTATCAGGGTTGAGGTGGTAAGGGTGGCCCCGAACCAGCAGTCTCAAAGGCAGTGAAAAACTTCCACCGTGTTGTACTGGGCAAAGCAAACAGGCAGGGTCCTGTTTGTCCTAGAAATGCTGCCACTTAGGTTTTTAAGAAGGGCTTAGCATTTTAAGACGTCATCTTGTTCAGAAAAGAATTACAGATAGACAATAAGGACAGATTTAGACATAAAAGACCTCTAAATGAGACACAGTGTGTTTAAAAATTGTAGGTCAGTGTGGGGAGAAAAGGAAAAGAGAATAGAGAGCTATAAAAGGAAGTAAATGGTTTATAAAAAGCAATAAAATAAAGTCTTTAAAGAGACAGAGTACAGACTGTCAAAGATTAAAGAAGTAAAGATAAGAAAATAAATATTAAAAAGTACTAGAGTAAGAAAATAAGCCACATAAAGATGGAATCTACACATAGAGTCTAGATTATGTATATTATTGTATTTTTTGAATTTTTTGTGAAGGAGCTAAGTACAGAGACACATTTCATTATATGGACTGCTAAGTAAAGCCAACATAAAGGTATGTTGACTTCAGAATTTGGGTCTAAGGATTTGTTACTTTGGAAAAGAGGTTCTTTTGTTTCCACAGAGGATGAGAACCTATAGATTGTTTCTAGATGAATGTGGTTTGATGGACCATCTAAAAGATTTCCATAGAACCCCAATAAATACTTTGGCCAACAAACTGCAGGAAGTAGTTTGGAAAGAACTATGCCAAAATTTCCAAATATTATTTATAAATTTTTTTATATTTAAAAGGATATGATATAGAGATTTGCATTGGTATGGATCTTAGTTTATTGTTTGTTATATGTATCTTTCTGTTCTTAATTAAGGTATTGTGTTTATGTGGCTCATTAAAAATCTAATGTATAATAAAGAAATATAGGTTAATAGATAATCATCTATAATATTCATATTTCAGTTAGATAGTTATTCTTCAAATCTTTCAGAGACCTTCAGAATATGGCACTTAGATGTTTTAAAATCTAGATTTTTTCCTGACAATGAGACACATCTGCTCCTGGAGGAACCAATTACTTCAAGAGGAAGATGGGCACTGAAGAGGCTCCTTATAGCATTGGTTAACCATTTGGGCAAAAACTGTTCTTTCCTGGACTGCTTGATGCTATGCTGTATGAACTAGACATGCTGGGTCCACAGAGAAATTACTGCTAAACTTGCATAAAAGTGAGACTATCCTTTGGGGTTTCTGCTTCATAAAAGAGTCTGCTAGACATTCTGCAGGACACATAATAAAGTGACTTTTAAATTGCCAATATGGGAGTAACTGCCTTTGAAATTTCCTGCTTCATAAAAAAGTCTGCTGTATATGATGGGCCAGTAGGCTGAAAATGGATGCCCCGTAGGTATAGAAGAACTTTGGGTGACTGTGCAGACAGCAACATGTCTCTGTCAATTCTAGAGTTTTGGGAGTTGCTTAAATGCACTTCCTGTTTATTTAGGTAATTATATCCTGGAGTCTTTGATGGAGTTGAAGAATGGATAGTTATAGATATAGTTTTCTTTAGTTATGATAAAAGATAAAGTAACTATAAATATTGTAACTATAATTCTTGCTTGATATCTGTTTTGTTATATGTAATTTTACTATGTTAAAGTTAAAACCTTCCTTTTATTTAAACAGAAAAGGGGAGGTGATGTGGGATCCCCATCTGTATGCTGTAAATACCATTGGTGAATAAAGAAACTGCCTTGGCCTGTTGATTGGGCAGGGCAGTGCTAGGCGGAGAAAACTAAACTGAATGCTGGGAGTAAGGGGACAGAGTTAAAAAGGAACTATGGAGCCGATGCCAGAGACAGACATGCTGGAAACTTGCTGGTAGGCCATAAGCTTCATGCCAAAATATAAAATACTGGAAATGGCTTAATACTAGATGTAAGAGCTAGCTAGCAATACAGTAATTGTCCAAGCAGTGATTTAAATAATATAGTTTCTGTGTGATTATTTCTGAAGTCTAGGCAGGTAGGAAAACAAACAAGTGGCTTTCTACTACAGATCAGACCCTTGAAAATATGGAAATGAAGATGGAAGATGGACCAGAGAAGAGAGAATGGATAGGGAGTAGGAAGGTAGAGTAGGAAACCCAGGGTTCACCCCCATGACCAAGAGGAATATGGGAGGGGAGTGCAGCTGCTCTAAAGCTGGGTGTTGGCGAAAAGAGCTATGCCCAGCAGACCACATGCTCCTGTGGCCAGCTTGGTCTTCTACACCTGCAGGCTAAAGGGTTTATAGTTGAGTTATTGAAGAATGTGAACATGTTCGGATATATCTTGAATGTTGTATGTGTGAGTGAACCAGAAAGCATAGTGCACTTGGGATGCCCATCATACCTGCCCAAGATGTCATTGATGCCCTGGAAGAGAAAGAGAGAACAATGTCAGAGCTTGCCTGAGTCACAGGCACCAAGAAGGGGTTCAGACTCAGCTGGAGGCAGAGTGAGAACACCCCAGTTTTCCACCCTCTCCTTCCTCTCTCTGTCTTTCTGTCCCTGCTGTCTCTGTCTGTCTGTCTGTCTGTCTGTCTGTCTGTCTGTCTGTCTGTCTGTCTGTCTGTCTCTTCCTGCTCTTTTCTCCTCCCATTCCATTCTGAACTGCTATCCCCAAAACTCATGATACAGTTGAGATAGTGTTTACACCTCAGGATAAACAGAGTGAAGAGAGAAGAAAGAGTGACATTTGGGAGACAGGTGTTGCCTCTGATATAGAACCAGGGAGCTCAGCTTGGCAGTGTTAGGACAAAGGTGGAGTGGCTGTCCATGGTTCTTTAAAGAAAACACAGAAACCAGGTGTGTTAGTCCTGGCACTTGGGTGTCCTATTATTCCTTCCGCTTGGTTTTGTTTGTTTGTTTTTATCTGAGACACTCTAATGTATCTCAGGCTGGCTTGAATTCTCTGTGTAGCCAAGAAGAGTCCTGAACCACCAAATCTGTGTCTGACTCTGAATGCTGAGAGGACAGGAAGGCACTAACACCTCAGTCCTCCCCACCAATTCATTTTTACTATTTTAAATCTAAATTTAAAAAGTGAATCATTGTAAGTACAACTTTATTGATTTACTAGGATTAACTACATTTTATGTAAGCAATTAATGATTTAGCATCTAAACTGAGATGTGCAAAATAAACAAGAGTTTAAGACTCAGAACAAAAAAATAAACTCTTACAAATATGGATTAGCTCATGAATATGTCTAAAGAGGTTGAAATAATTACATTTGGATTATTGAATTAAGTAAATTGTTAAAGTGTTTTTATTAAATTACTTTTATCTGATTTTTTTTCCCTGCCTGGCCTGGAATTCAATTTGTGAGCCAGGTAGACTTTGAATTCACCTCTCCCACCCAAGTGCTGGGATTAAGGTGTACCACTATGCCTGATTCTTTTTTTCTTTTTAATATAGTTACTAGAAATATATCTTGAAATATAGTTCTTTTTATTGAGTTTTATTTTTAAGTTTCATTAATTTTTAAGAATAATGTAGAAAAGATTTTATTATATTAAATTTTTATTTATAAATATATTTTTTCATGTATGAGTGCTCATATGCCCACATGACAGAGGAGGGCATCAGATCCCATTATAGATGGTTGTGAGCTGCCACGTGGTTGCTGGGAATTGAACTCAGGACCTCTGAAAGAGCAGACAGTGCTCTTAATCAATAAGCCATCTCTCCAGCCCTATTTTTACTGTTTTTAATATGTGTGTGTGTGTGTGTGTGTGTGTGTGTGTGTGTGTGTTGTCTGTGTGTGGGCATGTAGATGAGAATGCAGGTACCCTACAAAGCCAGAGTGATCAAATCTGCTGGATCTGCAGTTACAGAAGGAGGTCAGAGGAAAACTTGTGGGAATTGGCCCCATTCTTCCACCGTGTGGGTCTTGGGATTGGTGGCAAGTGCCTTTGCACAATGAGTCTGAGAGATGCTTTAAAGAAACATATGTGTCCTACATTACAATTCTAAACTGTGAGCTGGGTGTAGTGACCCATGTAAGGAGATGGAGAGATCAGTAATTCAGTGTTACCCTTGATCACATGACCTTTGTCCTAACACTGCCAGGCTGCCTAGGTCTTAGGTGGCCCCTGTGAAGGGGTCAGCAGATCCCCCAGAGGGATCAAGACCCACAGATTGAGAACTACTGGGTTAGGGGAAGCAGGGCAGAAGTTGGTGGATTAGTTCAGGAAGGCAATAAAAAGTAATAAAGAAGCCACACCTCATATATGAGGGTTATTAGGATAAAGGGGTGGAACAGCTTTAGAGAGGAACAGCACATTATGTCAGAGAAAATACAAATGGAGTCTTGTGGGGAGCAACAGGCATCGCTTTAAACCTGACAGGAACCTCAGGCAAATCCCCAGAGAATGAAAAGTAACTAACTTTTATGTCCTTTCAGAGAGTGATAGGAGTTTCTTAAAAATTCATTTCAGGGGACAAAGGACATGGAGGAGTCTGATATTAGGAGTTGTTAGGCCACAGTATAATACAGATTCTTAAGTATCTTTCAGAGAGAGAGAGAGAGAGAGAGAGAGAGAGAGAGAGAGAGAGAGAGAGAGAGAGAGAGAGAGAGAGAGAGAGAGAGGGTCTGTTCCCAAAGCACTGACCTCCAGTAGCTCCATGGATGGCGCTTGTAGCCTATTTTCCAGGGACCTTGTGAGGTTTCTGAGGGTGGTCAGCTGTCCCTCTGTGACAGAGACATACTCTTCTATCTGCTTGACTCCCTCCTGCTCCAGCCAGCTCAACCTGGACAGGAGGAATCTCTCTTCCTCGTCCAGTCTCTGGCGCACATGTTTAAATTCCTCAAGGATCTTTAGTTTCTCTAGATGCACCTGGGCCTGGGGGTAAGGGAAGGGTTGCAGAGATGAGGGAGGAATGAAAGAGGAACCCCCAAGCTTCCTTTAAGCCCATCATTGACTTTTTAAATCAATCAACCATCAACCAATCAATCAATTAACTAATTACAGGCAAAGTCTCACTATATATAGTCCTGGATAGCCAGGAACTGACTAAGAACAACACGTTGGGTTTGTATTCACAGAGATCCATCTGTCTCTGCCTCCTAAGTGCAGGAATCAAGGGCATGCACCATCTGAAACCATTCACTCTTCAGGAGTATTTAAAGATTATTCTGAGACAGGTTTAGAATAGCTTGCTGGACCTTACCTGTGGGAAAGGGGGAGGGACAAGGAGATAAAAGCACTTCCTGTGTTCAAAGATTTAGGCTCAATGACTGACTTTTTTTTAACCTTCAAGGACATCAGTCAGATGCACAACTAGAAATCTTAGCACTTGGGAAGTGCAGACAGGAGATTCAGGAAGCCAAGGCCAGGCTCCATTCAAGGCCAGCCTGGACTACTTGAGCCACTCTCTCAACACACAAACATCACCATCTAAAACCCAGGATAAGGTTATAGTTCAGTTGACAGGGTGCTTGCTTAGCATGTGTGTAGTCCTGGATTCCATTCTCAGCACTGCATAGTCTGGGAATGCTGTTATAGCCCTGTAATTCCAGTACTGGGGGAAAGACAAAAGGGTCAGAAATCAAGGCTATCCTTTTTCTGTATAACAATTTCTAGATTGTGCTACGTAATAATCTGTGTCTAGGAGCTGGAGATATGGCTCAGTAAGGGACTTTGTTGCTCTTGCAAAGGACTCAGATTCAATTCCTAGGACACACATGGTGGTTCACAACCATCCTCACTCCAGTTCCAGGGATCCAGTGCCCTCATCTGATCTCCATGGGTACCAGACATGCACCTGGTATACACACATACATGGAGGCAAAGCATTCATTCACATAAAATTAAATCTAAAAACAAGTAAATAAAAGATTCTTAAAAGTCAATGGGGAAGAACATAAATGAAGAGAGAAGGAAAGAGAGAAAGGAGAGAGAGACAGAGAGACAGAGAGAGACAGAGAGAGAGAACTCTCCTCAGTTTAGCTGCTTTCATACTGAATTTGCACGGATGAACCTGGAGAGATGATGCAGGGGTTAACAATGCTTACTGCTCTTCCAGAGGACCTGAATTCAGTTCCAGCACCTATGAAGAGCAGCTCACAATATCTGTATTTCCAGTTCTTCTGGTTTCTGCTAGGATTTGCACACACATGACTTTCATTCACACAGAAATATACATATAAATAAAAGTAATGCAAAAACCTTTAAAAAAAATTAAACAAAATTAAAATCGGAGACATTTGGTGGTATCATAGTCTCTTGTCTTTTCTTACTGTGTAATCAGTCTCTAGTGGAAAAAGGGCTTGTGTGAGCCAGTGTGTGTGTGAGTGTGTGTGTCTGTGTATGTGTGTGTGTTTGTGTGAGCCAGTGTGTGTGAGTGTGTGTGTCTGTGTATGTGTGTGTGTTTGTGTGAGCCAGTGTGTGAGTGTGAGTGTGTGTGTGTGAGTGTGTGTGTGTGTGTGTGTGATCCTTACAAAGCCTGCTGTGTGCGGAGGAGCAGAAGCCCTCCTGGTTCACTGGAGCAGCACCAGGCAGGTAGGTCAGTACAGCTTAGAAGCACGGCTCAGGACCACACCCTCTGCTCTGCCCTCACCATCTTATCAGCAGGACTTTGTTCCAGCTTGGTGTATAAGGAGTGCTCAGACATTTCCTCAACAGAGACGCTCAACTTCCTCAGACATGTTAGGAATGAGTATTTCTTACCCTGAACACCTGGATTGCTCCTTCACCTTCCTTTTTCTCTTTAATTATCTCCTTGTCCTTTTGCCCCAAATCCCGAAGCTGTGTCTCAATCTGCACCTGTGGGGAGAGGATGCTTCAGTCAGGGTCTGCTTCTAGGGAGACAGGGAAGATATCCCATGGTACTGATGTCATTATTAGCAGCCCCCCTTTGTTTCTCAGGGATCAACCCAATTTTCTCCATGTATTATGTGATCCTGAGGGTCAAAATCAAATCCTCAGACTTGGTGGCAAGTGCCTTCAATCTCTGAATTATCTCCCCTGCCCGCAAAGTACTATTCTGATTATTCTTCTCACCTTGATTACAGATTGGTGTTTCCCAGAACCTGGCTCTTTGGGCTCACTGGGCCCAGCTGCAAACTGCCCATCCAAGTATTAAGAGTGCAGCAGTGGGTGCCAACCAGATGGAAAAGACAGTAGCTCCCTGGTCCCCAGAGAGTTCTATTCTGCTGAGCTGCGGACAGAGAAGGAGGCAGGTGCCTACCTTGTAGTTCTGAGCAGCCTCATCTATCACGGTAACTTTGTGGGTTTTGTGGTCCTTGGAGTCATGACACTCCCTGCAGAGGAACTCTCCGTCCTCCTCACAGAAGTAATTGAACTTTTCCTTGTGCTTCCGACATCTTGGCTCTTCTTCTTCTGATTGGACCTCAACAGAATCTATAGCTAGGAATTTCTCTGCAAGACTAGCCAACAGCTTATTGGGCCTGAACACATTCTTATCCACAGGAAGTTTACAGAGGGGACATTGGGGGTTTTCTGTAGTTTTCACCACCTGATTGATGCATTGCAGACAGAAGTTGTGCCCACAGTCAGTGGTGACAGGATCCTGTAGAATTTCCTTGCAGATGGGGCAGATCACATCCTCCAGTAGTTTGCTGACCCGTTCTAGGCTAGCCATGATGGAGCAGCAAGCCTAATTTGATATGTGAAAGCCCAGAAGTCCGAGGCAGGCACCAGTACTGGGAAGAGAAAATGAATCAGGAAGCAGAGGCTATGGACCCTCCCAATTGGAAGACTAGAGAAGGAAAAATGAAGAGGGGGTTAAATAAATGAACAACAGAAAAGAGGAAAATTAAATGGGGAATATTGTAAAGAGAAGAAAACAGTCAGTCCTACCTCACCGGCTCTCAAGAAGAAACAGATACTGTGAGTTCCTGCTTCCTATAAAGTAGAGCAAGGTTTCCTGGACCTTGAACTACTTATCTTTACAGGGAGTTGTCTGATAACAGAAGACCCAAGTGTCAAACTTCACTCTACTACAGGTAGGGAGTGGAGCACTAAGTGGCATTTCAGGGAGGTGTGCTAACCGCCCTAGATCTCTTACTTACCTCCACCTGTCCTCTGTTGGTTTTTATCTCCCTGTCTCTGAGCCATCCTTTGTTCTGTATGGTCTACCAGTTTCTGCCTCTGTCTCTGTACTTCTTAGATCCCCAGCTTGCCTGACCTGTTTCCTTTATCTCAGCTAGGACATTATCAGCTAGTGTCATCCATGTACCCTTTAGTAGCTCAATACTTCACTTCTTAACCATTTCTTTTTCTTTTTTGTCCCCAGTGGCAAACTTCTTCTTTCTTCCTCTCTGTAAGCCCCAGTCTCTGGCATCCAACTTTGGAGGCCCCATCCCTGTGCCTGCCAAGCCTTGAACCCTACCCAGAGGAGGGTCAAGACAGCCTGCCAAAATCTTGACCATTCCCCCAGTCTATTTAAACTGCTTACACAGAAAGTCCCCTTGTGGTCTCCTTTGTCCCTCTCCCTTTGGTGGTCTCATTTGCGGCTTCCTGGTTCCCCCTCGGGGCCACTCAAGAGTGCAGGAATCCTATTATACCCGGATATTTTTTAATTTGGCTTGTTGTGCTTTGGCTTGATTGGGATTTTTGTGTTGGCAGAGAGCTCACATTAGGAAAATTTCTAACATCTTGGAGGTCCCACCTGGTAGGGCAGCCTTTCTCATGGCCATAGGCCATGCGTCAAAAGCTCCCTAGTCCACAATCTGAGCTCTCCACACCACACTAAAACCAGCTGCTGGGCTACAGTGGCTGCGTTTTGGTGAGTCCCTTTTTCTTGTTTATGCTATAGGGTTTTGGGAGGACCTATTCGTACTTACTTTTGTTGATTATCGGACTCTTATGGAAGCCGCAGGCCCATGCCAAGAGTTCCAACCTCAGCAGCTAGACTGGCAAGACTGGGTCTGAAAGCCCTGGATAAATCCAGGTTTCCTCACCTCCACCCCCAGCAGGAAGAAAATCTAAGCAGGAAGAGAAGAATCAGAAATCTAGGATTAGCTGGTTTAGTGACTGTGTTTCAGGAACTAGCTGAAGATAAAGTTAGATTGTAATCTTGAGAATAATCTTGAGAAACAGGGAGTTTCCCCCTTGTGATTATCATTGGTATTTTGGAATATTGTTTCAGGAACTAGGTGATTATGACCCTGAGAGTGATCTTGAGAGGTAGGGAGCTGCCCCCTTTTGATCATCACTGGTATTTTCGGAATTTTCTACACCCTCCCTGGGCTGTGGTTTCTTCCCTTAAAAACTTCTTCTCCCAGCCACTGGGGTCGAACTCTTCCCGAGTGGGTTATGAGTCTCGGCCCCAGTGCACTGGTTCCCATCTCATCTCATCATTAAACCTCGTGTGATTGCAGCAAGGACAGTCTCTCGTGAGTTACTGGGGGGGGGGGGGTTGTATTATCCTAAGACTTGAATGAGAGTCTCCCCACACTGGGGGTCTTTCAGGTCCAGCTGAGATGGACTTTGTTTGCTCTAGAGACACCTAGCATTCAATTTCCATGACCCCATTAGGTCTAAGAGCTATTTTCGTGGACACGCTGTAATGGGCTTAGGCCATGCTATTGGACATAGACTTTAAAATGGACACTTGCAGTTCAAAGCCAGATCCACTATTGCCCCCTGGGATGACGAAACTTTTATAAATTGGGACTATCCGATACAATCTGTCCTGAACTGCTAATTTCCCTATTGTACTAAGATTTGGCCTCAATACAATCTTGACAATCGGATGCATTGGCCACCAGAAGGAAGTCTTGAGCTTACCATCCTCAGTGACCTAGAAAATTTTTGTCGCCATAAGTACAAATGGGCAGAGCTTACATATGTCCATGGTTTGGGGGTTCTGTGCTCTCTCCCTTCCCTTAGTAGCCAGTGTCTCGCAGCGCCGGTCTTGGTAGCTAAGGACAAAAATGCCTACAAATTCCCTCCCTTACTAATCCGGAGGTTCAAGGTCAACTTCCACCTTATACACCTTCCTCTCCCCTCCCCCTTTTACCTCATCTCCCCACCCTTGGACCCCCTCTGGGCACTGGGCTAGCCCCTCCAAATCTTCCCCAGTCTCCTCCCAAACTAGATCCTACCATATCTCTGCCCTTCTCTGTCCTCTTCAGGAGGTAGCAGGAGTCCATGGCATTATGAAAATTCATGTTCCCTTTTTTCTTCCAGATCTCTCTCAGATAGAAAAGGGGCTAGGTCCTTTTCTACTAATCCTTCCGTTTTTGTAAATTGGTTACGAAAGACCACGGTCCAATATACCAGGCTAGATCCAGCCTCCCCAGTGGGAGCCACGATCTTGGCTACCCGTTTTATTTCTCAGTCAACGCCAGATATTAGGAAAAAGTTAAGAAAGGTTGATGAGGGTCCCCAACCCCTATACGGGAATTGGTGAAAATGGCCTTTAAAGTTTTTAATGCCCAAGAAGAAACAGCTGAGTCTTCCCCACAGACAAGGCTACAACAGGCAGCTAACCTGCAGGCCCAGGCCTTAGCAGCTGCCTAAGGTCGCAGGAAGGGGGACAAGGGAACGCAACCACAAGGCTCTACCCTGGTGGAGCCCAGCCTAAGTCAACCTCACACGCAAGCTGTTTCAAGTGTGGCCTAAAGGGTCATGTGGCACAATATTGCACTATGCCTCTTTTGAGGTTATGCCCTATCTGCCAGCAACCTGGACAATAGAAATCGCAATGTCCCCATGTGGGCTTGTCCTCTATGCCACGCCACGGAGGTCCGGCCTCACCAACATTAGTAAGTAAAACTGTGCCAGCCTTCGAACTTCTCAGCCTTGCAGAGGATTGACGCTGCCCAGACTTGGGATATCCTGTAACCTCATCCGAGCCTAGGGTAAAGCTGCAGGTAGCAGGTAAATCCATTACTTTTATTTTGGGCATGGGAGCTACCTATTCTGTTCTAACATCTCACTCGAACCTTATGTTCCCCTCACCAATTTCAGTTATGGGGGTAGATGGAACCCGTTCCTCCCCAATTAAACCTTGCCACTCCCCAGCATTCTTGCAGGACTATTTTTCTCTCACATTTTCTTAGTAATACCTGTTTGCCCAGCACCTTTACTGGGTCGAGATATCCTTAGCCACTTCGGGGCCACAAAAACAAAGGATGGAAGGTTCTATTTAAATAACCATCTCATCCTTCCTCAAGACCAGGAATTGTCAATCATTTCAGACATCCACCAGACATTACACATGAGCCCCAAAGCTTCGTTCTGCTTCTTGCAGCCCCTTTTTGACCCCACCCATCTCTGAGGTTCTATTTTATAGATTCACTCCTCCTGACAGACGTGTGCCCAGGTCAACCCACAAGGGGCTCTCCACATACGTCAGTCTCGACACCAGCTTCATGGACACCAACCAGGTGAAGATTGGCAGGTTGATTTCACTCATATGCCTACTCATAAAAAAAAACTCCATTATCTCTTAACACTTATAGACACTTTTACAGGATGGATAGAAGCATTTCCAGCCTCCAGGGAAAGGGCAGGTGTGGTGGCTCAGGTACTCCTGGACCACATCATTCCTTGTTTTCATGTCCCATGAACCATTCAGATGGACAGTGAGCCAGTCTTCACTTCCAGGGTCATGGAGCTCGTGTCAGAAGCTCTCAACATCTCCTGGAAATTCCACACCCCCTACCATCCACAATCCTCGGGAAATGTGGAGAGGGCCAATGGACTCATCAAACAACAGCTAACCAAGCTCTCCATTGAACTCAGGTTATCTTGGCCCTCCCTTCTCCCCATTACCCTTATTTGCCTCAGGCCACCCTATGTTCCCCTATGGGCCTTAGCCCTTTTGAGCTGCTTTATGGAAGGTCCTTTCTCCTTAACCATCACATCCCAGTCCAAACTCCTCTGCTGTGGGAGCACATTCTGCTCCTTCAGCCAATAGCCTTTAAGATACCAGCCCACTTGGGCATGGTCTCTTATAGTTTAAAAAGTAACAGGAACCCTGTGCCTACTTTTATGCTTCCCGTTCCTGTTTCAGCTACTAGACACTGTTTCTGGTTGCTCAGAGACTGTCGTTTAGGATGGTGATTTTTAGGTTTTCCCCTTAAATAAATAGCCCCTTTATTATCAATAATTCTGTACTGCTGTGGGATTGTTTTATGGCATCACTCCTCCACTGGCAGGGTACCTACCCTACCTCTCCCTTTTTAGGTCCCTTCTCCGTTCACACTCTGACAGTTGTCTATCTGCCCATACACCAGGGGACCAAATGCCCCTAAACCTGCCCCACTCTCCCCAGGGGACAGAGTACTCCTCAAACAACTAACTCCTAGGTCTCTTGAATGTCAATGGACAGGACCTCACATGGTAATCCTCACCACCCCCTCAGCTACCAAGCTCTTGGGACACCCATGCTGGTACCATCTCTCCAGGATCAAGTGGGCACGTACTCAGGACACTTTGGTCTGTCCAACAGACAGGACCTTCCACCCTCGGTTTTCCAGGATGCCGCAATGAAGGGTCTACCTCATCTTCTTGGCACACTCATCTTTGGTGATAACACCATTTTTTCCTAGACACCTGACTTCTCACTTTCCCCAAGGAACAGATGCCTGGCATCTCCGGGATGACAGTGCTTGGGATGCCTCTCCAGCCACACCTTTCACTGAGGATGGACCCACCAACACCCAGCTCTCCCCTTCCCCATGACATCCCATGACCACATGAAGTAGCCAGACTTGAGTCAATGCCCCCTTTTCCTCAGAGAGCCTAAATGTTGGTAAAAATATCATCTCTGCGTCCTGTTACCCCTTATACAAACAGTCTGGAATGTAAGCCCCAGTCTCTGATCTTCCTCTTTGGAGGCCCCGTCCCTGTGCCCACCAAGCCTTGACCCCTCTCCAGAGAAGGGTCAAGACAGCCCGCCAAAAACTTGACCAATCCCCCAGTCTATTTAAACTGCTTTCCCAGAAAGTTCCCTTGTGGTCTCTTTCCTCTTCTCCCCACACTCATGGTCACATTTGCAGCTTCCTGGTTCCCCTCAGGGACACTCAAGAGCATAGGAATCCCTTTAAACTTAGATTTTTTTAATTTGGCTTGTTGTGATTTGGCTTGAGTGGGATTTTTACATCGGCACAGAGCTCACATTAGAAAAATTTCTAACACTCTCCCTGACTCCCTTTCCCCCAAACCCATCCCCCACACCTCTCCTATCTTATGTCATTAAAAACCAAACTCTTCATTTTTCAATTTACTAAAAAGTGTTAAGTTTATAACACTTTTTAGTAACATACATGCAGGCATGAGTGTTTTGCCTGCATGTATGTGTATACATAGTGTGCATGCCTAGTGCCTACAGAAATAAAAGAGAATATTGTCTCTCCCATGGAAACTGGAGTTAGAGCCAGTAGTGAAGAGATTATGTATGTGCTGGGGACGCTAGCTGTTCAGGCTGGCTGTAGATGCAAATTCACCTGCCTCTGCCTCCTGAGTGCTGGGATTAAAGGCATGAGCCACTACCGCCTATAGCACAAATAACAAAAACCCAGAGGGAGAAATTGGGGTTTAACCAGAAAACCAGAAAAGCAAAGCAGCCAAGCCCCTAGAGAAGTCTTACCTCTACCAAGGCTGGGCAATCACAAACTAAACAGACTAAGCTTCTCTCTCCTTTCATTTAATATTCCCTCTAGTACTGGGATTAAAGGTGAGGCACCAACACCTGGATTTGTTTCTGTATTATCTTGTGTAGCCCAGGGTAGCCTTGAACTCAAAGATCCATCTGCCTCTGTCTTGGTCACCTTGATTATAGCATTAGAATTAACTGCTGAAACAGAAAAGAAATTGATGATTGTCGAGGGGAAATTACAGAAGGCACATGTGGATAGGGTGAATCCAAATCTTAATTGTATTCTAGTCATATTGCCCTCCAGAATTTCTCCTACAGGAATTTTAATGCAGAGGGATGATATTATCTTAGAATGGGTCTTTTTACCACATAAACCAAGTAAAAAAAATAAAAACTTACGTAGAAAAACTCTCTGAATTAATTATAAAAGGTAAATTGAGACTTTGTTAATTAGCAGGTATAGCAGAGATTATAGTATGTTTTACTGCCAATGAAATAAAGTTATGGAAAAACAATGAACTCTGGGAAAGGGCTTGTGCTAATTTTTTGGAGAAATTAATAGCAATTATCCCAAAAGCAATGGACTTAACATCATAAAAAGAACTTCTTGGATTCTTCCCCGAATTTTATGTGATGCACCAGTAATTGAAGCCCGTATATTCTATACTGATGCAAATAAAACAGGGAAGGCAGGTTACAAATCAGAAGAAATAAGTAAGGTGGAACAAAGCTCTTATAATTCTGTCCAAAAGGCAGGATTATATGCTATTCTTATGGTACTAAGGGATTTTTTTAAAAAAACTCTCAACATAGTTATTGATTCACAATATGCACAGAGTTGTCTTACATACTGAAACAGCTGAATTTATACCAGATGATACAGAATTGACTTCATTATTCATCCAGGTGCAAGACATAATCAGGAATAGGCTTTGTCCTATGTATATATACACATCTGATCCCATATGGGTCTTCCAGGTCCTCTAGCACAAGATAACGCAAAAACTGATCAATTATTGATTGTAAGTGTGTTGCAGGCCTCTGAATTTCATAAAAAGCATGATGTCAATAGCAAAAGTTTAAAGAAAGAGTTTTCTATCACATGGCAACAAGCTAAGGAGATTATAAAGAGGTGTCCTACTTGCTCTTTCTATAATCAAACACCGTTGCCTGCAGGGAGTAACCAAGGGTACTCAAAGGAATGAAATCTGGCAGATGGATGTGTTCCACTTTTTGGAATTGGGTAAATTAAAATATATACACCACACCATAGACATATACTCAGGTTTTCAATGGGCAACTGCTTTGAGCTCAGAAAAGGCTGATTCAGTAATGACACATTTATTAGAAGTTATGGCCATCATGGGCATTCCTGCACAAATACAGACAGACAATGGTCCAGCATATGTATCTAACAAAATGAAACAGTTTTTGCTTATTATAATATAAAGCACGTTACAGGTATACCAAATAATCCTACAGGTCAGGCAGTTATAGAAAGGTCAAATCCTACTTTAAAGGATATGCTGAACAAACAGAAAGGTATGGAATATACCCCCAGAAATAGATTGTATAATGCTTTATTAACTTTGAATTTTCTTAACGCTAATGAGAAAGGAACAACAGCAGCAGAGAGGCAGTGGGTAATGGAAAGAATTTCTGAATCCAATCAACGAGTATATTTCAGGGATGTGTTGACCTCACAATGGAAACCAGGAGATTGCTGCATTAGGGAAGGGGTTTTGCTCTTGTTTCCACAGGAGAAGAAAAATTATGGATACCATAAAAATTAATAAAGATTCATTTTGAAAAGGAGAAACCTATTGAAACAGAGAAATGACAGCTCATCCACGATGGTGACAACTATACAGGTGGTAAGGAAAGCCGTATAGGGTTGGGGTAGGGTTCTGCTCTTATCTTTGCAGGAAAATTACACGTCATCAAAAATTCAAGAGACCATGGCTGTTTGAATGCTGACAGAAGAAAAAATAACTATCCACTAAAGAGCATCTAGAAAAGAGAATATGGTTTATGAATCCAGGTACTGTTTACACTTACATTTATATACACATCCATGCACACACACACACACTCACACACACTCACACACACACACATATATGTATATATATTCATATATTTAGCTGGTTTTCAAATTGGACAATTTCTCTGCACTTCTCTAAATCCAAGCTTGTTGTTAAAAGGAACATCCAGAGTTTCTGTCTCCTATCAGGAGCCATTTGGTACGGGACAGAAGGAAGACTTTAAGAAAATTTTTACTTACTCCATGCCTATTTTGTCTATATTATATTCTTCATTGTATGTATGTTTATATGAATAATGTTTATGTTTTCCATGATGAACAATAGATTTTCCTACAGATCTTTTTCTGCAGTAATCTTTGAAGTTTCCAGGAAGAAGATGGGGTCCCACAGCATCCACTCCAAACAGCTCCAGTTGAGATGACATTGTGATGTAGACAGCACTAATATAACACCGTTTTGTGTACCAGCTGCTGAATTGGTGCAGCTTCTCATATTCTGCCCTGAATTCCAAACTAGAACTTAAAAAAAAAAACTACTGACTGCTCAGAAATTGTTTCCAACTATACTACACAGTAATTTTGGAACTTAACAACCACTTAATTTTTGCAGGATCCCATTAAAAAAATATCACCACATGACAGCAGGAATCAATTCTAGAAGATGACGCGCCCTATCCCAAAAAAAATTTGTTCATAGGCTTGGGAACACTGTTTAGGGATTGTTGATTATTACTTGTACTAGACAGAGAGTTGGGGAAAAAACTAGGTTGGTTCACAAAAAGGGGGGATAGTAATATTGGGTAATAGAGTGAATACTTGTGATCTATTATTTATGGATAATTTACATTGGTATAGTTTTGTACATTGACAGAAGTTCAAATTATATTTATTACTCTTGTTTACATTATTTGTACATAAATACAAAGTTATTTTGTTAGATTGCATACATGCCTGTTTCTGCCTTGGTTTAAAACGTTTTGTATATTGATACAACTATTAGGGTAAATTTTCATATTTCATTATATATTACTACTACCTATAATCAAGATACTTATAGACTGTTTACATTTTGAGGTCATTGTCTTCATTTATTGCACATTTGTTTACAGATTATTTAATATGCTTACATGAAATTTTACTCTTTAAATTATAAAGGTCAATAGTTGTTAATGTTTATTATACATACAGTCAGATTAATTAGATACATAGAGATTATATTCTGTCTAGATAGGTATTCTTCAACCACTCCAAGAATCTGTAGAACATGGCATTTAAATAATTTAGGGTTCTGTTGACATGAGACATGACTGCTTGTGACAGCACCAGTTGATTCCCAAGAGAATGTTGAGCAGGAAGACACACCAATTGAACCTGTTTTCTTCTTGGCATATTGACCTTTGGGCAAGGAACTGACAATGCCTCAACCACTGACAAGTTACATAGTATCCAGAAATGGATAAGCAGCACTGTATAATCTTGCCAAGACAGGGTAAAATGCTTTTGAAAAATTTCCTGCCTCTGGAAATGGTCTGTCAGTTACACAAGACCTAACTGAAGTTGGTTGCTTCAACATTGCAAAATGAGACTTTGCTCAGGTAGCTAATTGTCTCAGTAATATGTTGCTTGCTTTGGAAGCTACTTCATTGTACTTCCTGAGGACTCAAGTAATATTATCTTGCATTACAGGCCCTCAATGGGGTTGAAGATTAGATAGTCGTAGTTACTGTACTCTTATTATCTAGCCAAGCCATTTCCTATACAATACTTAGAATACATAGGATAGACTGTTTATTAAAACATTTATCATATGTTCCTTGCTTAATATTTTTATGCTAGATGTAATTCTAGTTATACTTGATATCTGTTCCTAGTGTATATAGATTTGTATTGGGTTTGGAGCTCTCTTGTTTAAACAAAAAGGGGAGATGCTGTGGGAGCACATTCTGCTCCTTCAGCCAATAGCCTTTAAGATACCAACCCACTGGGGCATGGTCTCTTATACTTTAAAAAGCAGCCAGAACCGTGTGCCTGCTCTCTTGCTTCCAGCTCCCATTCTGGATGCTAGACTCTGTTCCTGTTTGCGCTCAGAGGACTGTTGCTTAGGATGGTGATCTGTAAGTTTTCCCATTAAATAAATAACGCTTTTATTATCCTAATTCTGAACTGCTGTGGGATTGTTTTATAGTGTCACCCAGGTTTTGTTCCTAGCATCCACACGACACAAAATTGCCTGGAACCCAAGTTACTGAGAATCTGATATGCTCTCTGACCTCTGTGGGCAGTAAGCACAAAGTGAACATACATCATATAGAAAATAAGGAGAGAGAGAGACAGAGACAGAGACAGAGAGAGAGAGAGAGAGAGAGAGAGAGAGAGAGAGAGAGAACAGGGCAGTGGCAGCAGCTTCCAGGCCTTAACCATGTCCTATCCTGGGAGGCAGCACCACCTACTGCCCACATAGAAACCTACAGTCTGCTAAAACATTTAACTGAAGGAGCCACCCCATTGCTTCATTGTAGGCAGTTCCAGCAGTTCAGGCTAGAATAATTTAGAAGGTACACTGAACTTGAAGTGATGAGATGACATTAAGATTGCACATACATGAAGTTGGTAAGGAGATCAGAACAGGAATCAAGTGGGGCTAGGACTCAGCGGGCTTCACGGCCCTGTGTGGGGCCAACTACAAGAACGAGAGTGAATTCCGAACCTGGGTCTGCCTTGCCAGTTCATTTCACTGCAGCAGGAAGGAGTGTGATGTGGTCCTCAGGAGAGGCAGATCCCCTACCACAGTTTCCCTGTATCAGAAAAGAAATTTGTATCAGAAAAAGAATTTGAGTTCAAGGCCAGCCTGGTTTACAGAGCAAGCTCTAGGATAGCTAGCGTTCCTGCACCCACATGGTCTCTTTACTACTAGCTCTAACTCCAGTTTCCATAGGAGAGACAATATTCTCCTTTACTCTGTAGGCACTAGGCATGCACATTGTGTATACACATATATGCAGGCAAAACACAATGCACATGAAATTAAGATAAATAAACCAAAGTCTTTTTAGTTAATTGAATAATGAAGAGTTTGGTTTTTAATGACAGAAGAGAGGAAAGGTGTGGGGGATAGGGGTGGGGGAAAAGGGAACCAGGAAAGTGGGGGAGAGAAAGGAAGAAGCAGTGTGATACTGGGGACAAAAGAGAAAGAAGAGGGGCTAAGAAGTGAAGTATTGAGCGACTAGTGCATATTTTCCTAGTCAAGATAAAGGATACAAATCTGGCAAGCTGGGGATCTAAGAAGTACAGAGACAGAGGAAGAAACTGGTAGACCAAAGAGAACAAAGGATGGCCTAGAGACAGGGAGAAAAAAACACCAGAAGACAGGTGGGGTAAGTAAGAGATCTAGGGGGGTTAGCACACCTCCCTGAAATGCCACTTAGCCCTCCGCTCCCTACCTGTAGTAGAGTGAACTTTAACACTTGGGTCTTCTGTTACCAGACAACTGCTTTGTAAAGATAATTAGTTCAAGGTCCAGGAAACCTTGCTCTACTTTATAGGAAGCAGGAACTCACAGTATCTGTTTGCTCTTGAGAGACAGTGAGGTAGGACTGACTGTTTTCTTCTCTTTACATTATTTCCCATTTAATTTTCCTGTTTTCTGTTGTTCATTTACTTAACCCCCTCTTCATTTTTCCTTCTCTAGTCTTCCAATTGGGAGGCTCCATAGCCTCTGCTTCCTGATTCATTTTCTCTTCCCAGTACTGGTGCATGCCTCGGACTTCTGGGCTTTTACATATCAAGTTAGCCTTGCTGCTCCATCATGGCAAGCCTAAAGCGGGCCAGCAAACTACGGGAGGATGTGATCTGCCCCATCTGCAAGGAAATTCTACGGGATCCTGTCATCTCTGACTGTGGGCACAACTTCTGCCTGCTATGCATCAATCAAGTTGGGAAAACTACAGAAAACCTCCAATGTCCCCTCTGCAAACTCCCTGTGAATAAGAATATGTTGAGGCCCAATAAGCAGTTGGCTAGTCTTGCAGAGAAAATCCAGGCAATGGATCCTGCTGAAGTCCAACCAGAAGAAGAGACAAGATGTCGGAAGCACAAGGAAAAGTACCATTACTTCTGTGAGGAGGATAAAGAGTTCCTCTGCTTGGTTTGTCGTGACTCCAAGGACCACAAAACCCATGAAGTTACCTTGATAGATGAGGCTGTCCAGAACTACAAGGTAGGCACCTGCCTCCTTCTCTGTCCCCAGCCCAGCAGAGTAGAACTCTCTGGGGATGTGGGAGCTGCTGTCTTTTCCATCTGGTTGGCACCCACTGCTGCATTCTTAACACTTGAATGGGCAGTTGGCAGCTGGGCCCAGTGAGCCCAAAGAGCCAGGTTCTGGGAAATACCAATCTGTATACAAGGCAAGAAGAATAATCAGAATAGTACTTTGGGTGTAACACCTTATTCTGCATTACCCTCTTGGTACAGTTCACGCACCATTGTACCGTATGCAAGCTGGGCAAGGGCCTGGAGATTGAAAGAACACACAAGAGACCTGGGCCATTCGAAAGGCGATCAGCTGAATGCTGTTTATTCAACTTTGGGGAAATACTTATATACCTAGTTGCTGCACAAGGAATTCCCCCCAGGCAGGTGGGAAATTACCACGCCAAAGATGGAGTAAAGAATGCCCTACTAGTAATCACCAGGCAGGGCAGAGGGAGCACAGGAACAAACAGAATGTTTTAGCTGACTGACCAGAAACTGTCCTCAAGATGAACCCCAGAAGCAGGGGCAGACCTGGGCCCTACATTTGGGGGCAGGGAAAATAATTCAGAGACTAAGGCACTTGCCACCAAGTCTGAGGATTTGACTTTGACCCTCAGGATCACATAATACAAGGAGAAAATTGCTTTGATCCCTAAGAAAGAAAGGGGGGTTGCTAATAATGACATCAGTACCATGGGATATCTTCTCTGCCTCCCTAGAAGCAGACCCTGACTGAAGCATCCTCTCCCCACAGGTGCAGATTGAGACACAGCTCCGGGATTTGGGGCAAATGGAGAAGGAAATAATTAAAGAGAAAAAGGAAGGTGAAGGAGCAATCCAGGTGTTCAGGGTAAGAAATACTCACTCCTAACACGTCTGAGGAAGTTGAGCGTCTCTGTTGAGGACATGTCTGAGCACTCCTTATACACCAAGCTGGAACAAAGTCCTGCTGACAAGATGGTGAGGGCAGAGCAGAGGGTGTGGTCCTGAGCCACGCTTCTGAGCTGTACTGACCTACCTGCCTGGTGCTGCTCCAGTGAACCAGGAGGGCTTCTGCTCCTCCACACACAGCAGGCTTTGTAAGGACCGCGCACACACACACACACACACACACACACACACATACTTACACACATACACTCACACATGACACACACACACACGACACACACTCTACACACACACACACTCACACGACACACACATACTTACACACACATACACACACACTCACACTGGCTCACACACACACACACACACTGGCTCTCACACACACATACACACGACACACACACACACGACACACACACATACTTACACACACACACACCAGCTCACACACACACACACACACACACACTGGCTCACACACACACACATGCATGCACACACACACACACTCACACACACACTGGCTCACACAAGCCCTTTTTCACTAGAGACTGATTACACAGTAAGAAAAGACAAGAGACTATGATACCACCAAACATCTCCACCCGATTTTGATTTTGTTTACTTTTTTATAAAGGTTTTTGCATTACCTTTATCTATGTGTATGTGTGAGAGAAAGTCATGTGTGTGCAAATCCTAGCAGAAACCAGAAGAACTGGAAATACAGATATCGTGAGCTGCTCTTCATAGGTGCTGGAACTGAATTCAGGTCCTCTGGAAGAGCAGGAAGCATTCTTAACCCCTGCATCATCTCTCCAGGTCCATCCATGGGAAATTCAGTATGAAGGCAGCTAAACTGAGGAGAGTTCTCTGCCTCTGTCTCTCTCTGTCTCTCTGTCTCTCTCTCCTTTCTCTCTTTCCTCTTTCCTTTCTCTCTTTCCTCATTTGTGTATGTTCTTCCCCATTGACTTTTCTTTTTTCTTTTTTTTGGTTTTTCAAGACAGGGTTTCTCTGCAGCTTTTTTAGAGCCTGTCCTGGACCTAGCTCTTGTAGACCAGGCTGGCCTCGAACTCACAGAGATCCGCCTGTCTCTGCCTCCCGAGTGCTGGGATTAAAGGCGTGCGCCACCACCGCCCGGCCCCATTGACTTTTAAGAATCTTTTATTTACTTGTTTTTAGATTTAATTTTATGTGAATGAATGCTTTGCCTTCATGTATGTATGTATACCAGGTGATGTCTGGTACCCAGGAGATCAGAAGAGGATGGTGGTGAGCGACCATATGTGTCCTGGGAATTGAATCTGAATTCTTTGCAAGAACAACAAAGTCCCTTACTGACCCATATCTCCAGCTCCTAGACACAGTATTTTATGTAGCACAAACTAGAAATTGTTATACAGAAAAAGGATAGCCTTCATCATCTGACTCTTTTGTCTTTCCCCCAGTACTGGAATTACAGGGCTATAACAGCATTCCCAGACTATGCAGTGCTGAGAATGGAATCCAGGACCACACACATGCTAAGCCAGGACTCTCTCAACTGAACTACAGCCTTATTCTGGGTTTTTAATGGTGATGTTTGTGTGTTGAGAGCGTGATTCAAGAAATCCAGGCTGGCCTTGAATGGAGCCTGGCCTTGGCTACCTAAATCTCCTGTCTGCACTTCCCAAGTGCTAAGATTTCTAGTTGTGCATCTGACTGATATCCTTGAAGGATAAAAAAAGTCATTGAGCCTAAATCTTTGAACAAAGGAAGTGTTTTGATCTCTTGCCCCTCCCATTCTAAACCAGTCTCAGAATAATCTTTACATATTTCTAAAGTATGAATTGTGTCAGATGGTGCACGCCCTTGATTCCAGCACTTAGGAGGCAGAGACAGATGGAACTCTATGAATACAAGACTAACCTGTTGCTCTAAATGAATTCCTGACTATCCAGAACTATATAGGGAGACTTTGTCTGCAATTAGTTAATTGATTGATTGATGGTTGATTGATTTAAAAAGTGAATGATGGGCTTAAAGGAAGCTTGGGGGTTCCTCTCTCATTCCTCCCTCATCTCTTCATCCCTTCCCTTACCCCCAGGCCCAGGTGCATCTAGAGAAACTAAAGATCCTTGAGGAATTTAAACATGTGCGCCAGAGACTGGACGAGGAAGAGAGATTCCTCCTGTCCAGGCTGAGCTGGCTGGAGCAGGAGGGAGTCAAGCTGATAGAAGAGTATGTCTCTGTCACAGAGGGACAGCTTACCACCCTCAGAAACCTCACAAGGTCCCTGAAAAATAGGCTACAAGCGTCATCCATGAAGCTACTGGAGGTCAGTGCATTGGGAACAGCCATTCTCTCTCTCTCTCTCTCTCTCTCTCTCTCTCTCTCTCTCTCTCTCTCTCTCTCTCTCTCTCTCTTTCTCTCTCTCTCTCTCTCTCTCTCTCTGAAAGATACTTAAGAATCTGTATTATACTGTGTCCTAACAACTCCTAATATCAGACTCCTTCATGTTGTCCCCTAAAATGAAATTTTGGGAAACTCCTACCATTCCCTTAAAGGACATAAATGTCAGATACTTTCCTTTCTTTGGGGATTTGCCTGAGGCTCCTGTCAACCCCATAGAATCCATGACCCTTACCTTTCTTACTTGAAGCTGTCACTTTTGATAAAGGTCCTTCCTGTCCAGGTTTTAAAGTTAAGCCTGTTGCTCCCCACAAGGCTCCATTCATATTCTCTCCAATATAGTGCATTGTTCCTCTCTATGCTTTTCCACCCCAAGGGCCAGTGCTCACCACGCCCTTCCTCTAATAAGCCTCGTGTATAAATTACTGGTTTTTTTTGGTTTTTTTTTTTTTTCGAGACAGGGTTTCCCTGTAGTTTCTAGAGTCTGTCCTGGAACTAGCTCTTGTAGACCAGGCTGGCCTCGAACTCAGAGATCCGCCTGCCTCTGCCTCCCGAGTGCTGGGATTAAAGGCGTGCGCCACCACCGCCCGGCCTGCTTTATTACTTTTTATTGCTTTCCTGAACTAATCCACCAACTGCCGCCCTGTTTCCCCTAACACAGTAGCTCTCAACCTGTGAGTCTTGATCCCTCTGGGGGATGCGCCAATCCTTCCACAGGAGCCACCTAAGACCACCAGAAAATATCAGATACTTACATTCCAATTCATAAGAGTAGCAAATTTATAGTTATGATATAGCAATGGAAATAATTTTATGGTTGGAGGTCACCACAACGTGAGGAGCTGTATTAAAGGTCAGCATCATTAGGAAGGTTGAGAACCACTGACCTAACCAAATCTCCTCTCATAACTCAGGGCACTGAGGCAGGAGGATTGTTGCTAGTCCAAGGCTAACAGGAACAAAGATCAAGACTCTATCTCAAACAGCTGGACATGGTGGCTCACCTCTGTAATTCTAGCACTCCAGAGGTAGGAGGCTTCCCTGAACCACTGGAATTCAAGGACAGACTGGACACACAGACACATAGATACACAGACACACACACAGACACACAGACACACAGACACAGACACAGACACACACACACACACGAAAGAGAAGAAGGGAGGAAAAGAAAAAGAAAGAGAGCCACAAAAAATCTAGAGTTTTTTAATCTTGTTCTTTGAGGCAGGATCTCATGCAGCCCAGGCAGCCTGGCAGTGTTAGGACAAAGGTCATGTGACCAAGGTAACACTGAATTACTGATCTCCCCAGCCCTTTTCATGGGCCCCTACACCCAGCTCACAGTTTAGAATTGTAATGTGGACACACATGTTTCTTTAAAGCATCTCTCAGACTCATTGTGCAAAGGCACTTGCCACCAATCCCAAGACCCACATGGTGGAAGAATGGGGCCAATTCCCACAAGTTTTCCTCTGACCTCCTTCTGTAACTGCAGATCCAGATCTGATCGCTCTGGCCTTGTAGGGTACCTACATTCTCATTTACATGCCCACATACAGATACACACACACACACACACACACACACACACACACACACACAATTTAAAAACAATAAAAATAAGGCTGGAGCGATGGCTCATTGGTTAAGAGCACTGTCTTAGATTTAAAATAGTAAAAATGAATTGGTGAGGAGGACTTAGGTGTTAGTGCATTCCTGTCCTCTCAGCACTCAGAGTCAGACACAGAAGATTTGGTGGTTCAGGACTGTTCTTGGCTACACAGAGAATTCGAGCCAGCCTGAGATACATTAAAGAGTCTCAGATAAAAACAAACAAACAAACAAACAAAACCAAGAGGGAGGAATAATAGGACACCTACTTCCCAGGACTAACACACCTGGTTTCTGTTTTTTCTTTAAAGAACCATGGAGAGCCACCCCACCTTTATCCCAACACTGCCAAGCTGAGCTCCCTGGTTCTATATCAGAGGCAACACCGATCTCCCAAACGCCACTCTTTCTTCTCTCTTCACTCTGTGTCTGCTGAGGTGTAAACACTATCCCAACTGTATCAGGAGCTTTGGGGGTAGCAGTTCAGAATGGAATGGGAGGGAAAAGAGCAGGCAGAGACATACAGACAGACAGACAGACAGACAGACAGACAGACAGACAGACAGACAGACAGACAGACAGAGACAGCAGGGACAGAAAGACAGAGAGAGGAAGGAGAGGGTGGAAAACTGGGGTGTTCTCACTCTGCCTCCAGCTGAGTCTGAACCCCTTCTTGGTGCCTGTGACTCAGGCAAGCTCTGACATTGTTCTCTCTTTCTCTTCCAGGGCATCAATGACATCTTGGGCAGGTATGATGGGCATCCCAAGTGCACTGTGCTTTCTGGTTCATTCATACATACAACATTCAATATATATCCGAATATGTTCACATCCTCCAATAACTCGGCTATAAACTCTTAAGGCTGCAGGTGGGGAAGACCAAGCTGGCCACAGGAGCATGTGGTCTGCTGGGCACAGCTCTTTTCACCAACACCCAGCTTTAGAGCAGCTGCACTCCCCTCCCATATTCCTCTTGGTCAAGTGGGTGAACCCTGGGTTTCCTACTCTACCTCCCTACTCCCTGTCCCTTCTCTCTTCTCTGATTCATCTCCCATCTTTATTTTTATATTTTCATGGGTTTGATCTGTAGTAGGAAGCCAGTGTTTGTTTTCCCGCCTGCCCAGGCTTCCAAAATAATCACACAGAAACTATATTATTTTAATCACTGCTTGGCCAATCACTTAACTGTATTGCTAGCTACCTCTTACATTTAGTATTAACCCATTTCCAGTATTTTATATTTTACCATGAAGCTTGTGGCCTATCGGCAAGGTTCTGGCATGGCTGTCTCTGGCGGTGGCTCCATGGTTTCTTCTTGACTCCTCCTTCTTTCTCTCAGCATTCTTTTTAGTTTTCCCTGCCTAGCTCTACCCTGCCCTATCAACAGGCCAAGGCAGTTTCTTTATTCACAAATGGCATTCACAGAATACAGACAGGAATTTCACATCACCTCCCCTTCTCTATTTATATAAAAATGAAGGTTTTAACTTTAACATAGTAAAATTACATATAACAAAACAGGTATCAAGCAAGAATTACAGTTATAATATTTATAGCTACTTTATCTTTAATCTTAACTAAGGAAAACTATATTTATAACTATTCATTTTTTTAAAAAAAATATTTATTTATTTATTTTGTATACTGTGTTCTGTCTGTATATATGCCTGCAAGCCAGAAGAGGGTGCCAGATCTCATTATAGATGGTTGTGAGCCACCATGTGGTTGCTGGGAATTGAACTTAGGATCTCTGGAAGTCAGTGCTCTTAACCTCTGAGCCATCTCTCCAGCCCTAACTATTTATTCTTCAACTTGATCAAGAACTCCAGAATGATAGAATATTACCTAAGTAAGCAGGAAGTGCATTGTAAGCAACTGTCAAAACTCTAGAAATGACAGAGACTTCTGCTGCCTGGAAAGTCACCCATAGTTCTTGTGTACCATTTTGGCTTCTATCTCCAGCCTATAGGGCCATAGTATACAGCAGACTTTTTCATGAAGCAGGAAATTTCAAAGGCATTTCTGCCTATATTGGCAGTTTATCAGTCACTTTCTTCTGTGTCCTGCAGAATATCTAGCAGACCCTTTCATGGAACAGGAACTCCAAAGTATCATCTTACCTATGTACAAGTTCAGTAGTAATTTCTCTGTGGGCTGTGCATGTGTAATTCATACAGCATAGCACCAACCCATGCAGGCAGGAACACTTTTTTGCCGAAACGGTTAACCAATGCCATAAGGAGCCTCTTCAATGCCCATCTTCCTGTAGAAGTAATTGGTGCCTCCAGGAGCAGATATGTCTCATTGTCATGAAGTCTAAATTCTTAAAACCTTTTTAATGCCATATTCTGAAGGTCTCTGAAAGATTTGAAGAATATCTATTTAACTGAAATATAACTCTATATATTTAAACAACATGACTACAAGCTTGACTATTACAAATGATTATCTATTAACCTATATTTTTAAATTATACATAGCATTTTTAAATTAGCTACACAAACACAATACCTTAATCAATAACAGAAATAAACATATAACAAAATTGACCTTAAATTTATAGCAATAAGCCAAGATCTGGTACAAGAAGCTGCTTGTTCATCCCAACCACCCAGAACTGAAATAATACACAGAAACTATATTAATTAAAACACTGCTTGGCCCATTAACTTTAACTTCTTATTGGCTAACTCTTGCATCACATTGTAACCCATTTCTATTAATCTGTGTATTGCCATGTGGCAGTAGCTTACCTGCTAAATTTTGGCATATCTCACTCTGGGGGTGGCTCCATAGTGGCTTTTGAACTCTGTCTGTCCTTCTTCCTCCCAGCATTCAGTCCAGTCCTCTCTGCCTACCTAAATTCTGCCCTATCAGGCCAAGGCAGTTTCTTTATTCATTAACCAATACAAGGAACATAGAGAAAGAAGGACCTCCTACACTAAAGATCCATACCAATGAAAATCTCTATAGCATATTCTCCTTTAAGTGTAAAGAAACATTTAAAAACAGTATTTTGGAGTTTCAACATAGTTCTTTCCAAACTGCTTCCTGCTTTTTGTTGGGAAAAGTATTTTTGGGGGGGGGGAGTTTGTGGAAACCTCCAGGGTGGTCCATCAAACCACATTCGTCTGGAAACAATCCACAGGTTCTTATCCTCTGTGGAAACAAGAGAAGAACCTCTTTTCCAAAGCAACAAATACTAAGACCCAAATTCTGAAATCAAGGTATCTTTATGTTGGCTTAACTTAGCATCCATACAGTGAAATGTGTCTCTGTACTTAGCTTCTTCACAGTCAAAAAATTCAAAGAAAACAAAATAATATATATAATCCAGACTCTATATGTATATTCTATCTTTACATGTTTTATGTTCTTACTCTATTTCTTTTTAATTTTATTTTATTTATTCCTTAATCTGTGACAGTCTAAACTCTGTCTCTTTAAAGACTACCTTTTTATTATTTTTTTTATAAACCATTTACTTCCTTTTATAACTCTCTGTACTCTTTTCTTCTCTCTCCCAAGCCTACGTACATTTTTTTAAACACACCATGTCTCATTTAGAGGTCTTTTATGTCTGAATCTGTCCTTATTGTGTATCTGTATTTCTTTTCTGAACAAGACAAATTGGTTTTTTTTTTTTTTTTGGTTTTTCGAGACAGGGTTTCTCTGCAGCTTTTTTAGAGTCTGGCCTGGAACTAGCTCTTGTAGACCAGGCTGGCCTCGAACTCACAGAGATCCGCCTGCCTCTGTCTCCCGAGTGCTGGGATTAAAGGCGTGCGCCACCACCGCCCGGCTCAGGACAAATTGTTAAAATGCTAAGCTCTTCTTAAAAACCTAAGCAGCAGTATTGCTAGGACAAACAGGGCCCTGCCTGCTTGCTCTGCCCAGTCCAACATGGTGGAAGTTTGTCACTACCTCTGAGACTGCTGGGTAGGAGCCACACTTACCACCTCAACTCTGATAACTGGTTGGCCCATGAAGCCACCAAGTAACTTGCATCAGGCTGTCCACAAACCCCATTTAAATGCTTGTCCTCCTGAAAGAACCAAAGTTCGTGGGGGCAGCATGGCCCAGAAAGCTTCCATTTCAAAACTGCACAGCTTTTTCTTTTATGCTACCACTGAATCAGGAAGACCTCTCTTTAAAAAGCTGTGGCATGTCATTAGCAAAATGCTGGCTACCAAGAAGCTGTGCTTAACTATGTTCTTTTCTGTCTAAAATTACTTTTAAAGCTTTCTCAGGTTTTACGTGGATTAAACAGGCAATGCTGGAGTGCTATCTGTTGTATTGAGGCTGCTTGTTTATTCCTGGCTGCTCAGACTCCTGAAATAATCACACAGAAAACAGTCTTTCTTTCCCAGCTGCATTCTCCTCCCATATTCCTCTTGGTCAATTGGGGTGAACTCTGGGTTTCCTACTCTACCTGCCTAATTCCTGTTCCATCTTGTAGTGATGGACCTGCGGCCAGGTCTGCTTTTCATCCCGCCCTGCTCCCGCACGGCTTTACACCCAAAGTAACAACATACAAACTGTATTCATTTAAACACTGCCTGGCCCATTAGTTCCAGCCTCTTATTGTCTAATTCACACATCTTGATTAACCCAATTTTAGTAATCTGTGTAGCACCACGAGGGGTGGCTTACCGGGAAGATTCTAGCCTGCATCCATTTCGGAGAGGAGAGTCATGGTGACTGCTTGAAGCATATGACTAACTTCCCTCCTTCCCAGCATTCTGTTCTGTCTACTCCACCCACCTATGTTCTGACCTATCAGGCCAAGCAGTTTCTTTATTAATTAACCAATGAAATAATCAGATAGATAGAAGAAACACCGACATCACCGTTACTTTTCTCTGATCCATTTCCCATCTTCATTTCCATATTTTCTTGGGTCTGATCTCATTCAGCCCTGCATTCCTGTCCTGGCCCCCTTGCTGTGGGACAATGGTCTTTTATCCTGCAAAGTTTTATGAGTTGTACTAGTTTAATATAATGCTGATTGGCCAGTAGCCAGTCAGGATGTATAGGCGGGACTACCAGGGAGGAAGTAGAGGCAGGGCAACCAGAACAGGAGAATTCTGGGGAGAGGAAAGGCACACTCTGCAGTCGTCACCCAGACACAGAGGAAGCAAGATGAGAATGCCTCGCTGATAAAAGATACCAAGCCATGTGGCTAACACAAACAAGAATTATGGGTTAATGTAAGTTATAAGAGTTAATAAGAAGTCTGATCTATTAGCACAAACCAGTTTATGATTAATGTAGACCTCTGTATGTTTCTTTGTGACTGAAAGGCTAAAGGACCAGGTGGAAATAAATCTCTGTCAACACCCCCTGACACTCAGCTCCCTGTCTCTAGACTGTATTTATCACTCTGCCTCCATCCCAGGAACCAGCTCCCAGGTCCTTCCTGCCCACATTCTATCTTCAAAATTACCAGTCAAATCAACATATCTTCACAGGACTAGAGAATTTGAGTTTCACAACCCAACCCCAGTTCCTATGAACCTGGAGAAAAAAATTAATGATGCAAAAGCAAGACACGAGTCCATCATAGAAAGCCTGAACAAATTAACAGGTAAGATGTGACTGCCACTTCCTGTGCTTCCTGCATCAGGATTCTTTTCATCACCCCAGATACTGCCTGTCATCTCTGGTGCCAGCCCCTGAGCCTTTCAGAACCCTGGCTGAATGCTGAATACCTTCAAAGAACCATTATGTGAAAATTTCTCATGGTGTGTTGTATCAGGTTTACTGCTGAGGACTTCGTGCTTGCTTGACAAGCACTCTGCAGTCTGAGCTACATCCCCAGAGTCAAAGCACCTCTTAGCTCAGAAATTTTCCTTGTTTACTAGGTGGTGAACATGGGACTAGAAGTATGTTCCCAATTTGGGTGTTGCTTATCACATGTACCCCTGGGCACCAAAACACAGCATTCACACATAGTGTAAGAAAGAATACACATTGACTCCAAAAGACTTAATATTAAAATAGAGCATATAATATAGCAATGAAAACAAAATTAAACAGAAACATTGTCCAGGGTAGTCTCTTATGGAAGACCACAGTGATCTTCTGAGTAACTGGGACTCCAGCACCCAGCACTGTGCCCAGGTAGCACTCAACTTTTTTTGGACATGCTGAAATGGCAGTATGTTTAACATTCTGATCTAAAGAAAACATATTATTTAAATTCATTTTATTCATTTCTTTTTAAAATGTTTCTTTTATTTTATTTGTATGGGTGTTTTGTGTGCATGTGTTGTGTCTATGTCTGGTGTCCATGGAGGTCAGAAGAGGGTGCCAGATGCCCTGGATCTGGAGTTTCAGTGGATGCTGAACTGGAAACTGAACTGGGTCCCTGGTGCTGTTAACCACTGAGGCCTCTTTCCAGCTCCCTTTTCCTTTCATTTTGAGACACTGGAACTCACTATGTACTGTGGACTAAAAGTTGTCATCCTCCTGTGTCAGCTTCCAGAGTGTCAGCATGCCCTGGTCTTTTAGGGTTCAAAAATAGCATTGAGAAAATACCAAATTCAGTGGCTTATGCTTGTGGCTCCTAATATTTCTATTCTGGACTTGGCTGTACTGAAGAGCCACTTCAGGGAGACCCTAGGGCAGCTCTCCCTGCTGGCTGCCTTCTTGTTCCACTGAGACTATGAGAGAAATCCCAGTACCACCTCTTCCTACATCAGCAATCAGTGCCTCATTGTGTGGTCCCCGTTGCTTGCTTAACCTCTGTGGACTCTCCATCTCCTTCACTCTCTCCTCACAGACAACCTGAAGACTGAGGGGAAGGAAGATAAAAGCACATTCCTGAACAGCCTGAGTAAAGAGGACCAGGAGAACTGTAAGTGTGTGCATACCCTGCTGTTTGGGGAAAGTGAAGAATACAAGATCTCTCTTCAATGGGAGATTAAGGGTGGAAGGTCCAGTGTGTGTGTGCACCAATGAAGAACAAGCTTATCAAATTGTTTCATTATTTTATATTTAGATAATCATAGTGGCACTCCATTAATTAAAAATGTTCATAATGAATGGAAATTTATAGATTTATTTCTTCATTGCACAAGGCTCAGGTGCAGACAGCTCAGTCTGTAACTGGAGCTGACCTAGCAGGCTTATTTAGCCCAGCAAAGCTGAGGAGTTGAGACCTACAGGGACAAGACCTGTAATGATGTCATGGGATTGGTTCAGCTTTGAGGGTAGTCAGGATAAAAGCCAGGATCAGCTGCTCATCCCCAATATGACTTTTAATTCATTACCACTTGTTATTAACCTAAAATTTGTTTTCTCTCTCAAATTTTAGGGTGCCTGTCACATAAGAATAATTCAAAGTTGCCCACCTCAGGTAGGATTCGTGCTTGGCACACGGGGCTTCCTATAGGAAAGCAAGGGACCTCTAGGTAGCCAGGCCAAAGTGTTCTGTTCATTCACAGCTCTGATACAGGAGAGAAAATTCAAAGGATGAGTTGGGGAAGTCAGTCTCCCAACATGTGGGTTCCTGGGCTGAAATCAGGTGTCAGGCTTGGGGGCACAGGCCTTGTCAGCTGAGTCACCTCTGGGCCCCAGCAACTCAGTTTTAGAAAGTCAGGCTAGTGGTAAATCCAGTTTAGAAAAATAGGCTGAACCTTGACCTCTCATAGCAGCCCCAACTGTTTGCCATATGAGAACCAGGAAATGTGGAAATGGAGATGTATCTTCATTGTTAGAAGATCCAAATTGTCCAGGGTGTTATGACCTTGGTTCAAGACCTTTTCCTGAAATGATTCTACTACCACGTGGACTGGGGGAGCTCCCCTCTGCACCCACAGAACAGAACCTCAAAAAATCAGGGGCTAAGTTTGAGGCCTGGGGATAGAGAGTGGGGAGAGGTACTGGACAGGGGTTTAGGGAGCATGGGCATGGTATCCCACATCTATAATTCCAGCACTAGGGAGGTGCAGTTTGAAAGATGAGAAGTTCAAGATCGTCCTTAGCTACATAGAAAATTTCAGCCCTGCTTGGGTTATACGAGACCCCCTCCTCAGAAAACCAAAAGAAAGAGGCAGGAGTCTTCTCTGAGGACAGGGACTGGAATTTGAAGGAGAAATTCTCCCTCTAGCTACATCATGAGAAGCTCAAAGCAGGGTTCTGGAGGACTTGGCCTGAAACTATCCCTCTTCACTCTTCTTTATCTTCCCACAGTACCTGTGACCCTGGACTCGACCTCAGCTGACCCAAACCTCACCTTCTCTCAGGATCTAAAGAAAGCAAGCTTGTACCTTGTCGACAGCACATTGAATACGCAGGCAAAACCTCGACAATTCTATCCTTTCCACTGTGTGAGGGGCTCCCCAGGCCTCTCCTCAGGCCGTGTGTTGTGGGAGGTGGAAATCCAGGGACCCCCAGGTAGGGCTGGCATAGTGGGCGTGGTTGCCGAGTTGCCTCAGGGGTCCCAGATTCAGAACTCTGAGTCATGCTGCTTGTGGGCACTGAAGATCTCGTCCTCTGGATGTCAGTCAATCACCAACTTCAGTATCCAGGAGAATCTCCTAATCAGTCTTAGGAAAGTGGGTGTCTTTGTGGATTATGATCGTGGAGATGTTGTCTTCTATGATGCCATCAGTAACAAACACATCTACACCTTCCAAACTTCCTTTGACAGACAGCTCTTCCCCCTTTTTGGGCTCCTAAATGCCCGCAGCTCTATCACCTTGAGCCTCTAGGGCTGCACCCATGTGGGTCCTCACTGTCTTCCCCTCTTATCCCTCATGAATGAGTGAGATGCAAGTGGCAGAAATGAAGCTTGGCCCTGCTCGGGCACACTACACACCCCACATACCCTACACATACTACACACTCCACACATCATACACACCTTACACACACTACCCACCCCACACACCCCACATACCCAACACACACTACCCACCCCACACACCCCACATACCCAACACAACCTACACACTCCACACACACTACATACCTTACACACACTACACAGCCAACACACACTACACACCTTACACACACTACATACCCCACACACTGTACACACCCTACACACCCCATGCACCCTATACACACTACATACCCCACATACAACACACCCTACACACCCTACACACACTACATACCCACAGACTCTACACACTCTACACACACTACACACCCCACAGAACCTACATACCCTATACACACTCCACACACCCTACACAACCCACACACCCTACACACACTACACACACCACACAACCTACACACCATACACATGCTTCTTTCCATGAATAAAGAAGACAGTAGACTCTCCAGATACGAACCACAAGGCTTTCCATCACTGCCCTTCATATAAGGACAGGACTGGAAGTGGTCACACTTCATCAACAACCCATTGGAAAATATAAGGCCCCTTTCTGCCTGAGACATGTACTCACTCATAAGTGAGTTTTAAACATAAAGCAAAGAAAACCAGCCTACAAGCCGGGCGGTGGTGGCACACGCCTTTAATCCCAGCACTCGGGAGGCAGAGGCAGGCGGATCTCTGTGAGTTCGAGACCAGCCTGGTCTACAAGAGCTAGTTCCAGGACAGGCTCCAAAGCCACAGAGAAACCCTGTCTCGAAAAACCAGAAAAAAAAAGAAAACCAGCCTACAAATCACAATCCCAGAGAACCTACACAACAATGAGACACTAAGAGAGACAAACATGGATCTAATCTACATGGAAAGTAGAAAAAGACAAGATCTCCTGAGTAAATTGGGAGTATAGGGACCTTGGAAGAAGGTTGAGGGGCGGGAAGAGGCGGGGAGGGGAGAAGAGAAAAATGTAGAACTCAATAAAAAATCAATTTAAAAAAAGAATTTTTGTTTCCTCAAAATGGTCGAAATGGGGGAAAGGACAGAGAGGGAGAACAAGGAAAGAAATATCTTGATTGAGGGAGTCATTATGGGGATAGCAAGAAACCTAGCGCTAGAGAAATTACCAGGAATCCACAAGGATGATCTCCACTAAGCAATAGTGGAGAGGGTGCCTGACCTGGCCTAGCCTTTAGTCAGATTGTTGACTGTCTTAAATGTCACCATAGAACCTTCATTCACAACAGATGAAAGCAGATGCAGTGAACCACAGTGGAGCATTGGACTGAGCTCTCAAAGTCCAGTCAAAGGGAGAAAAGTGTGAGAATATGAGCAAAGATGTCAAGACCATGATGGGGATACCCACTGAAACACTTACCTGAGCTAATAGAGGCTTCCATATCTGGTCTGACAGCGAGGGAACCAGCATAGAACCAAACTAGATCCTCTGAATGTGGGTGACAGATGTATGACTGAGGCAGACTGTGGGGTCACTGGCAGTGGCACCAGGATTTATCGCTACTGCTTGTTCTGGCTTTTTGGAACTCATTCTCTCTGGAGGGATACCTTGCTCAGCCTAGATATTATGGGCAGGGCCATGGTCCTGCCTCAAAGCAATGTGCTAGACTTTGTTGACTCCTGGTGCACAGACTTAACCACTCTGGGGAGTGGAAGGGGGATGAGTAGGGGGAAGGTGGAGTAAGCAAAAGGAAGGGAGGTAGTGGGAAATGGATTTGGCATGTAAAATGACAAAAGACAGTTTTAAAAAAATAAATTAAAATAAACACACACACACAAAGAATTTCTGTTTCCTAATCCTTTTCTGATACAGGGAAACTGTGGTAGGGGATCTGCCTCTCCTGAGGACCACATCACACTCCTTCCTGCTGCAGTGAAGTGAACTGGCAAGGCAGACCCAGGTTCGGAATTCACTCTCGTTCTTGTAGTTGGCCCCACACAGGGCCGTGAAGCCCGCTGAGTCCTAGCCCCATTTGATTCCTGTTCTGATCTCCTTACCAACTTCATGTATGTGCAATCTTAATGTCGTCTCATCACTTCAAGTTCAGTGTACCTTCTAAATTATTCTAGCCTGAACTGCTGGAACTGCCTACAATGAAGCAATGGGGTGGCTCCTTCAGTTAAATGTTTTAGCAGACTGTAGGTTTCTATGTGGACAGTAGGTGGTGCTGCCTCCCAGGATAGGACATGGTTAAGGCCTGGAAGCTGCTGCCACTGCCCTGTTCTCTCTCTCTCTCTCTCTCTCTCTCTCTCTCTCTCTCTCTCTCTCTCTCTCTCTCTCTCTCTCTCTCTCTCTCTCTCTCCTTATTTTCTATATGTATGTTCACTTTGTGCTTACTGCCCACAGAGGTCAGAGAGCATATCAGATTCTCAGTAACTTGGGTTCCAGGAAATTTTGTGTCGTGTGGATGCTAGGAACAAAACCTGGGTGACACTATAAAACAATCCCACAGCAGTTCAGAATTAGGATAATAAAAGCGTTATTTATTTAATGGGAAAACTTACAGATCACCATCCTAAGCAACAGTCCTCTGAGCACAAACAGGAACAGAGTCTAGCATCCAGAATGGGAGCCGGAAGCAAGAGAGCAGGCACACGGTTCTGGCTGCTTTTTAAAGTATAAGAGAATAATAATAATAATAATCAAAAAAGCATTTCATTTTCTTAGATGCATATCTGTTGTCTGTCTTTATTTGTGCAGGTATACCCATGATGGCCATAACTTCCAATAAATGTGTGATTACTGAATCAGCCTTTTCTGAGCTCAAGGCAGTTGCCCATTGAAAACCTGAATACGTGTCTATGATGTGGTGTATATATTTTAATTTTCCAAATTCTGTAAAGTGGAACACATCCATCTGCCAGATTTCATTCTTTGAGTACCCTTTGGGTTACTTCCTGAAGGCAATGGTGTTTGATTATAGAAAGAGCAAGTAGGGCATCTCTTTATAATCTCCTTAGCTTGTTGCCATGTAATAGTAAACTCTTTCTTTAAACCTTTGCTATTGATGTGATGTTTTTATGAAATTCTTAGGCCTGCAACATGCTTCTAATCAATAATTGATCAATTTATGCATTACTTTGTGCTAGAGGACCTGGTAGACACATGTGGGATCAGATTGTGCTATGTACATAGGACAAAGCCTATTCCTGATTATGTCTTGCACCTGGATAAACAATGAAGTCAGTTCTGTATCATATATGGTATAAATTCAGCAGTTTCAATATGCAAGACAACTCTTTCTGCATATTGTGAATCAGTAACCATATTGAGAGGTTATTTAAAATCCCTTAGTGCCATAAGAATAGCATATAGTTCTGCCTTCTAGAAAAAATTATAAGGGCTTTGTTCCACCTTAGTTAATCCTTCTGATTTGTAACCTGCCTTCCCTGATTTATTTGCATCAATATAAAATGTATGGGCTTCAGTTATTGGTGCATCATGTACAATTTGAGGAAGGATCCAAGAAGTTCTCTTTATAATGTTAAGTCTATCACTTTTGGGATAGTTGCTATTAATTTCTCCAAAAAAAATTAGCATAAGCCCTTTGCCAAGGTTCATTGTCTTCCCATAACTTTTTTATTTCATCAGTAGTGAAAGGCACTATAATTTCTGCTCGGTCTATACCTACTAGTTGATGAAGTCTCAGTTTACCTTTTATAATTAATTCAGAGACTTTTTCCACATAAGTTTTTAATTTTTACTTGGTTTATGTGGTAAAAAGATCCATTCTAAGATAATATCATCCTTCTGAATTAAAATTCCTGTAGGAGAAATTCTGGAAGGCAATATAACTAGAATACAACCAAGATTTGGATTCAGATTCACCTTATCTACATGTGTCTCCTGTAATTTTTCCTCAACCATTGTCAATTCCTTTTCTGCCTCAGCTGTTAATTCTCTGGGACTATTCAAATCTTTATCACCATCTAAGGTTTTATTTAAATGAATTATTAGATCAGGCGTTATCCCAACAGTTGATCATAGATGGGAAATGTCTCCTAACAATCTTTAAAAGTCATTAAGAGTCCATAATCGGTCTCTCCTAATTTCTGCCTTTTGTCTTTAAGCCTATTCTCTAACCTAGGTAATTAACAGAATCTCCTCTTTGAATCTTTTCAGGAGCAATTTGTAACCCCCATTTAGGCAAGACTTTCTTTACTTCTTCAAACATCTTTTCTAAAGTATCTATATTTGAATCAGATAACAAACTGTCATCCATGTAATGGTAAATTATAGACTTAGAAAATTGCTTACGAATTATTTCCAATGGCTGGCCTGTGTAGGAGTTCCTTCTATTTGTGTGTTGCTTTCATTGATATCTCTGAAGATTTATCGATTGTTTTGTGTTCTTGTACAGCCCGAATGGCTGGTGTCCATCGTATATAATATCTTCTAATATTTTCCTCAGAAACATGAGTTTTGGGGCTGCAGGCATATTAATCTGAATATTCTACTGCTGCAATAGATCATGACCTCACAGAATCACTGCAATATTGGCTATATATGGCCTTAGTCTTCCTATCTGCCCTTCTGGCCCTTTGCATTCAACCCATCTCGTGCTTTGTTTTACCCGAAATAAGGTTCCAATTCTCAGGAAGTGAACATCTACCTCTAGAAGAGGCCAATCGGATGCCAAAATTCTGGAGAAATGATACTTACATCTGCACCCATGTCTAATAAGCCTTCAATAAAAGTGCCATTTATACAAACTCTTAGCTTTGATCTTTGATCGTTTATGGAAGTCTGCTAAAATATACATTTCCTCTATCCTACTGGGGTTTATGACTCATCCTTCACATTTAACCCATCATTCAGACCAGTATTGATTTTTACAGCAGGCACTGGATGTTTTTTCTTGGTGAGACATGTTCTCCACTGTAACTGGGAATGACTGGACCACTTTTGGCTTAGGGGCCTGTGAGAGGCCCCTCAAGGAGTTTCCCAATGGTATTGGGTTACCTTATCTGTCTTGTTGACCTGTATTCATTGGTCCAATGTCAGCCTTTGCCACACCTCATACATACACCTGAAGGCTGAGTCCTCCTATTTCTGCCATTCCCAGAGGAGACATTATTCCTAGGAGTCCATTGTCTACAATCCCTTCTCATATGTCCCATTCTACCACAAATAAAACATTTGGTATTTTGCTGTCTTCTCTTACCATTGGACATTGCTTCTCCTACCCACACTTCAGTACCACAGTCAAGTGTCTGGACATTCATTGTATGCAAGACCCAGCAGGGCATAATGGTGCATGTGAACTCACGTGGCCGGTCTGAAATCTTATTTTAGAATGAAATGATGAAAGATAAATCACAGACTGTGTGTTCTGCAGATGTCTCTAGAGCAGTGGAATAGACAAATCCAAACAAATCATTAAAAAGGGAAGCCTGCGTCTCACTCAGATTTCTGCTGTGCGCCTGTGGGGGAGGCAAACAGAAGGGTGTGTGGGGACTTGACACCAGTCCAAGGCATATAAAGAGAAAATATAAAGAACCGTGGCAAGAAAAGCTGCTGTGTGAGATTCTATATTAAACTGCTAGCTCCACGCACAGGCAGCAGCCAAGGGAGGGTTCCTGTCAATCCAAGCTGGCAGCAGGCTGCCGAGTCGGGGGGTTCTAAAACAAAATGTTGGGTGCTAGATAAAGGTGTAATTCACAAAAGAATCCCACACCAGTTTGGAATTATGATTAATAAAATGGTTATTTATATAAGGGGAAAACTTACAAATCACTGTCCTAGACAACAAGCCCTCTGCACAACCAGGAGCAGAGTCTAGCAGCCAGAAGCCGGAAGCAAAAGAGAGAGTACAGGGCTACTGCTGCTTTTTAAAGCAAAAGAGAACATGCCCAAGTGGGCTGGTATCTTAAAGGCTACTGGCTGAGGAGTAGAAGTAGCTCCCGCAGCAATTGGTATTAGTTTTTCTTTGAAAATCTTGTAGAATTCAGAGCTGAAACCATCTGGTCCTGCACTTTTTTTGGTTGGGATATTTTTGATGACTGGGGAACAGAAATTCTTAAAGGATGGTGTCTTTGTTTATCCTAGCTCCCACCTTTACAGAAGCACATTTTATATTTCTGTAGCCCAGGTAAACAGTCAGGGAATATGCATATGTCAATGCAACAGGAAGTGAGGCTGGCAGATTTGTGTGAACCTCTTTTTCTGACTGGCACGAAGCTTTATTCTTTCCCTCCCCCAGTGTGAGGCTCCTAGGAAAATTTTACTTCTTTGGGGGTCTATTAGTCTGGTAGCCAATGGGAAGGGTTCCCTCACTCTCTTTAAAGTAGCTAGTCTCCTACCAGAATCAAAGTCCCAGGATGGTTGGAGGTGAGAAAGAACCAACAGCTAACACAGAGAATCCAAGGGGGACCATCAAAGATCCAAAGTATCAGTCATCACTGTATGTGGAACCTGATGAAAAAAATCACAGGAATATGTTTACAATTGTCTATACAAATTTTTAGAAGTCTCAATGATGGTGCTGGGGATGTAGTTATCTGTGGAGTAATTGTCCAGCACACATGAAGCCCTGGGTTCCACCCCCAGCACAGGTGGCTCATGCCTGTAATCTCAAAATTTGGGAGGAGGAGGCAGGAGGATCAGAGGTAAAAAGTCATCCTCAGATTCATGGAGAGATCAAGGCTATCCTGGGCTAGAGGACACCCCACCTCAACTGTGATTCCCCCCATTTTCCAAAAGAGAAAGAGATGCTGATTGTTGTTAGTGTGGCATAAATCTATTTCATTTGTATCCTGACAATTTTCATGTTTCTCTCACAGGACAACAGGTCACTGAAGAAAGGCTTAATGTTCTCAACACTAGGCTAGGTTTAAAGGGTATGAAAGGATGGAAAGATATAACCCTGCCCCCCATGCGGAGTGGGCAACAGCCTTCAGAAGCAGGAATGGGGTGTAGAACTGCCTAGGGCATCATTGAGGAACACCTTTGGGTGTGTGGATACAGTGTTTCCAGAGAGACTCGAATGAGGGGAGGAGACCTACACTCAAGTGGGTGTCATTGTTCCCTGCTCTGGGAAACCAGCTGCCTCCACAGCTTCCAGCCACTCCTCCTCCTCCTCCTCCTCGCTGTCTCCACCATGGACAGTAACGTCAAACTGTAATAAACCTGAATAAGCCCCTCCTCCCTCAGTCACAACAATGAGAGGAGAAACAAATACCTGGTGGCACCCTGGGCACCGCCACTGTTGAAGCGTAGACCATTAAGGACAATGGTATCACTGTCCCCAGCCTCACCCAGGGGCCATGGCCCTGTGGCACAACCAGAGCTCCTGGTTCCTCATGTGGGGGTCTTGGGACTCATTCTGTAAGGCTTTTCTCAAGTCCTGTGAGATCTGAGTTAAAGGCATCCAGACTTTCCTCTTCCTGTAAGCAAATATACCACACCCTGCAGCAAAGTCCATGTCCCTGCTCGGTGAGCGCTGCTCATGGGTGTATTTTCCTTTTCCTGATAATTCTGGGCTAAATCAGGATGAGTTCACCCTCTTCCCAGTCCTACTGACGTGTGGGTATATATCACTCTCATAACTGGAGAAGATCCGCTCATCTGCTGGCCTTCTCCCTCGGTCTAGAGACCAAGAAAATGACCTGAAGTTGAAAAGAAGAAATTTGAGGTAGGATAGTAAGAGAGCTATTTGGGAGAGGGCTCAGACAAGAAGCAGGAAGAGGAGGAGGCACTTCCTTCTTTGGGTCATCCTTGGAAGGTGTTTGAAAGAAAGGGACAGTGTAGCCTCAGATACTATTATATGCTCTGTCTGTCTGTCTGTCTGATTCTCTCTCTCTCTCTCTCTCTCTCTCTCTGTGTGTGTGTGTGTGTGTGTGTGTGTGTCTGTCTGTCTGATTCTCTGTGTGTGTGTGTGTCTGTCTGTCTGTCTGTCTGATATTCTCTGTGTGTGTGTGTCTGTCTGTCTGATTCTCTCTGTGTGTCTGTCTGTCTGTCTCTCTATGTTTCTGTCTCTCTCCTGCTCTCTTTCTCTTTCATCTAGGCAGCACTGCAGTCTTGGAAAACTTGGGGGTTAATAAAGATTTGCTGACAAGGTTCTACCTTAAGTGCTACCAAACAATAGCAGTGAGCCCTATGGGGTAACATAGAGGAGGGACACATAAATCTCTTGCTGAGTTCTCTTCAGCCACACAGTAGAGAGGACTGTCTGCTTGTCCTTGATAGTTTAGTTCTGACCATGACACCATGGCCTAAAATTTACCTTTGAACTGTAAAAAGATTCCACAGAAAACTCGCAAAACCGATTTGGGGTTTGGGTCACCTGCTTCCTCGAGGCATATGAGAAATAAAGAATAACTTTAAGTTTATGAAACACTGAACTGTTTCTGAAATGCCTATGACACTGTGATTCTTACAGCCCAGGCTCTGGCCTCTCTGATCCAGGGTGGACCTGAAGTCCAGGTCTGAGTCCACTCTCGCCTGCTCCAGATCAGCTCCACTGAGCCCTCTCACCTGGGACTCTCTGGCCTGCAAATGACCCAGTGGAGGGACTGGTGAGGCGGGGGCCATGGTTCCCCTGTACAAGGACAACCAGGAGGACATCTGCCCCATCTGCCTGGATTCCGTGAAGGAGGCTGTGAGGACAGACTGTGGCCACCTCTTCTGCCGAATGTGCCTGACCCAGCACATGGATAAGGCCTCAGTCTCTGGGGTCCTCAGCTGCCCAGTCTGCAGGAAGCCCTACTCTGAGGGGGTCCTCGGGGACGGTTATATCTGCTTCAGCCACCAGAAGAGGGTGTGCATGTTCTGTGAGGCAAGCAGACATCTCCTGTGTGTGGAATGCCTCAAGTCCCCAGAACACCAGGCCCATAATGAGCTCTCCATTGAAAATGCCATCAGCCACTACAAGGTAAGGCTGTGCCAACCCCACCTACCCCTGCCACTGGCTCCACAAGTTACTGCTTCTAAGCCTGGCTCCTCACAGAGGCTGTGAATGACACCTTCCTTTGAGTCTTTTTGGTCAACCAACTTGAAGCCCTGGTCTTTGTTTCTGTGTGCCACTGCTAATATCAGGGTTTCCAGGGCTCTGTGTGTCTGTCTAGGTGATCCTGCCATTGTGATGGCAAAGTCCCAGGAAGCATGGGCCACTGTGTTTGCTGCAGCTGTATAGGTAGATTCTGTACTAGATAACAAGAACCACTTCTGGACCAAGATGATACGGTTCCCTGGGTGGATGGTTCTAGAACCCAGTCTGGACATGCAATCAAGATTTACCTGTGCTTACAGCTACCTTTCAAAGATCTCAAATCTGAAAACATGTCCTTGTCCCCCCTCCTTCCTTTAGTGGTTATTATTGTTGTCTCTTGATCCACACTTTTGACAGTAAATTCAGGCAATGCCTAAAGATTAAATAGCAAAACTAAAAATCTTGCCTCTGGGATAAGAGTAAGTTGAGGGGAAAGGAGACTGCCGTGAAGCTTTACTCTGACTTCGACTCTGGAACCCACATGGTTGGATGGGAATGGCTCCAACTGACTGTCCACTAACCTCCACACAAGATCCACGGTGTGTGCCCCCTTCCAAATAAATAAATGTAATATAATAATAATTAATCTTTCTTCCTGTCTTTCCTCATTCTGTTGTCAGTGATAGCCAGCATTAGATTTCTTTTATTCTATCCTTCCAGAAAAACTGTGTGTTTGAATGTTCTCTTTAAAACACACCCCCACACACACCAGAGAGAGATAGAGAGACAGACAGACAGACAGACACTAGACATTTAGCTCAGTGAAGGAGTCCCTGCCTAGCATAGATGAAGCCATGGATTCAATTCCCAGTACTTAGAAAAATACAACAGTAAGTACGTAAAGGACTCTGTTTTTTGTCTATTTTTGTGTGCACACATGATGTGGTGGGGGTGTGCCCTGGCATGCACGTGGTGGCCAGAACTTTGTGAAGTCAGTTCTCTTCCTGTACCTCGTGGGTTGTCAGTCTTGGTGGCAAGTGCCTTTACCCATTAAGTCTTTTTTCTGGCTCCCTCCTTTTTTCAAAACTATATCTTGTTTTTATCATCTAATAATATGTTTTGGACATTTCCCCACTTTTCCCATTAGTCCATCCAGATCTCCTGAGCATCTTTCAACAACTGCATTCTGTCCAATACTGTGAATAAATCACAGGTTAGGAAACTGGGCTATACTCAGGTATAGTTCTTAGGTTACATGGGATATTATGATGATATCTTTTAGCATGTATTCTGAAGAATTTAAAATACCCAAGATATTTTGGTGAAAATGTAAGATCAAATTACCTTATCTAAGCTATAGTAAATTGTCCCACTACCTTTTATTGAAGGTACCATGTAGATCCTGCCCTGCCCTGTTACTCTGTATGTTCCTGCCAGTGTGCCAAAGTTCCTCCTCTCCCTTCTCATCTTCCTCCTCCCTTTGCTTCTTCCTCTCCCCCCCCCTTTCTTCCTCTCATAGTTCTAAGGATAAAGATTGAACCTAAGGTCTTGCATATACAAGGCAAGTATGCTATGCTAATATACAGTATTCTTTTTTAGTTTTTATTTTAAGACCGAATCTTACTTTTGATTCCCATGCTGCAAGCCTCCAGAGTAACTAAAATTGCAGGCAGATGCCACCGGAATCACCATGTTAAACCACTTTAAGAATTGTACATTTTTAATATGGGCAAGCAGAGTTGTTTTTTCTTTTTAAAAAAAATTATTTTATTTTATGTGCACACATGAATATATGTGTTTCACATGCATAGTACCCGAGGAGGCCTGAAGAGGTCGTTGGATTCCCTGGAACTAGAGTTACAGGCAATTGCCAGCTGCCACATGGGTCCCAGGTCCTGGGCAGGAGTAGCCAGTGCTCTTAACTGCCAATCGATCTCTCCAGTCCTATGGTTTGTGTTTCTTGAGGATCATAATCTGTAGTCCCAGTTAGCACTAGCTGTAATTGATGCAATCCTCCTGCCTTAGCCTGCTGAGTGCGGGAATTACAGACACACAGTCCCACACTTAACTTTTCTTTTCCCATTGTCCCCCCCTCCCCAGCCCAAAACTTCTTGCTAGGCTGCATCTTCCTCTTTCCAATTAGTCCTTTCTTTTTTCTTCCTTTCTTTCAAAACTATTTTTTAAAAACAGTGGTAGGGTTAGAACTCAAGGCCTCACGTATGCGGGGATGCGTTCTTCCCCTCAGCTGTACCTCCACCCCACCCTTGGCATTTTGTTGCCAGTTGTTATGAAGATTAATGAGTCAAAGGCATACCTTCTGCACCAACTAATCTGCGAGAGAATCCTGTGTCATCTGGGGACGTTAAATGGAATGGTTCTGAGATTTCCTCGTGATGTCATGAGGAAATGAGCTCTTGTCATGCCGATGTCTCCTGTTAAGTGACTCCACTCATCCTGTCTTGATGCCTTCACGCTGTGGCTGCATCCTCAGCCCTAGGAACCCCACTCCCTAACACCTCGAGCCCCTCTGCTTCAGAAGTCATGAGCAAGCACCAACAATCAGCAGTCACTTGGCTTCTGTCTATCTCTGTTCTCAGCCAGATATGCATATTAATGTCTGTGAATAAGAATCACTGTGGCCGAGCAGATACAAAATTTAAGTGCTTGAAGCTTCAGGGATGCAGTGATAGAAGCCAAAGCTGACTCCACTCCCCCTGCCCCCAACTATCCTGTACCTGTTTCCCTGTCAGGTCTTCCTATCAATAATGGAGGTTGGATTTTCTCTCTCTGTTTTTTTTTTTTCTTCGTGGTGTTGAGGTTTGAACCCAGGATCCCACACATGCCACACAAATGTTCTATCACTGAACTACTTCCAAAGTCTTTCAGACAGTTGGCCTTTAAAAAACATTGTCATTATCTGGAAAGAGAAATGAGGGAGACTAAGTCGGAACTGAATGGAGAGAATGATTCAGAAAGCTGAAAAGGCAATGGTCTACTGAGCTCTGTACCTACTGAGTGCAGAGTCTTACAGGGGGGCGGGCTTCCCGCCGCCGTGAGTCAGGAGAGAGAGGACAGGTCTCCCTCCTTGAGACTGACTCAGCCTGTACTCTCTGTAAGGTGTCACCCCAGGCCTTGGGAGGAAGTACAAAGGTGATTCATGACTACTGACTTCAAGTCCGTATTTAAGTAATAAGAGGAAGTGTAGAAAAATAAATAAGAATATTTGCTCATGTAAGGAAAACAGTGTCTGCTGCACTTACGAAAGAGAATTGATGACAAACAAAACCAGCTACACTTGTTAGAAAGGCAGACAAGCAACTGAAAGAACTGCAGTATTTATGATCTAAGAATACTAGCAGGTGACCCTTCTTAGTGTGATCAACCGGGGCCTAATGGGAAAGGACATCGGAGCTGCACCAGGACCAAGACTGGGTGTGGGGAGCAGATGGAGAAGCTGAGCCCAGAGAAGTGCTGTTACGTTTGGAAGATTTATAATCAGGGCCTGTTTAAAATGGCTTTAATTGCTTTTTTATGTTAGCATACAAAGTAATGGTTTGTATGGTGCTGCACGTCTTTAGCCCCAGCACCTGGAGGCAGAGGCAGGCTGATCTCTGAATCCTAGACTCATAGGGGTAGTGAAACCCTGAAACAAACAAAACACACATACAAACACACACACACACACACACAGAGAGAGAGAGAGAGAGAGAGAGGAGAGAGAGAGAGAGAGAGAGAGAGAGAGAGAGAGAGAGAGAGCGCAGGGCTTGGAGGCTTAGCGGTTAAGAGGAGTATTGCTCTTTCAGAAGACCTGAGTTTGGTTCTCAGCACCCACAGCAGGGGGCTCACAACTCTATCTCCATGGGATCTGGTGCCTTCTCTGGGCTCCTTGGGTACCACATATATCCACACACAAACGCACACTCATACACATAATTAAAAATAAAAATAACTATTTAAATACGTTCATAAAAAACAGGATTCTATCTTAATCATTTTAAACATGCTGAATAATACAACTGTACTCTCCTAATCCTGTTTTATGCATGTAGAGTTATTGGCATTATTGTGTGTGTGTGTGTGTCTTTGAAAGTCAGAAGAGAGGAGGGTGCTGGGTTCCCTAAAACTGGAGGTACAGCAGTTGTGAGCTGCCCAGTGCGGGTGCTGGGAACCGAGCTCAGGTCTCCTGAAGGCCGGAAACAGCTCTTAACTGTTGAGCTGTGCCCCAGAAATTGCTTTGTTTTGTTTTCTGAAACAGGGTCTCAGTACATAGTCCCGGCTGACCTGGAACTCACCGTGTAGACCACGCTGGCCTCAAACTCAGAGGTCCAGCTGCTGGGGTTAAAAGTGAGCACTGTCATGCCCGTGGCTTCCCTGAGATATCGCCTCACCCTCCAGTTTGACAACACCTGTGTCTGTCTCTAGGAAAGACTCATACGCAGAAGCAGAAAGCTCAGGAAGGACCTGGGGGAACTTCAACGGCTGAAAGCTCAGGAAGAGGAGATGCTGCACGCTACACAGGTGGGTGTCTCAGTCCCAGGGGTGGTCTAGAGTCTCCTTTTGTGTGGACAACTGTTCCTGGAGCAGCCTGCTGTGGAATTGTGGTCATGTAGGCTGAAAACCGGGGTTTGAGGCTTGGCTCTGAGATTGGTGAATAGAATTACTTGGGACGTGTGAACCTTCTGAACTCCATACATCTTCTTTCTTAAGGAAAAACACCTGTTCTCCCAGGTACGTGGTGAGAATTAAGAGAGTTGAAAATCACAACGCATCTTGTCCTTGACAATCACTTTTCTATCTCTCTCGCTCACTTGGGTGAGCTCTCTCCTCACTTACAGGGTTAAAGGCAGACACCAAAAGAACATAGCTGAGTTGTGTGTGTGTGTGTGTGTGTGTGTGTGTGTGTGTGTGTGTGTGTTCCACTACAGCAGGACCTCTTATCTGTAGATGTGCTCGGCGCTATGAGGTGGGAAGGGAGGTGCTTTGTGAAAAGTCCAATTGCTTCTGCAGTACAATGTCTGGTGAGGTAAGAACGTGAAGGAAGAGGAATAGAGGTCAATATTCCCACCTAGCTGTTCAGTGCACAGAGATTCAGGGGCTCTATCACCAAGTCTCAGGGTAGCTCCTCCTCTGTGATTTCAGGTGGATTGGGGGAGCTACAGGCCAGGAGCTGAGTTGCAGAGCCAAGATCAAACCACGGAACAGCTGAAGGCCCTACCACAGCATCGTCTGGACCACCAAGAGGACCAGTCAGCGGAGGTGGTCAGGGTCTTTCATTTCTCTGAGGCAGTAACACAGCTCAGCATCCTGGTTTCTGGACTGGAAAGGATGGCCAAGGAACTGGATGCCAGAACTCTGAAGGTGTACTGCCTACGGCACCCCCAAATTCAGGGAGGGATTCTTGGATTAGTAAATAGCCTGCCAGCAGGTCCCTTCTGGGAGGTGTAAGGGGACTTGTTCCCGGGATATGTGATAATTGGGGGTGTGTATGTGTTTGTGTGTGTTGAGAGTGGCTTCTAAGGGCCACACCATGAAACCACAGAATGAGGAGCAGAAGAAGGGGGTTATGCCCTCCAGCTTTCGTGGTGGCATGCAGACTGCCTTCAAGCGTGAGCTAGGATGGGCATTCAGTGGCAAGAACATAGTAACTGACTGCCACCTTTTCTCTCCCAGGATGCCAGTGACTTACTGGACAGGTATGACCCCTCTCCCTCTGTCCCACACTTGAAGACACATTCAGATCCACATGGCATCGATGTGCATATGGGCTAAATTAAAGTCAAGGAGACGTACTTGGTACTTTCATATGACACGGGCAGTGGAAGATCCAGTAGAATATATATGAATGTGTGAATGATCTCTTTGTTTTTAGGAGTGCACCCCAGAAATCAGAAGGACTCCTCTCTCATCTTCCTCCAGCTGGTCCAAACCTCAGTTAGTGCTCCTGGTGTGTTCTCTCCTGATGCCTTAACCTCTGACACTCAGACACAGTCTCCTTCCTAAGCCAGGCTTGTGGCTCCTCGTGGCCAGGCATTTCAGAGCTCCATCACGTCCAGGGCCATTCGCACCATCTCCATGTTACCTGTGAACTGCTGGTAGCACCTGCTGTCCTTGGTCTCGTGTGAGCATCCAAGCGTCCGGACGGCACAGGTCATCAGAGTGAGGTCACCTCGGTGTACGGAGGTTGACAGGTTTATTGGAGTGATATTTCCTCTGACTGCATAGAACCTCCTGTCTGTACTGTCCTCACTGTTTGCTCATTACGACTGCTGCAAACAGACGCAAGGGTGATGTCTACAGTCCTCACCCTCATGGTCGTGTACATGTGTAACCTTGTCCCGCGTGTGAGTGGCGTCTGTGACTTGCCTCTCATCAAAGGGATACAGCAGAGGTGATGAAGGTACTGGAATGACCATATCTCCTTCCCCTGGACTCTTGCTAAGTGATGCATTCTAGAGACTCTTCTAGCTAAAGTTAGTGGCACTGAGGGGAAAGACTTATGGGCAGCTCCTAGGTTCCTAGAACAGCCTACATGGTCCAGCTGACAGGAATCAGGGGGCCTGGGTCTTACAGTCACAAGAGAATGAATTCTGCTAACACTGTAAGCAAAGCTGGAAGTAAATCCTCATTCTGGGAACTGGTAGTGCCCCAACCTCTTACCCTGCCAAAGTTTCCAGAAGGCCTAAAAAATGATAGAAAAATTCTTTATTTTCCCCTTATTTCTGTATCTGTTTTTATAATAAACTTTCCTACTTAAACGAACTGGGATGGGTCTCTCTTCTTTGCAATAGAAAGCTTTTTTCAGCGTAAGTACGGAAAGTCAGGAGTTAAACCTGTGCCTGTCAGGTAAAGTGTATGAAGCTACTCTAGGGTCTGGTAGAGAGGAATTGGGAGCCTGGAGCTCTTCTGGGGGAAGCAAGTGGAGTCCGACTCTAGCAACAACAGCCTGGAGGTTCACTGGTCACCTTACTGGGAGGTTATCCAGTCTACCTCCTTTAACAGGGAGTAAGCTTCAAGGTGCCCTGGGGAGGAGTGTACGCTGATGGGTTAAAAGAAGTATATCCACTCGCTCGAAGGTTTACTTCTCAGTTTAAGAAATACGAATTATCTTTCAGAATGGCGGTCAGTTGTAGTGAGCATTGTCAGCATCAAAATCCTCACCAGGGCCACACGACCACCAGTTTCCAAACAAAACAGTCTGGAAAGCTGTTTAAGAGATGAGAAGCCGGACATGGATTGTAAAGTACTGGCTGTATGATATTGGACGAGCAAATAACCAAATTTCACCAGGCCTCAGCTCTCCCCTCCTCTTCCTTCTCATTCATTCGCCCCACTCCCACCCCACGTTTTTCTTTCCCCTCCCTTCAACAGGGATTAATGCAGGTCAGGCTAGCATCAAATTTGCTGTCTTACTGTGAGGCAGAGGCTGACCTCGAATTCCTGATCTTCCTGCTTCTACCTACTGAGACTTACAGACACTACCACACACAGCTGCCTCCTTCGTGAAGACCAGCGAGATGGCTCGGTAAATAAAACACTCTCTGTGTAAGCACGGAACCTGGAGTTCGGAGCCCCAGAACACGTGTAAAAGCTGAGTACCTGCCTATGATCTGAGCTCTCACAGGGAAAAGTCAGAACCTCCAAATCAACTAGCTAGCTAGACTAACAAGAACCGGTGAGCTCAGAGTTCAGCAAGAGACCCTAGCAAACAAGTAGAGAGTGACTGAGAAAGACATCTGACATCGGCCTCAGGGCCCACACATATGTGTACTTGAAACCATACACATGTGTACCCACACATATAACCGTGTGTACACATATACAAAGCACACATACAAAAAAAATGAAAAAAGGGGCGTGATAATAGAATGTATCTCAAGGGGTTACCAAAATAAGTACCATAAGGGTCATGACGCCTTAGAGCAGGGAGGGACTTCATATACACATACCTTAGAGGTTCATGGTCACTTTAAATACTGAAGTAAAACTAATACAAAGAAGCAGAAACACATAGTCCATTTTTCAGTGGAACATGAGGCTTAGGGCCTGTGGGTATGTTTAGCGTTATATACACGCCTGCACACGCCCTTATTTTTCAAACATATTTTTTAAATAGTTAGTTAGTTAGTTAGTTGGTTGGTTAGTTAGTTAGTTATACAATATTCTGTCTGTGTGTTTGCCTGCAGGCCAGAAGAGGGCACCAGACCTCATTACAGATGGTTGTGAGCCACCATGTGGTTGCTGGGAATTGAACTCAGGAAATTTGGAAGAGCAGGCAATGCTCTTAACCGCTGAGCCATCTCTCCATCCCTTCAAACATATTTTTATAGGGTATATTGAACACCCTGGAGAAACTCACTCAGTACTCTTTGATCTCTAGCCCCTAACTGCGAGGCCTTTTCTATCTGCTGGGTGGAGGACGGATGCTGGCATCTGAAGGCGATTCCAAGCCTGGGTGCACGGTGCCTGGTGGCCTCTCCCTTGGAGCTGCACCATGGCGGGTTTTTCCCCTCACAGATGTAGTTCATGACTGTCAGGTAAACAGCAAGAATGTTCAATCAGCTGTCGCCAAAGGGCAAGCTTGGGTGGAATGAAGTGTAGAGCCAATGAGGACTAGAAAATTTATCATAGCCACCCCGTAAAACTAAGAAAAAGTTTTGATGATGGGTAAATTTTAAAATACCACTTTGAGATGGTGGATATAATTTTCCAGGTTGTAGGCACCCATTACTGGTTGCCACCCTGGCCCCCAAATCGTTTCCAAGGACGGACATTTCGGGAGTTCTCCAGACCCCACATGACCACAACAGCCCACCTCTGCCCACCTTCCTGTATCCCACAGAATTCTCCCCTTCAGGCTGGTTCTTTAATCCCAATCTTGCCCTGTCCTGCCTCATTCCACAGAGGTCACCTTTTGTCCGGTTCTAGTATATTTCAGCTTGTTAGTCTAAAGGTGACAGGGCATCCAAATCCTCCCCAGCATCCTCCTAGGGTCCTCCTGCCCCAGCACAAGAGTGCAGATGTGGCTTCTTCTGTTCCATCAACTGAGCTGTTTGTGACTGATTCTCTATCATCTCCTTCTTAATTCTAGCTGGTAGTCAACCTCGGATTATGGTTTATGACCATAACCACTGTGGGGTCCTCTTTCCCTCTCAGCCTATTGATCACGAGATCGAGAGGGGAAAGAGACGGAATGGGTGACACAAAGCTTTGTACGCGGTCCATGAGCACGAATGGAGACAGCCGTCCAGGAGAAAGATTTTAGTCAATTGGCTTAATTTTATTCACGTATAAGGAATACAGGATTGGGAAGCCTGGGGACAAGCCCTAATTTGCGTCAAGTGGCACACTCCTATCACAAGGCCTAGCATGTGGCAGTAGGGTCCTAAAACAGAGCTTCTAGACCAAGGATCTGTGCCAAGGGTCAAGCTAAAGAAGAATCAGGCATCCGGTTTTAGAGACCGCTTTTGGATAAGATCAGTCCTCCAGGCCCAGCAAACGTTCTCCAGATAGCAGGTAGAAGCAGGAAGTCCTGCTTGAGGGCAGGAGCTCCGTTACTGAGATAAGCTGCTAGACTAGGAGGAAGGCTGCGACCGCTGACCAACCAGCAACGTCTTCCAACAAGCCCCTGTCCCCCTAACTGACCTTCACCTCACCTTAAACTGACGCCATCAGAAGAAGGCAGTGGGTGGAATCGGGTGAAAATGGTGCACGTCTGTCCACAAGGACGTGGAGATGAACCCAGTGCCTGAGAGAGGTCAAAGGCCAGGTCAGCTCCATTCCCTCTTCTCCTTTTCTCTCAACAAGTGCATCTTCTAAAAAACCATCCTGGTATCATATTCTCCCTAAAGACACGGCAGGATTCCATCCTCTGAGCATCCATAATGCCTAGGGAGATTCCTATCACATCAGCCACCGCAAAGAGATTTTGTCTTTACTTCACTGTCTTCCCAGGGCTCCTTCATCTTCCTTTCCAGTTACCAACGGTTACCATGATTTGTTCATGGCTAGTATAGAAAAAAGAATGTTTTTTTTTCTCTTTTTGAAAGGTTCCACATTTTATTACAGAACCAGCTAGCCAGCCATTGTGGGACAAATAAAAGCAAACAAGGCCCCAATTTAAACAAACAATGACCAAACTCCAGACGTTAAAGTAAGAACTGTCCACTAGCTAGTAGAACTGTTTGGGAAGGATTAGGAGGTGTGGCCTCGTTGGAGGAGGTGAGTCACTGAGGGTGGGTTTTGAGGTTTTAAAGCCCATACCATTCCCAGTTATCTCTCCTCATCTCATAGTTGTGGATCAGAATTTAACCTCTCAGCTACTGCTCCCACACCATGCCTGTCTGCCTGTTCCATGCCCTCTACCATAATGGTCATAGTCTTTGAAACTGTTGGCCCCAAATAAGCTCTTTCTCTGTAGGCTCCCTTGCTCATTACGTTTTAACTGCAGTAGAAAGGTAACTATCAAGACAGACAGTTTTGCTCTTTTTTTTTTCTTGTCAGGAATCACTCTATCCTGAAAGTCCTTTTTTTCTAAGTTGGATCTAATTATTATTATTATTTGACGTTGAACAGACAGGGTTAACACACCCAGCAACCCCAGTGAGTGTTGCTCACACTGGTCTCACTAGGGGGAGACAAGACCCTAAAAACACATCTCCAAAAATGCACTGTGCCTGGTTCTGGACTCAGAGTCTCTCCTTGTTAAACCAGTTATAGATGATACTCATTCTCTGCCCTCCCCATGAGGAGGTAGGAAAGGGGGAGAAAAAAAATAGCATTTTGCTTTGCACACTGGTGACAATATTGTGAGGGGTCTCCAGGACCACTGGCCCCCATAGCACCCCTACTTCCCAGACACCTCCTTAGTACAGCTTGCAAACCTAGTCATTCCATTCTGCTTGGTAAGACATGGAAGTCACAGGGGCTCCTATGGGGTCCTTCTTTTGGAAGACTGTCAACTTCAGACCTGTTGCTGAAGATGGGTTTGTCACTCTTGGTACACCAACCAGATGTAGCACGGGAGGTCAGTGTCACTGGCAGGCCCAGAGCCCACATAGTCCAAAATGACCGTGCTACTGCCGATGCCATTGCCTTTCACGTTGACCACTGGGAAACGGTGCCACTCCCTGTATCAGGGGTCCCTCCTGCTGGGGCTGCCTGGGTCTGTAAGGACCAAGGTGTAGACAGGGTTTCCTGGTTCAAGGCCATCCCGTGAGAAGTGCTGGGCCTAGGTGGGTGGGTATCAGCCCTTTGCCCAGTTCATCCACCTCCACTTGGTGCTGGAGTCACCATCTGCCTCCTGCAGGCTCAGCAGCTCAGCCCACTGGCTGATGCCAGTTGGCATGGGGGTGGCGGAAGCGAAGGCATGCACTGGTACTGAGAGTCTTGGGAGAGGACATGGTGAGAAGTCACATCAGGTTGTGGCACATGATGGTAGAAGAAAACGCTTCTTTTTCAAATAATATTTTTATTTATTCTTTCGGGATTTCATTCATGTATGCAGTGTATTTTGATCATATTCACTCTTCCAAAATGTTTCTTGAAGACATGAATAAATTAACTAATATTTTTAGAAGAAAGCAAATGAGGAGTAGAGTGTTTTGCTTGAATTCATGCGGTTGGTTGATTACAGGACTTTGTCTGGAACCCGGGTCTTTAGGCTTACAATCCAGCACTGCTTGTACGTCTATGTCTGTGCCCACTGACAACAATGATGGGTACAGCCAGCGGCAGCCAAGGTCGCAGATACCCCGACCATCTGATGCGCGCTGGGGAAAGGCTTGAGCAATGATCGGACTAAAGGTCCTACCACCTTGTCCCTTACTGACACCTGCCCTAGCAATTGTTTTAAAAAGCCATGTTTGTGCCTGGTCATCCAGGCAAGGGACAACTCCCCAGGATGCTTGACTTCAGTCCTGTACACAGAGGAGGGAAACAGCACCTTCTCGGCAGCTCAGGGAAAAACTCGAGCCTCTGCCCCAGAGTCCGAACAAGGGAAAGATCTCCCGCGTGAAGGAGGCAGTGAAGGTATAGATGTGTTCCTGGGTGACAGCGTTGACAAAGGTCACCCAGCCTACCTCGTAGTCAAGACACACCTGCACCTTTCGGGGCTGCTCCTCCAGGGCCAGCCTTGTGGGGAAGGAACCCAGCGCTGAGACAAATCCCCAAGCCAGTCTCACGGCCCAGACGCCTTCCTCCGGTCTCAGCCGCAGCTCTCCTTTCCGTCGGACGTCCTCTCTCACCACGCCTACGGTGCAGCTGCCTCCGTGGACCAAGTCAACGTTCACCACCCAAGTGTGTCTCCCTCCTGTAAAGCCACGCTGGGCCAGGACGCAGGTGGCTCGGTCAAAACGCTGCGGAGTATCTGGTGAATTCTGCCATTTGTAGGAGAACCGAGCCCTCTGGCGGTCTTCAGACAGGAGGAGCTTGGGGTGGGAAGTCTGGGGGTCTAGGGAAATGTGGGCTGTGGAATGAAGCAAGGGACGGGTACGTCAGCGGGTGTGCTGGGTCTTGCTAGGAAAACCTGAAACCTTATTTGCTGTAGGAAGTCTTACAGCCAGTGGGTTCCCGCCCACTGGGGCGTGGCCTCTTATACTTATATATGCTGATGTAGAACTTGTGTCCGGCTGGAAAAAGCACTAGTGTGGGATTTCTTTTAAGCGTCCTTCCACACTTACTTGTGTTAAACCACCCATGTGTACCGGAGCATGGGCATCACCAAGAAACGGGTTAGACCTACAGACTAAAAGTCTGCATCCTAAAAACAATGCCAAGGGATTGCATGTACACGTTAAAGCCGGGAAAGTCAGTCGCAAACAGCACGCGGCCCTCGCTTGTCTGTCGTCCTCTACAAAGCTATATGGCTCATGTTGGTGAAAACAGGGGACTCCCTAATACACAACCTGCCTCACGCATGGGCACCCTCACAACCTGCCTCCTCATACACAGCCCCCTCACACTCACCTTACACACGGCCTCCCAGCTCCATCGTTCCCCTTAGGCATATACACCTTCTTTGTACAGGAACACACTGATACTGACACACAGGTGCTTTTACACATATCCTCTTCACAAACACTCCTGTCCTTTCTCTCTCTCGGCTCACAGTCCCCCTCACGTACAACCAGCCTTGTACGGCCTTACACAGCCAATCACACATCTGCACGCACATCCTCCCTTCCACAGAGCCACCGTCCCACACAGCTGCTCTCACAGCCTTGTATTCAGCCTCCCCTCGAACCCATTCTTCCCGCACACAGGCAGCTTCACAGGCAGCCACCTTCACAACCTCCTTACACACATCCTCTCTCACACACTGCTTCCCTCAACCGAGGCCAGCCTCCCGCAGCTTCTACAGAGTCCCTTCACACGTTACACACTTCACGTGTGCCACACACACACACACAGCTTCTCCTTACACCCCCCTCATACGTGGATGCCCTCACTGCTCCCTCACATACAGCCCTCAGGATAGCCTCCTACGCAGTCACCCTCCCACACAGGCTCTCTTGTACACAGCCTTCCTCATACAGCTACCTCTGCACACGGTTTCCTCCACACGCAGCCTCTTCATGCAAGGCACTCTTACACGTTATACACAGCCATTTGGCAGCTTCTTCACACACTGACACTCTTGCACACACACACACACACCACACACCTCACACTCACAGTACCCCTTACACAAGCCTCACAGACAGCCTCTCCCCTCGCGCACAGCCTCCTCACTAATAACCGCGCCCCCACACAATCATTTTTACACGCAGCCTGCCTTTATATACAGCCTCTTATACAGACCACCCTTACATACATCTTCCTCAAGTCACCTCTCACGTGGCTACCTTCACACTCAGTCCCCCCCTCACACAGCCTTCCTCACACAGTCTCCATGCACAGCCTCTCCTTTAGCTGTGTCTCAGAAGCAGACATTTTCCTCCTGTCGGTTCCACCCTGGAGTTTCTTCTCTGCTTTGGCTGAGGATGTCATGACTCTTTTGTACAGCCTTTCTTCCTCTTCACCCTGAGGTTATTTACTCTCTTCCAATCATTCTCAACTGATGGGCTCTGGCTGACATTTTTTTGGAGCCCCCAATTCTTCCCTATATATTGCTATGTTGAATATTTCTAAACTGAAGAATTTGGGGGATGGTGGTGCATACTTTTAATCCCAGCACTCGGGAGGCAGAGACAGATGGATCTCTGTAAGTTCAAGGCCAGCCTGGTCTATACAGTGAGTGCCAGGACAGCCAGAGCTACATACTAAGAGCCTGTCTCAAAAACAAAAACAAACAAACAAAAAATCTTAAATGGAGAAAACCTATCCATGCAGACTTATCCATGGATTAGGGAGCCCCTCCCAACAGTTCCACAACTCTCCTGGGTCTTTGGCTGGCTGATGGGGAACTGATAGCATTAAAGGGGTTCTTTCTGTTCATTCCTGTCTCTCTTGTAAGCTGCTCTGTTTCTCTAATTTAGAAACTGACATCTGAGAGGGAGTGGAGGTTTCTGACAATCCTGAGAATGTGACTCTACCCAGACAAAAGTTGCCCTCGTCCAGAAAGCGCATCCCTGACAGACTATATTCATTTTTTATCTAATCATTCTGCCCACGGTACATGTACCAATCTGGAGACCAGATTTACCAGGAATGTGTATGTGCCTGTCCTCACTTCATGGCTCTCCTAGGAAACCTTATACAGCCATACCTCAATGTCTGTGAGGAATATTTTTCATTTGCATACTAAACTTCACAAAAGCTTGAGTGCTTTATGTAGAATGGTGTAGTATTTACATGTTAACCACACATACCCTCCCAAATACCTCAAATCATCTCTAGGCTGCTCATGTTACATAATACAATGTAAACGCTATGGCAATAGTTGTTATACTACATTATTTAAGGAGTAATTAAAAGGGGAAATCTCACCACATTCATTACAAAGCAGTGTTTTTCTGTCTGGGGCTGAATGTGGAATCTGTGGACATGGGTGTATATGTATGCCTACATATACAAGTCATATGTGTGTGTGTAGTGTGTGTGTGCGTGTGTGTGTGTGTGTGTGTGTGTGTGTGTGTGAATGTCTATATAAGAATTTCAATGCACAGTGCAGGACCCAGAAGCTGCTTACCTGGCTCATAGTCCAACTCAAAGCAGAGTTTTTCTGTAAGGAGGAAATAATGACAAGATGAGATCTTATTAATCTCAAAGCTGCAGAACACTCAAGAGATGAGGAAATGGAGGTTCCGGAAAGGAGAGAGAAGAATGGAAGTTGGAATTCTCTAAACCAGTGCTTCTAAACACCCAAACCTCTTAGAGTACTTACTCTGATTTCAGATCCAGACACTCTGGGACAGGCCAGCAGCTATGCGTTCTCACAAGTTCGCAGGGATTACTGATGCTCCTGGCCTGGAGCCTCGGGGAGAAGCCTGCTACTCTACGCCTGAGCAGACAGGGCTGTGTCTGCCTTGCCTACCTCTCTGTCTTCACAGACATCTACTGAACGTAAAGATCAGCGGGTTCACTTTGTTTTCTTCTACTTGGAAATAATGTTTGGGCTGGCCAAAAGTCAGCCTTTGATTAGAGTAAGATTTCCTCTACCGTCTAGTCCACGGGAGTCCTTGCAGGAAGCAGACTTTCAGGAATGTTTTTGTGGGTGTGACATTTAGAAATAGGTGGCATTGTTCATGATGTCACAGTTCATGAGGAACAGAAAGCCACAACTCACATTTCTAACTTTACTGGCTGGCTGCCATTGTGACTCCTTCCGGGAAAAGAATGGGGCTCAGTTCCCTTATAGGATGGCTCAGTTTAGTCAGCCAGACCAATAAAAAGAAGTGCGGGGAATGGCTGGGGATGTAGGTCAGTGGCTAGACCACTAGTCTACATCCACATCCCCTGTGAATGTAGCAGAAAAACTACTTTCAGTAGTAGAAAAACAAAACCAGCAGAAGGAAAGCAAAAGAGGAGGGGAGAGTCAGCTCCTGCAGTTAGGCAAAAGCTGTCACTGATTTGCACACTTGGACGTCAAAGCACAGTGCATTGCATGCACCACTGAGAACTTCTGATGATGAGGAGTGAGGGGGGCTATTAGCCACTATCTCTCCTACTGCTGCATGTCCACTGTGTGTTCACTGCGTGTTCACTGCTGCGTGTCCACTGGTCAGAACTGTTTAACAGGTTGATCCCAACCCCCAAATTTTCACCTATTATTTCTCTTCATTGGTACGTAACCCTGAAAGTTAGTTTTTTTTTTTTTTTATGGGCCTTGGCAAATAAGAAAGGTAAGGTGCTAAAGGAGATAAGCCATGCTAAAATACACAGCCGTTTGGCAGTGGACTCAGGAAGCCATTCCCCAGCCCAGGCTGTATGAACAGCAGCATGCTACGGAGGCCTGGGGTCTCCTTACCCAGAAATGTCTTCATCTCCTGCTGCAGAGGCATGGCCTGTTGGGAGAAGTCCCGGATCCTCTGGCCCAGCTCTGGGGAGATAGCCTCGGGTTTCCGGCACTTTCTAGTTTCACATCTAGGGGCACAGAAATGGCAGGGTCTGGGAATTATTCTTTTAAAAAAAAATACTTAATTTTATGTGTATGGGTATTTTGCCTTCATGTATGTATGTGTAATACATTCATGTAGTGTCCATGGAGACCAGAAGAGGGCATGGGAGCCACTGGAACTAGAGATGGGTGTGAACTGTCATATGGGCTCTGAGTCCAGGATCTTTGCAAGAGCAACACGGGCTCTTAGCCACCGAGCCATCTCTCTTGTCCCTAGAATTATTATTATTATTATTATTATTATTATTATTATTTAATGATGTCTCCAGGCTGCCATCTTCTTCTAACCAGGCCTGAAGCAGCAGCTTCCCAGTCTCTCAGATGAACCCCACTGCTACACGAGTGGGTGGATCTACAGCAGTACATGAGAACACAGAAGGGCATGTGTAGATTTACATGGCTGTGTATCCCTCATGTGAGAGTGTAATTAATGTGCATGGCAATAACTAGGTGGGTGGAGCACGGGTGGCTATCCATGTAAAAAAAAATAGGCATTGAATCACCAACCTTATTAGAGTGCTTCTGATATCCTGGGAGGGGAAGAGGGGGGAGAGAGTGCCAGGGAGAAAGAGAGGGAGAGGGAGAAATGGAGAGAGGGGGAGAGGGAGAGAAAGGGGGAAAGGGGGAGGGGGAGAGGGAAAGAGAGAGAGGGAGAAATGGAGAGAGAAGGGGAGAGGGAGAGAGAGGGGGAGAGGGAAAGAAGGGGAGAGGGAATGAGAGAGAGGGAGACACAGAGAGAGGGGGAGAGGGAGAAATAAAGGAGAGAGGGGGGAGAGAGGGGGAGAGAAAGAAGGAGATAGAGAAAGAAAGAGAGGGGAGGGAGAGAGAGAAAGAGAAGGAGAGAGAGGGAGAGAGAGAAAGAGAGAGAGAGAGATTCAGTTTCTGGCTTTTCTCTTCTACTTTTGTTATACCCACCAAACAAAAAACAAAAAACAAAAAACAAAAAAACCACCAAAATGCCATATTCGTAGCCTTGACAAATCCATGGGGACCAGAAACCAGCACCTGACTCCTTCGCTCCATGGTCAGAGTTGGTGATACAACCAAGACCCACTTCTAGCTGTAGGCAAAAGCAAGCAAGTCCCACACCAAGGTCCCTCAGTTCCCAGCATCCAGTGCATCCCTGAGTCATGCCTCTGCAACCCCCATAACTCCCCTCCATTTCAAGGAACAGCTTAGGAAAAACTTCCTGGCCAGTGGAGGGGACATTCAAGTTACGAAAAACTTTGCTTTGGAAACCAGTTGCTTGCACAGTGCTTTGTAGTTTTCAGGAGCAGCTTCTACCTCATTTTACCGTTGGCACCTCATTCCTTCCCATTTTATGGATAACAAGAAAGGAGACCAAGGCCAGAGAGCACTGTGACCGGGGATTTCTTAGGGAAGCGTGGACTGTAATTCAGCCCCCTGGCCGTGTTACACATCCCATCTGGGACTCAGAGACATGTATGTAGAGGAGGTGCCAGTCAGGCCATGATTCCAGAGACCCCGGGGGGTAGGGGGGCCCAATCTCACTGTCAGGAGGCCCCTGGCTGGCCGCTTGTTCTTCTCCTCCAGCTCCTCAATCAGGGTGCTGAACCGGCAGATCTCCCCTGTGGCCAGAGAATCAAACTCTTCCTGTTGCTTCAGGATATCCCCATCCAACCTCTCCAGCTGGGCTAAAAGGACACTCTGTTGTTCCTCTAGGACCCGACTCAGATGTGCAAACTGAGAAATCACCTGCTGTCTCTTGCTGGCCACCTGAGTCTGAGAAGGAAAGATGAGGGGACACTTATGTCTCCCCACATCAGAATCTCCTCCTCTTCCCCATTCCCATCCCCCGCCAACCCCCAGTCCCTTTCCCACAGCAGCCCCTCATCTCCCTCCCTTCCTCTCCTTACACTTCATACCCACTCCCCAGACCCCACTCTGCCTGTTCCTCCACCCCCTATGAACGCAGCTGCAGCTGGTGTTCTTCCTGCCTGACACCCTGCTTCTCATTAGGCCCAGCATTGCCCCATTGTAGTTACTGTGGTTTCTCAAAGGGTCTGAGAGACGCCAAGGATGCTTGGCCTCTCGCTGCGCCACTCTGAGTACACACCCCACTAAAGTGCTGGAGGCAGGGATGACACTAATCCCTGCAGGGATTCAGTCAGAAGATGAATCCTAATCTCCATTTCACAGGTGAGCAAGCTAAAATTAGAGCTGCTCAGGATGGAAGAGTTAACGTCTGAGTCAGAATTCAAACTCAAAACATCTCCAGGTCTGTCTGCTCAGTGGCCTCAGACTCCGGAGGAAGGGACAGGGCCTGGGGAGGGTGGAGACCTACCAGGAGAACCTGTATTCTTTTGTTTTCCCTTGATTGGATTTCTTGAATCTCCTCTCTCTCTTTCCTTAGACCCATAAGACACTTCTGTATTTGTTCCTGGGGAGAAGGAGCATACAATACTTGTGATGGAGAAAGTAACCTCAAAGGGATGTCACTGCCTTCACTTTGTGGAAGAGAAATGCCCCAGAGATGAGTGTGAACCTCAGCGCCTTGAGAGACTCAGGGTCTTCTTTCTTATTCTGATTTTGAGACTGGTTTCATGTAGCCCAGACTTACCTCAAACTCGGATCCTCCTTCCTCAGTTTTCCAAACATTAGGATCATAGGGTCAGCACCACCAGGCCTGGCCTTGAGTCTTGTTTCTCTTATTTTGTGCTTCAGCGATTCTGACCAGGATTTACCCCTTCTCACAAACCATCAAAGGTCAATGACTTTGCTGACCCTTTGAGCCTTTCTTCGGGTGAAACAACTACCTTCTTTTGCATGCAGGAAGTACTATTACCTACAACCTGAGCTCTGTACGTTCTTTGCTGAAACTGAAATTATGTCACCCAAAGGAAATACATGCAAATAACATCTTCTTTGTTTTCTTCTTAAACTAAAACCAATAATCTAGGAAAGATCTGATGTGAGAAGAAATCTGGATATAAAAATAATTGATGCAGTATTTTATAAATTGTTCTAGTGTAGAGAGTTAGGAATAGGCAAACACATAAATATCCATGTGTGTGTTTAAGAATATGGACAGATTTTCTGGAATTGTGATTTGTAGGCTGGTTTTCTTTGCTTTATCTTTAAAAACCATTTATGGGGCCTGGAGAGAGGGTTCAGAGGTTAAGAGCACTGCCTGATCTTCCAAAGGCCATGAGTTTAATTCTCAGCAACCACATGGTGGCTCACAACCATCTGTAATGAGACCTGGTGCCCTCTTGTGGCCTGCAGGCATACATGCAGGCAGAACACTGTATACATAATAAACCTTTAAAAAATAAAAACCACTTATGAGTGAGTACATATGATAATTGTCTTTCTGGGTCTGTATTACCTCACTCAATATGTGCTTTCTAGATCCATCCATTTGCCTGCAAATTTCAAGATGTCATTATAATCCCAGAGAACCTAGACAACAATGAGGACCCTAAGAGAGACATTCATGGATCTAATCTACATGGGAAGTAGAAAAAGACAAGATCTCCTGAGAAAATTGGGAGCATGGAGACCATGGGAGAGAGGAAGGGAGGGGAGCAGAGAAAAATGTATAGTTCAATAAAATCAATATTTAAAAAACATAAAACAAAAAAGGAATACCGAGGAAAATGCCTATAATCCCAGTGTTCAGGGGATAAAGGCAGGAGAATCAGAAAGTCAAAGTCATCCTAGGCAATATAATTAGTCTGAGGCAAGCCTACATTAAGACCTGGCTAGGAGAGAGAGAGAGGTTACATGGAGAAACCTCGCTATCAAAAGATCATTAACAAATGCTATAACATACATTTAAACACCCATTTGTAGCAAAATACAGTACCTAAATAAAAGTACCTAAAACCAGCAATATACTCAGTGAACAATAAAATCATATATTTACCCAACTAGCTTATTCACAACAGGAATTCACGACACAACATTCTCCATGCTTCAAATATACCACACTCAGACCACCCCTCCCCACACAAGGCATTCACTCTTGGAACTATACAAACATCACCATTCCCTAAAACACAAACCTCAAGCACACTTAACTGATACAGAACACACACTTTGATGGTTCATTCGTTCAGAAAGGATTTACTGAGCTCCTACTATATATGGACCACAAGGAAACAACATAGAACTTGCTCTTAATCATAAACCTGTGTTTTTCTGTGCTTGAGTATGTTGCCTGGAAGATCAAATAAGTACGGAGAAAGAATTTGGAGCTAGGACACCCCTTCCACCCCAGAATCCACAAGGCCTTTCTACTTCCCTTGGTCCAATCCAGCTCCCACAAGGGTCCCCCAGAGCCCTTTCCTACCCTGCAGGGATGCTCTCCTACCCTGTAGGGACCTGCTGCGTCCTCCAGGAAGCGCACGGTGTGAGCCCTATGCTGTCCAGCCTCGCGGCACACCACACACAACTGTGCCTCATCCTCCTCGCAGAAGAAGTAGACTTTCTCGCCGTGTTCGGGACAGGCATCCTCCACCTCCAGACCTTGCGTGGATGCCAGCTGAAGGCGTTCGATGTTCTCTACCACGTTGGCCAGCTGCCAGTTGGGCCGGAAGCTCCCTGGTCGGAAAGGCTCTTTGCAGAGCGGGCAGCTGAGGGACTCCTCTGATTCCGGGCCTGGGATTTCACAGTAGCGAGTGAGGCAGCCACGACAGAAGTTGTGGCCACAGTCGATGGTAACTGGCTCCCTTAGGGTGCCTTGGCAGATAGGGCAGTTGACCTCATCTGCCAGGCTAGTCACAGAAGGAGCTGAGGCCATGTCAATCCTGCTGGGCCTTCTGCTTCCCGGAAGTCACCATCTCTACTTCGTGTGAAGAATACACTCCACACGCACACCATGCCTGAACACAGACACAGCCACACACTTGGACAAGGGGCCCAATTGCATCTCAGGCACCAGGAGCCCCTTGTCCTGTTCTCCCAGGAGCGGACACACTTCTGCCAACAGCAGAAATGACGAAATAGCCGAAGGGGATGACCCAGGAGCTCACAGCATCCTCTAGAGACGCTGGAGTACCTCTGGACCAGTACCCACGGCTTAGGGGCTCACCGTCCCTTTCTGTCCGCCTGGAGCTGCCTACAGGAAGATGAGAGTGTTTAGTCTCTCAGCAGTTCAGTGTTAAAAGTTCTATCTTTGGGAAAGGGAGGAGCCTGGCTCACAGAGGGCCGCTGCCTCCCCAGCTCTGCAACACCTGTCTCCAGGGAGATTGGCGGTATCAGCCAGCACAACGCCTAAGAGTCAGTGGACAGGGCATGTGGAGACTCAGATAAGGCTCTTGAGCTGGGGTGTGTACAGCACAGAGGAAACCGTGGTGATGCCTCCATAGGCCCATGACAGACTTTTAAAGAGGGCTGGGAAAAATGCACGGGGGAGGAAAAATGGAGTCACAACCAGCACTTTTTTTTTTTTACCATGTCTACACATCTTCAGGTGATAGAAGCACTTTAAACAGTTTGTTTATTTCCCATCTGCTCTATCACATCCTGCTGTTTGTACCTCCACTTTGCAAGCTCCACCCACCAGGCTACCACACCTCATCCAAGGTGAACAAACAGAGCACAAGTGACTATCTGCAAGTCAAAGCTATGTGTCTTCCAAGCAATGCAGTCTACCAGAAACACAAAGCACAGCTGGGCATGGTGGTACATGCCTGTGACCTCAGCTCACGGTTTGGAGAGATGGCAGAATCAGGAGTTCAAGACCAGACTCTACTTACATAGTATCGGCCCGAGCCACATGAGATGTGTCTTAGGAAAAAAGGAAAACAGAATTCAGTGGAAGCCACATATTGTATATATGTGATGTAAAATTTTCTAGCTGCCAATATGAGCTGAGTCACAGTGGAACAGAATTATGAAGGGACATTATTGGGACAACTTGCTAATTTTTTCCTTTAAATTATCTGGTTATTATTAATGTGTGTGTGTTTGTTTGTGTGTATGTGGGGGGGGTGTTTGTGTGTATGTGTTGTGTGTGTGTGGTGGGGTGTGTATGTGTGTGTAGTGGTGTGTTTGTGTGTATGTGTGTGTGGAGGGGTGTTTGTGTGTGGTGGGGTGTGTATGTGTGTGTGGAGTGGTGTGTTTGTGTGTGTGTGGTGGGGTGTGTATGTGTGTGGGGTGTGTGTGTGTTTGTGAAGGGCAGCTTTGTGAGGTCAGTTCTCTCCTTCAACCGTGTGGGTTCTGGGAAAAGAGATCAGGTCCTCAGCTTAGCAGCAGGTGCCTTTACCCATTAAATTTATTCATCGGTAAACTTAACACTGAGTGCTGTTAAAATACTTATTGTGGTTGGGTGGAGGAATTTCTTATTCTGAAGAGAGATATATGTTGTATTTGTGGAAGAGAAAGCAGGTGACCTAATCGTTACCCACAGAGGACATAGTTGAAAAGAACAACAGGTATTTATGCTAATATTCCTTCACAGTACCAGTAAGTTTGGATTCTTCTCATAATAAAGGTCGAGAAAATGTTTTTAAAAATTAAAAGAAAAATAAAATTAAAATTAAAAAACATTAAAAAATGAAAAGAAAAATAAATGTCAATAGTATATTTAAGTTGCTCTAATGTTTCCAAAATGTTATTTGAACACAGTCAACATAAAATACTAGCAAACTTGCACATTTCTCTGTATTTATGTGAAGTCTTTCATACACACAGCACACCTCAGCCAGGGCTGACCACGTACCACTCACTGCTCAACCAGAATTAGACAGTTGTTGAGGGCTGTGCGGCTGGGGGAGCAGGTAGGGAAGACATTTCTCCCAATGGGTTGTTATTAAATTGGATGTAGTTCTGGAGTAATTGCTTGGGGATGTATGTATATTGCTGGAGCTGGAAAGATGACTCAAGGATTAAGAATTTGCTGCTCTTGCCGAGGACTCAGGCTGGGTTCTCAGCATCTCAGGCTCACAACCATGTGTGACTCCAGTTCCAGGGCATCCAACGCCCTCTTCTGGCCTTTTAGGCACTGCACACAGTGGTGCACAGACATAAAGGCAGACAAAAGACATAAAGGCAGACAAAACAATCATACATGTAAGAATTAAAAATAAAAAATAAATAAAAATTAGTAAAAAATTAAAATCGAAGGGCTGGAAAGATGGCTCAGTTATTAAGAGTAGTTGCACTTTCAAGTAGGATGTGAATAACTCACAACTGCCTGGAAATTGAACTTCAGGGGATCCATCTGAGAGAACCTGTACATGTGGCACACCCCAACACACACACACACACACACACACACACAAACATTTTTATTTAAAAAAAAAAAAACAACTAAAAATGAAATCCAGTATCACCCGACTCTAGGTGGTGCTCAGCATCTGTGTTAAGCAGTGAGCAGTGCGGTTCGGAAAGACGGCACCGGCAGGGGAGGCAGAGAGGCAGATGAGGAAAGGAAGAGCCCGGGAGAGGAAGGTCCTGTAGGCCTGCAGTTCGAAGTCACTCTCAACACCACGGGTATTGGACTTTGATGCTACCATAGGCCTCCTAGAGCGAAATTTATGGCTCTCACCTGCTCAACGTGACAGGAAGCAGCTCCTCCCCAACGGCCCCACCCCTCTGTGGCCAAGCGATTCCAGGAAACCCCATTTCCAAGTGACCTCATGGTGCAATACGATGCTCCCCACCCCAGGGACAGAAGGCAAGAGGAGTGGAGAGCTAGGTCTCCTGCCTGCCACTGGGAAACGCTGGGTAGTCAAGACGTCCTGGAGTTTGACCTGCTTAGCTGCTGGGTGGTAGCCCAGGGTTCTGGGCGTGCCTGAGGCAGAGCAGGTAACTTTGCTGAGCTGACATTCCTGCCTTTCGTTCAGCCCCGGATTCCTTTGCCTCTGCGACAGTGACGCATTTACAAGTGACTCAGTTTCAGGGAAAGGAAATTGGAGTGGACAGAAGCTGAAGACTGTGTGGACGGGCAGGGAAAGGCACGGTGATGCCCTCGACCAGGTCCCTGCGGGGACTCCAGCACGTAGCCTGTCCTGCCTGCTCCCGGCCCCTGAAGGATGCGGTGACCATAGCATGCGGACACTCTGTCTGCCTACCTTGCCTCCCGCGCACCCCGATGGGGGCCCAGCTACTGTGCCCGCTCTGTCAGGAGGAAGAAGAGGAGCAAACCCAGGCCGCAGTGACCCCAGTGCCCCTGGGTCCTCTAGGCGAGACCTGCTGCGAGGAGCACGGAGAGAAAATCTATTTCTTCTGCGAGACCGACGCGGAGCTGCTCTGCGTGTTCTGCCGGGAGAGCCCCGCCCACCAGGCGCACACCGTGGGGTTCCTGGATGAAGCCATCCAACCCTACAGGGTAAGGAGCTCAGCTGCTGCTTCGAGGCGGGCAGGATGGGGATCTGACTGCCGAGGGTGGGTGAAGGAAAAGGGATGGAGATTTGCTGTCTAAAGGCATCGCCCAGCCCTCCTCTTCGCTCCTGTCTCCCTGCTGGCACACACACTACACACTTTTCCATCTCCATAGTGCCACCCGGTCCTATTCCTGACCTCGATCACCATCTAGGTCAAGGATTCGAATCTCCCCGCCTCAGTGGTGCGTCCACAGCACAGCACACGGTATTTGCCGGTTGGATTTTTCACGGACCCGCTTTCCCTATGCTTTCCTCTCTCTGACAGGATCGTCTCAGGAGTCGGTTAGAAGCTCTGAGGACGGAGCGGGACAAGATAGAGGACAGGAAATGTGAGGAAGATCAGAAGCTCCGAGAGCTCCTGGTAAAGACTACACTTCTGTTCCTTTTTTTTCCCTTTTGTTTAGGTACAGGATCTCATCGTTTAAACTCGCCTCAAATTCACTACTTAGCTGATCTGCTGTTTCCACCTCCCAGGTGCTGGGATTACAGTCATGTGTCACCGTACCCTGTTTATGACTAATGGATATCCAGCCGAGGGGGTTGTGCATGCTAGGCACCAACTAAATTACATCCTCAGGCTGCTCGCTTGGGAGTTTCCTTCAAAGACTAGGGAAGTCTGTTGCTGGGCTGAGAACTTCAGCATTTTCTATTCCACCTTCCTGCAGCCTCACAAAGGCAACTGGTGTCTCAGGACAGGGAGGCTGGAGGTGGTTCTGATGTCTTTGAAGCCAAGAAATACGTTATTCTTCTCATCTACTGGGGAAACCCGAGGTCCTAACACCATGTGGCAAAGTCCAAATTCATGATGAAATGGACTAGAACTTAGGTCTCTTTTTGGTTTTTTTTGGTTTTTTTTTTTTTTTTTTTTTTTTGAGACAGGGTTTCTCTGCAGCTTTGGAGCCTGTCCTGGAACTAGCTCTTGTAGACCAGGCTGGTCTCGAACTCACAGAGATCCGCCTGCCTCTGCCTCCCGAGTGCTGGGATTAAAGGCGTGCGCCACCACCGCCCGGCCGAACTTAGGTCTCTTGACCTGTGTCCATGGCTTGCTCTCCTGGCCGAGCGTATCCACTGGAGGCATCACCTTCACCTGGGACACCTATGGGGGGTGTGTCCATCAGGTTCAGGTCCTGAGGACAGAAGATGAATTAAGCAGCTAGATTTTGTGGATTCTCACCATTTCCTTCACGGTGCAGTTATCAAGAGGAAACTACACGCTAGGTATTTCTGATACTTTGATCAAAGAGGCAGTGTTGAGATAGAAAGCTCTCTTCAGCATCTCTCAAATTCCATCGAAGCATGCTTCATAGATGGTAACTGATTACAATTCCCTTTGGCCTTAATCTTTATGAGATTACTGTCGTTGGGTTGGATATATAGCTCAGTATGAAGACTGATTGCCTAGAATCATGGAGCCCTAGGTTCAGTCCCTGTATTGAATAAAATGGCAGTTCTGATGTGATTCTAGCACTTGGGTGGTAGAGGTAGGAGGGTCAGAAGCTCAAGGTCATCCTTGAATACATAATGAATTGAGTTTGAGGCCAGCCTAGGCTACATGAGACATGGAAATATATCTCAAGAAAAGAAAGATGTTAGTACAGTTATTCCACATGAGTCTAAAGATGTGGTAGGTGTGCTGGTTGGTTTTTTGTTAACTTGACACAAACTAGGGTCATTGAGGAAGAGAGAACCCTTCCTAAGTGAGGAACTGAGGGGAAAAGAAAGCAATTGAGAAGATGCTTCCATCGCACTGGCTGTATGTGGCAAGTCTACAGGACATCTTCTTAATGAAATATTTGATGTTAGAGGGTTCAGCCTACACCGGAACAGGTGGTGCTGGTTATACAGAAGGCTGAGCATGTCATGGAGAACAAACCAGTAGGCAGCGTTTCTTCACAGCTTGTTTCTAGGTTCTTGTTTGAGTTCCTGCCCTGAGTTCCCTCAGTGATGGAATGTGACGTGGAAGTATACGATGAAATAAACCCTTTCCTTCTTAATCTAGTTTTATCACAGTAACAGAGAAGAAAACTAAAAAGGATTTTTTTTTTTTTTTGGTTTTTCGAGACAGGGTTTCCCTGTAGTTTCTAGAGCCTGTCCTGGAACTAGCTCTTGTAGACCAGGCTGGCCTCAAACTCAAGAGATCCGCCTGCCTCTGCCTCCCGAGTGCTGGGATTAAAGGCGTGCGCCACCACTGCCCGGCTAAAAAGGATTTTTTTTAGTCTAGTGTGGCTCTAAGAGTTTAATATGACTTTACAATCCCTGGCTAAGACAAGAGCACAGCTCTTATCACCGGCAAGTTCAACTTGAGACCTGTCGCTTCCTACCATTGTTATTATTTGAAGAAATGTGCCTTGAAACTGCTGATTCCTTGTTTCTCTTAATAAGTGCACAGATGATCCTTCTGGAGGCCAGTTCTGAGTCCCTCCTCATATCCTCACAGACGCAGATTGAAAGCAAGAAGCAACAGGTAGAAGCCACATTTGAAAGGCTGAAGCAGGAGCTTGGGGACCAGAGGCACCTGCTGATGACCAGGCTGGAGGGGCTAGAACAGCAGATCTGGAAGGAGAGGGACGAGTACATCACGAAGGTCTCTCAGGAGGTCCACCGCCTGGGTGCCCAGGTTGAGGAGCTGGAGGAGAAGTGTCAGCAACCAGCAAGTGAGCTCCTGCAAGTGAGAGACGCTCCACCATCTTACCACCCTGTGGGACAGCACACGGTTCCACAAGCAGGGTGGTACTGTGCTGCAACTAGGAGGTGATAGAGAAAGGCAGGAAAAGGAAATGGGGATTATCTCACTGAGAAGGGCTGGGGGAGGGTGTGCTTTCTATGGCCCAAAAGACTGGAAATTTCCCAAGGCATGCATGAGAACCTTGCAAAGATGACCAGGATCAGACAACCTTGAGTTTAGTGTCAGCTCTCCCAACTATGTCACTTGGGCGAGTCTCTTAGCCTCCCTAAGCAGGGGGTGATAACAGCATCCTTTCGTGGAGTTGTAAACCATGTAAGAAATAACCCATGTGTGGTGCTCAGCACAGTGCCCAGCACGCAGGATGAGCTCCATCAATGAGACCACAATCCTGCCCATCTGTTCCAACCTGGAATTGAGGCTGGTCTCTGCTCTCCGCTCTCTCTTAATCATGGGAGGCGGCACCCATCTAAGGATGCAGCTGGTACAGAGCAGTCAGAGCAAAGGAACTGGGTGCAGAGTCTACACTAGTCAGGAAATATGAAGAAAGTAGTGAAACGATGACAGGTAATGAAGGGGCTCCAGCACTCTGGGTAGGAACTTTCAGCTGATGCTAAAGACAGAAGAACCTAGCATCCCCAACGGGAAAGGCCACGTGAAAACTAACTGCATATTTTGTGTTTCTTTTGTAGGACGTCAGACTCAACCAGAGCAGGTAAGGCCCTCTCTAATCCTGCCTTTTTTTTATGTGCATCCTGAAGACACTGCCATCCATCTGTTCCCTTGTGGATGGCTACCCAGAAACACACCGGTCACTTGTCCACTAACAGCTCAAAATCAGCAAACAGATGGGTTGAAACTAGGCCTTGTAGCTCATGCCTTTAATCCCAGCACTTGGGAAGCCGAGGTGGAAGGATCATTATGAGTTTGAGGTAAGCCTGGGCTACAGAGACCCTATCTCAAAGTAACTGAATAAGTTGATATGTTGGTTTTTGAGACATTCCCCCCACCCCCTCAAAGCAGTATTAAAAATCATGGCTGTAGAATGATCCAGATTTTTAAAAAATTACTTGCCTTCTATGTGTAGGGGCATTTTGTCTGCAAACACGTCTGAGATTACTGGTGTTTTAGCACCTAAAGCCATTTGAAAGTGTCTCCAAATGTGCTTCTCAAAGTATGTTAGAACTGAGTCAAGAAGGATGCAGTGTGTCTTACAATGTGATGGGGAGCTGAGGGGAGAAGGATTTATGCTAAGTCACACAGCCAATGAGTAATGAGAACGGCAAATGAACAAGAACCAGGGCTTTTCACACACACAAATAAAATGAAATACTTTATTTGTAGAATTTAAGTTTGATTTCCAACTTGTTTGCAGGTATGAGACAAAGACTTTTGTGAATCCAGAGGCCATTTCCTCTGATCTTGCTAAGAAGATCCGAAACCTCCACAGGAAAATACTCGGCCTTCCAAAGATGATGAGGACATTCTCAGGTAAAGGGAAGCCTCTACCCTTCCATCTGTCTCTATCTTTCCCCATCTTCAAAACCCAGTTCAAACCACCAAGCAGGCCTGTAATGTTAGCACCAGGGAGACTGAGGCAGGAGGATCTCAAGTTTCAGGCCAGCCTGGACTACACAGTGAAACTCAAACAAAAATAAGCAAACAGCATGGGTTAAGTATCTTTCCTCCCCCAGAACTTCCCACAGTTCTCAGTAGACCCCGCTCTACTGAGGGAGTAAGGATGGAAACACTGGGCTGAGAGTCCAGGAAAATGAGGCAATTTCTCTTCTGTCCTCGCCCTCACGGTAGCCAGAATACCCTCCCCTTGAAGTACTTGTAAGAGATAGCAAGTCTCACAGATCTTTCTCCTTCTTCTTTCCTCAGAAAACTTGATGCACCATTTGGAGACAGATTCAGGTAATCAGCAAGGGCTGGGGAGGGGGGCTCTATGGGGAGGGGACTCTCTGGGGAGGGGGGCTCTATGGGGAGGGGACTCTCTGGGGAGGGGGCTCTACCCCATTCATCCATCACACCCATGGCCACACACAGCAACAAATGTGCTCACCGGACCTGACAGCTTGGGGTCTTGAAACTATTAAGCCTTTTCTCTCCACCATAAAATGTAAACAATAACCATCTACACTATGAATCCATATGAGGATTAACGTATACAAAGAGCTCAGCACAGTACTGGACACAGTGACTGATGAATGTTGTTACCTATAGTCATTCAAAATATGTACTAAGCCCCGAGTTTTGCCTAGGATTATGCTACAATTGATGTAAATTTGAACTAATGTTGTATATTTTTAAAAAACTAGCATTTTTCTGGGTGTGGTGGCACACGGCTACAACCCCAAAACTAAAGGCAATCAGACTGACTGCTACAAGTTCGAGGCCAGCCTGAGCTTCTGAGTTAGTTCCAGGTCAGCCTTAGCTACGGACACTCTTTCTGGGGATGGTGTGGGCTCTAGGGCTGTACTAATAGCTTTCTGCTAGAGCTTGCTTGCCTAGAATGCATAAAGTCCCAGTACCACAAAAAAAAAAGTGCTGAGAGGAGAGGGAGGAGCAAAAATAACATTTACTTTCAAATTGGAGCTTAACTGTTCCCACATGCACTTGCCTGTTCTTACATTGATCCCTACTTCTTTAACTTAGTGTAGAAATGCCCTCCAGACACCTGGTTAAAATACAGGCTCTTGTCTGAGTGGCCTATGGTGGGGCTCAAGATTCAGTGTCTTTTAACGAGGTCCCAGGCACTGCACTGTAGCCTGGCCACCTCACTTTAATAAGAAGCAAATTCTCACATCTGTCCTCCAGAAATAGAGGCCTAAGAAGCAAGCAGGCATGGACGATGCTCCAGCCTGGCAGTGCATGTGTGAGGTCACTCTGAACCCTCAGACCACAAACCCGAGCCTGATCTTCGAAGACGTAACGTCCACCTGAATGTCAGCTGCACCACAGGAGTGGGCGCCGAGGTGGCCAGGATGTGGGGCGAGCAGGCCCTAGATACCAAGGACAGTGACTGAAGGCTCTTGAGGCTCTTGCTCCAGCTGGCCAGCACCCACCTGTCCTGAACCGGGGGACATAGCTGTCCTTCACCGTGTAGACATGGCCTTGGACTACCTTGCAAACATCCTAGAACACTGCAACAACTGTCATCTCTATTCCTACCTCAAGTGGAAAACAAGTTCCTGCCTGACTTTGAATGACTGAGGTGGGGTCAGCAACTGTGGCCGAGACGCCAGCAGCCTGGAACCCAGCTCTGTCGTTAGCCTTCAAAAGTGGGATTGGAATATATTGTCTTGGAGTCTTGTACAGCAGTTTTTAATCTGTGTTGACTACACTCGGCTTCCTGCAGTCCTATTTGAGTGAAGAGCCAGGGGCAGGCAAGGAAGGATATGCCCTGGACACCAGTAAGGGATTCAGAAGGGAAAAAAAAAAAAAAAAGAAAAACAAAAACCTGTAAAAGCTTCAAAGTGATCAGTGTAGGGAAGCCAGGACTCTGTTTGGCTTGCATTAATTTATAGTGGCTTTTGGACACAAAAACTGGATATGCTTTGGGGCCTCATCAACTCTGGGTGCATCCCAAAGCCCTTTCAGGTCATTTGTACAGGTTTTCAATGTTCTAATAAAGTATGTTACCCACAGGCCTATGTGTTCTGTGTCTAATCTATCTATTGTGACAACTTCGAGCTAGGACAGGCAAGAGTCTACAGTTCTGATGGTCAAGGCCTCTGAACGATCCTCTGTTAAATGACTGGTTCTCGGGGTGGCTTGTCTTTAGGTCACTGGGCTGTGCTCTGGAAGGGGATTATGGGAGCCTGGTTCACTGTCTCCCAACTGATGAGATGTGTGACTTTGTCAAGCATGCCTGCCAGGATATGTTGATGACAGACACCAAAAGCACTGAGACGGATGATCATGGACTGCAGCTTCAGAACTCTGAGCCAAGATAAACCTTTTTCTAGGTTGCCTCAGATACCTGTAAAACAATTTTTTCCTTCCCCTAGGTGCAGCAGCATATAAGCCTTTAAATCTCACCCAGAGTCTTGGGCCAGCCATGTCTACATAGTGAGTTCCAGGCTACGGAGGGTTACATATTGAGATCCTGTCCAGTCCCTTAATTTTATGTATGTATGTAAGTTCTGTGTGTGTGCACGCACGCGTGTGAGCATTCAAATGTACCACTCAAGTGTCTAATGTGCTAGTACGTGGAGTAAGGATACAGATAAGACTTTCAAATCCCTCTGTAAAACAGAAACGGGCCACCGAGGCAGAGTGCCCCCTGGGAATTCTGAACAATGGGAGCTTAAGGCAGTGAAGCAATCCTCTGACATTCTGAAGGAAAACTAGTTTGAATAATCCTACAGTGAATCCCTTCAGTGTACAAGTGAGATAAACAGTTCCAGATACTGAAGATTTAAAAAAAAATCAACTTCCACACTCACCTCGGGAAGTTATTAGATAATGTGTGACCAAAACACAGTAAACAGGGAGAGGAAACAGGGTCTAGAACCAGGACCATGGCTGGGGATGCAGCTGAGGAAGTACTTGCCTAAGATGCTTGAGACCCTGGGTTCAGTCCCCTGCACTGTATAAACTAGGCATAGTGGCACCTACCTGAAATCTCAGAATTTAGAAGGTAGAGGCTGTAAATTTAAGATCATCTTCAGCCACCTAAGGAGACCGTGGCTAGCATGGGCTAGAGGCCTTGGGGGAAAAATCCCGGAACTTCCCAGTCTAATAACAAAAGGGGATCTAAAAAGCTGTGCACAGAGGGGCAATCAATGACTTAGGTTCAAGGTCACTTCAGAGGCATCAAGATAAAACTGGAGACAGCACCAGAGGACTGTCTTGAGATTTCTGACCATTGAAAAGAACTTGTGGTTTATTTAGGCATAAAGACACGAGAAATGAATTAAAAGAGAAGGAAGAGAAGATGATTAATTCCAGGAAGTAAAGGGTGGCGAGGGAGCCACCGGGTGTGTACTAGTGGCTCAGGCAGCATGTGATACAAAGTGCTCGGGTCTTGAGACAGTGGTGACTCTGCGGTCACCAAGATTCGGTGTCTGGGAGCAGTCTCTCAAGAGCAAAGAGGAGCTGAACAGTAGGACAGGAAGAGGAAATGTGGAATGTTTAAGGATAAAAAGAGGGGCATCGTGTTGGCTAACTGTGGACCGTGGTGACTGAAGAAAGGGGCTGGTGCTGGGTCAGCAGGGGGACACAGCACGCGCGCCCCTCACAGTAAGACCTAGGACGGGGGTTTGAGATTCCTCACGATCCTGTCTTCCCTCTCCAATCCAGCTCTGAAGACAGTGATTCTGGACACTACTTGGTGCCAACAACAGAGGCCTAAAGCTGTCCAGAGGCAGTAGTAGCTGGAGACCCCAAGGCAGGGGTAGTTCTGACCTCCTGGGTACTGGCCTCAGTGTTCGTAGGTCACTGATCAAGAGCAAGATGTTGGGATTGTTTTAGAAACTCCCTTCACAAGGACTACTCTGCAGAGGCAATTTATTAACCACAGTTGCTGCCTGAGTCACGGTACCTAGATGCTTTCGGAGACACAGATGGCCCTGGGGAGTCCCACCTGCTCAGCTCTGGGTTTGGAGGCCATGAGTTCTGCTAACTACACCAGGGGATGATCCACCAGCACTCAGGGCACAAACTCACACCGCCTTGGACACTTGAGTGGGTCTGGACTATGTTCATTCTCGCTTCTTCAGATATTTAACTCTAGTGGGGTAGGAAGCCAGGGAAGGTAGGCAAGAGCAGTTTGGGGAAAGAGGAACCTCAAGTCTGAGGACAGCAAAAAGGTTTCAGATGTCACTCAATGCCTATGAGCACTGGACAACTGAACCAGAAAATGACGCTGATGCGGCCCCTACTCAGCAGAGAGCACAGAGTCAAGACAAATGGATGCTCAGGAAGGAGGGGGTCATTTGGTCTTCAGAGCAGGAGATCCCAGAGGAAACGGGGCAGGGGGGTGAGAAGTTAGAACAAGAAATACGGAGCAACAGCGCTGAGAGAGCTTGGCCGTGGCGGTGGGGACATGGGTGCGATGGGATGTGATGCCCCTCGACTCCCCTCCACCTCCCGCTCTGGCCAAGCATGTCCTCCATCACACAGTTTTGGGATCCCACAGAAAGGAAGCTTCCACAGGTATGGGATCCAGGCAACCCTTCTTCATCTCAAGAGTCCTTGAATCTCAGAGAACTGCAGATTCTGTAGTGTGGCCTAGGCAGGTTCTGGAATTCAGGGTCTCAGCGTGAGGCGTGTTCCTGGCCACTTGAGCCACAGGAAGGGAACCAGACGCCGGGTGAAGGTGGCCGTGAAGGTGTAAATGAGTTCCTGTGACTCTGCATTGGTGAACGTCACGGTGCCCCCCTTCATAATCCAGGGCGATGCCCACTCTCCGGGGCCGCAGCACTGGGAAGAGCTGGGCCTCGGGGCTCGTGTTAGCCCAGATGCCTGAGGAGGAGAGCCGAAGGGCCCACACACCATCCTCTGGCCTCAGGGACAGGTCCCCTTTCCTCTTCATAGAGTCTTTGGCCACTCCCACCATGCAGCTTTCCAGAACTTCCTCCTCCTCTTCTTCCTCTTCCTCCTCTTCCTCCCCTAGTGATTCCTCATCCTCATCTGTTTCCCAATCTTCATATCCATCCCCATAGCCAGCCTCCTCATCTTCTTCCTCCTCTTCCCCTTCTTCTTCTTCTTCCCCCTCATCCTCATCCTCTGACCAGCCTTCTCGCTCCAACTCCACTTCCCAGTACACCTTGCCCCAGGTGAAGCCCTTGCTGCCCAACACCCCTGGCTCACAGTCAAACTGCTGGGGGTGCAGGCCATCACTCTGGTACTGGCTGGTATAGGTCACACACTTCCAGTCTTCCGAGAGCTGCAGGTACCCACTAGCCGACTGTGGGTCCAGGGTGACACTCACTGTGGGGAAACGGAGGAAGGAATGGTGTCAATGGCAGGCTGGGAAGACCACTGTCCATATGTAGTGTCAGTGCTGCCTCACCGCACAACCCAAAGAGTACTGTTTACGTCAGTCTCTGTGAAGGGTGTCCCCTAGAGGCACTCAGCACACACAGCACAGGTCTGGGTAGGATGACCTCTGGCTGTTTGCTCTGAAAGGACCACGTGGTCAGGTAGATGAGAAGGACCAGAAGTGCGACCTGTGACATCAAAGCATCACCAATACTGTAGACTACACAGTACCCAGAAACGCAAGGCATGGGCCACCTTTGGGCGATACCAGAGGGGATTCCACAGCGGGGAGTGTTTTGTTTACTCACCTGTCTTGTACTCCAAGTCTCTCAGCAACTTGCCTAAGGAGGAAAAAGAAGAAGGAAATGAGCTTCAGACTAGCAAACTCATGAACCTGTTTCTTACTTGGTATTAATTCTAGGACAGGGTTCCATTGGAGATCCCAAAGAGAGAAGATACAGATGCTAGAGCTCCTTGGAAGAATGAGATGGGAGAAAATGGAAGTGAGGAGCCAGGAAACTTCCAAGCCTGGTGCTGTCCCCAGTGCTTACCCTGGAACTGCCTGAGGCCTCGCTGCAGAGAGAGAAGTTTATCTGAGAATTCTCCTGCTTTCCTCTTAACCATGTGAGGGATGGCTTTCCCAATCCAGAACTTCTTCCGTGGGTACCTGAAAACGTGACAGACACAACAACCTGTCATTTGGCTCTTCTTGCTTTTCTGCCAGTGCCTGTGACAATTCTAGAGCAAGCAGGAAAGCCTTGATTATCCCTAATCAAGAGACAGAAAAGCTGGTTAAAGACAAAACCAGGACATAAGGCCACCAAGCAGATCCCACAAGTGAGCACTCTATCAAGCCAGGCTTGGATGCTACCGCTGGTCTTCAGGTGAAGACAATAAGCCCAGTCGGACGGGGAGAGAACGGCCTCTAGCCTTCAAAGACTACGCTTTCTTAAAGGCCATGGGATGGAACAAGGGCTGCCTTGCCTATCACTCCCCATCATTTACACGGACCATGACCACAGAAGTAGGAGTAACAATGAGCAAAGGAAACTCTTACCTGTTGGCAAAGTCCTTGCTGTCCTGCAAAGGAAGAAAATGCAAGCACCAAGGTGAATTAAGTAAAACTGCATCCATAAGTCAACACCATATAACAGGCAGGCACACAACAGCAAGCAAAATATACATGGCTTCCTCCCCTAGGGAGCGATAGTCAAGAGGGGCTAGAAAACAAACAATGGGCTGGAGAGATAGCTCAGTGGTTAAGAGCACTGGCTGCTCTTCCAGAGGATCCAGGCTCGATTCCCAGCACCCACATGCAGCTCACTACCATCTACAACTCCAGTTTCAGGGAACCCAATGCCTTCTTCTGGCTTCCACAGGCACCAAGCATACAAGTGTGTACAGACATACATTCATGTAAAAACACCCATATACATAAAATAAAATAAAATGAGCAAACAACATAAGGGCACAAATAACCAGAGGTGGCGAGTGACCTGGCTTCAAGGAGACACTTAAGCTAGGGCTTGAAGAATGATAAAGTACTGGCCAGGTACAGACTGGTAAGAAATGGAAAAGGGTTCAGAGAGGAGGCAGGGCCAGATCACAGCAGGCAGGATGGGGTGACACAGAGTGGGATAAAAGGCAACTATCCCTAGCACCCATTCCCTGACCTCTCCGCTTTTAAACGTGTGTGTGTGTGTGTGTGTGTGTGTGGTGTATGTGTGTGCGCGCGCGCGCGTTATACCATAATGTATGTATGTGGAGGTCAAAGGACAACTTGGGGGAGCCGGTGCTCTCCTTCCACCATGTGGGTTCTGTGGGTTAAACTCAGGTGACCATGCTTGGTAGCAGGTGCCTTTATCTGCTAAGCCATGTTACATGTCCTTTCTCCTTCTTTATAATACTAAACTCCTTAAGTTCTGGCATGACTTGTGACCAATCAAGAAACTACATTTCCCACATTCCCTACAATGAAGTCTGGTCATGTGACTAAGTCCCAATGGGATGCAGGGGGGAAAAGACCAAAACTTCTCATTTTTGTTCTTTAAAAAAAAAAAAAAATTGCTTTCTAGTTCCTTTCTTCTCATTGGCTGAACTTTGAACAGTGATTTTACGGCTGAGAACAATACTCCCAAGACTAGACAGCGGCAAATAAATCAAGTCTTGGATGACCTCATGGATGTCTCTAGACTCACACCTCTGAACTGCTGCGAAGACAGAAAGGAACTTCTGCTCTACATGAGCGATTGGGCAGCAGCTAGCAGAGACCCTAGGTGACCAGTCACTTGGCTGCTCCTCGGCAAGTGCTGGCCGGAGGTGATGGGAACAGGGGAGGTCACCCTGGAGGCCGCTGTGGAACAGGGAGTTGGAAACGGCAGCAGGGGGCACAAGAGAGAAGCTGGGCATCCCATGACTGTTCTAGAGCATCCCAGTAGATATGCTGGCCAAGGATCACTAAGGACAGGCACCTTGTGCAGGAAGAAGACGGTGGTGCTGTCTGCATGAGGGGAAGACGTGCAGAAGGGCAGCAAGGGTGGGAACACCTCGTGAGATGTTGCTTTGCTGAGCCTGAAGCCCCACCATTCTGTGTTGACTGACTTTCACCTGCCTCTCACTCAGTCCACAAACCTTTGCTAAGTGATTCCTTGTGCCAGGCAAGCACTGACCTACAAGTATGAAGTAGCAATAAAAAAGACACATCCCTACCTGTGTAGAGCAGGCATCCTAGCAGAAGGAAGCAGACAAGAGAGGGAGAAAAAAAAATCAACATAAAAATATATATAACATCATATTGTGTTAGTGACAGGTGCTAGGGGAGTTAGAGGGTGAAGGGGAATGGGCAGAGGGCAGGCTGGCTTCTCAGGGAGGTACAATTTGGAAAAGAAGTGCAGCTGTCAAACTGTGGTGGTTAAGGACTTGTTCCAGAAGGTTTGAGGGGATTTGCTCGGGGGAAACCCAAATACAGACAAAACCTGCTAACACCAGCATCCTGTGTCGTTTTTAAACAGAAACCCTATTTTCCCTCCTCAGCACTTGCCACCATGGGAGCTTCGGGGGCAGAGCCCCGAGGCACAGACTGGGGCTTCTGCATAGGAGCTACCCCAGGGCAGATCAGGGGAAATACTCTCTAGACAGACACCCTGGTGACAGACCCCAGCACACTCAGCTGCCCCACTCACAGATCATATTTACACACCCACACACGGACGGGCTCCTGGGAGCCTGATGTGCTCCTTGAAGGGAAAGAAAGAAGTGGAACAAGGGAGAGGAGACAAGGGACCTAGAGTCTGATAAAAGAAATCTAGAGAAGAGGCAATGTCTATCTAGATACAAAGGAAGGAGACGGGAACGTGGGACCAAAGAGAAAAGTACAAAGCCTGGGGGCAGGATACCTGGCTAAATTGGACCTCATTCCTAATCAGCCCCAGGGCCTGGACCAACAGCCCTTTTACCTAAGGCTCAGTGTGCTACAAAGAGAGGCCTCCTATTTACGAAGCTTGTGTTAGGGACTGGCGTCACCGTCTCTCGCCCCCGGCTACTGATGTGCCTTGCCGTTGGCCTGGAATCCCGTTTCCTAGAGACCTTTGTGTGTCTCCGCTGGCGGAAAGGTTCATTACCTCAAACCACAGAGTCAGAGGAACCGAGCAGACAGCCCTTTCCTGGCTTATAAGGGAAGGAGGAAGAGGTGTACCATGCAATCTGACAGCCTGCTCTCCCTGCGTGTCCTGAGGCACCTCTCATACCTGTCAATCTCTAGGAGGATGCCCCAGTGTCCACAAGAACCGCCCATCTATCTTCCTTCTTCACTTGGCCTCCCCTTAGATGCATCTCGGGATCCTGGCAGCCAGAGCTCAACCTTGCCTCATCTCCAGAGCCATATAAGGCATCTACCAATAAGTACCTACCTCAGCCACATCTATAAAATCCCAGCACTCGGAAGGCTGAGACAGGAAGACTGATGTGGGATTCCCCTCTGTATGCTATCAATATATTTTATTACCATTGGTTATTAAAGAAGCTATTTTGGCCAATGGTTTAGCAGAGTAAAGCCAGGCAGGAAATCTGAACAGAGAGAGAGAGAGTAGACGAAGTCAGGGAGACACCACACAGCTGCTGAAGGAGAAAGATGGTAGGCCACAGTCTCGTGGCGAAGCACAGATTGATAGATACTGGTCAAGATGTAAGAGTTAGCTAAAAATATGCCTAAGTGATTGGTCAAACAGTGCTGTAATTAATATTGTTTCTGTGTTATTATTTGGGTCTGGGCAGTTGGGAAACGAATGAGCAGTCTCACGTCGTGGAAGGAAGATGATAAGAGACCTTCAGTTCTACGGTACTGTAAGATTTCTTAGACACTTTCTGTAGATGATGATGACTTTCCTAGAGTGATATCAGGTCAGTGTTTAAGCTCATGTGGAGAGACAGGTAATACTACCACACCCATTCATTTATTTTAGACAGTGAAGCTGAGGACCCAGGAGGAGGGATTTCCTCAAAAGCCAGATAAGAGTGGCAGCCCAGGCCCTACCCTGTCCCCGACTCGGGCCCTGGGCCTCTCACCTGCATTAGCTCCGCAGCAGGCTGCCGTGCCTTGCCTTCCAGCTCGGAGATGACAAGAGTCAACCGGCCAAGCTCACTGACGCCCCGGGTCTTGAACTTCTCCCTGCCCTCAGTGAGGAGCTGCTCCAGGGTGGCCAGCTGGTCTAGCAGGTGCTGCTCCCGCTTCTTTAGAAACTGGTGGCCTTGCTTAAACTCCGCCACGATGTACTGCCTCTGCTCCTGCAGCTTCGTCTGTAAGGGCAGGGGTGGGTATGTGTGCGTGACATCTCTAGGAACTGGGGCCCGCTCGATCCTCTGAGGACTCCTAGACCTTCAGTAGAAAGTCACGGGGTGCTCCTGCTCCACTCTCTTCTCCTTACGACTTGTCAATCAGTCCATTTCCTTCACTGCTCTCAAAGCCAACCCTGCCTGACTGCTGTAACAGCCTGTTCTAAGTGACCAGTGTGTCTTGGAGCAAAAGGAAGCCAGTGTGTCCCACTGATGACACTTCACCCTTCTAGATAGTATTCAAATTCCTCTTTCAGGAAGCTCTGCGTGAGGGATGATATCTATGCTCAACCTTTCCCCCTCCAGCATCCCTACTACTCTGTACACACTAAGTGCACCCTATCCCTCCCATGTGGGGCTGGACTGCGAGTACCCAGGGACCGAGTCCTGTCCTGTAGGCTGGAGTCTGCCTGAGTCCTCGGTCCCTCTTGGTAGATGAGGGCGTCCAAGCACACCAGGACCTAGAGGTCCTTTGTGGAGTTGAGTTCTCTCCAGCTTTACTCTCTCTTTCACGGCCTGACGACACACTGCTAGGCCTGACCCCAGAATCCCTCCAATGCCCACTTTCCCAACACACTCCCACACTCCCCCACAACTGGACCCACCTATCAGCTGTCCCTCCAGACCTGTCTAAGCGAAAACACACAATGTGCTACCTACCAGTCTTCCGTACTGTCCCAGACAGCCTCAATCAGAGCTGTTCAGACCGTCCTTGTCCTATTGCTGGCATCCCCTCCCAAACACCCCCAGCTGCTTCTCTACTCAGGAAATCACATCTTCACCCTTAGAGCACAAAGTCAGGTTCTTCAGTTCCTGCAGGGACACGGCAGGCCAACCTTCCCCATATTTGTGCTAGCTCCAGTTGGTCTGAAGCCAGCCTAGCACCCATACTTTTAAAGCACTCCTAGAAACACTTCCCACCTTCCCGGTCCCTCCCTGGAACACACATAGCCTCTCAGCCACGACTTCCACGTACCAGCGCAGCCAGAATATCAGCTTCTCCCTTGGCCTGAAAGCCCTGAATTTTTTCTCTGTCTCTCCTTAGGGTGTTCAGGTGGTTCAGGATTTTCTCCTGGGGAAAGACAAGCAGTGGAGAGAGATTAGTGTCCTGAGCTGTGGCAGGCAGGACACCAGACAGAACGGCCCTCCCCTTAGGCCTGGGGACTCACTCTGTGAGGCAGGGCAGCCTTCTCCACCAGGACGGCAGTGTGGGGTCTGTGCTCGCGGGACTCACGGCACATCACACAGAGCAGCTTGCCGTCGTCTTCACAGTAGTAGTGCAGCTTTTCCTGGTGCCGCTCACACAGCTTCATGTCCTGCGGCTCTCGGGCCAGCTCTCCCGGCTGCCTGCCAGAGTCCACCTTCAGCCGCTCAATGTTCTCCACCAGACTGGCGAGCTGCCACACAGGCCGGATGTTCTCCTTCTTGAAGGGCTTCTTGCAGAGCGGACAGACTGGGCGACTCCCAGATATGGGGCGGATATCACCTGTGCAGCTGCGGCAGAAGACATGGCCACAGTCGATGGTCACCGGGTCCCGCAGATAATCCAGGCAGATGGAGCAGGTCACCTCTTCCTCCAGGCTCCTCAAGGGGGCTGAGGCTGCCATTGTGCCCTTAGATTAGGGGGCGGGGGCGGTCTCTGTTCCCTGGTAGGGTTTGTCTTCCTCAGAGACCAGACCTGAAATCAAGAGCAGACTCAGCAAAAAGGAGAAGAGCAAGCAGCACCCCTGCCCAGGATTGTTCAAGCTGAGATCACAGGGAGCCAGGAAAGGAGAAATCTTCTGTGGCTGTTCTGGGCTGTGCAGGCAGGGCCTTTCCAGGGACACAGAAGGTCGGCCTCCACGGCTCCATCCTTCGTCCTACCCCCGTGACAACAGAAGTCATGAGTATTTTGAACCTCAGTTTATCCATAAAATGGAAAGAGAGGCCGACCGGGGATTCTAAGCAGGAGAATCTGTTGGGAACACTACGCATAGGCCTGGTTCCTAGAAGGAAATCAGGGAGAGAACCCAGACGCCTGGCTCCTCAGTCCTCTGGATGGATTCTAGGAGCAGAAACTGGAAATGGCACCAGGAATGCAGGGTCCTGCCTCACGGGAAGCTGGCTCTGCTATGGACACAGGGACAGTAAGTAACCCTGCAGGTTTGCAGTGCTGGGACAGCGACACCATCACTAATGGGTACAATGAGAGCCATCAACAGAGCTCAGAGACGGTAAACACACAGACACACGCAGACATAATACCTGCTGCAGCCCACATGGCCCACGGAGACAATGCAATTTTGATTCCCTAGGGATCTGGTATGAAGACACACAAACGTGCTCCGCAGGGGACAGAACTATACAAACATGAGGATTATACTGCGGAGAATACGAACCAAAAGACCCTGGTTTAGACCTGTGTGGCTCTTAAAAATATATATAATAAATATAAAAAAAAATGTACATACCAACCTGAAATGGAATTCATCTGGCAAATGAAGATGGATCAAGTCCCCAGAATGTTAGCAGAAATGTTACCGGTGTCTGATCTAATCCCTCGGTTTGCTTTTGAGGGCCAACCAGCGTTCTCAGTTTAACCCACTGCAGAGGGTTTGACAAAGGAAAGGAAATGGAACTGTGGGGCTCCCGACGCCTTTTCTAGCCACTTATAGAATGGCCTGGAAGTTTAAAAGCCAGGCCAGCTTTTTGTTATTTTTGTTTGTTTGCTGGAAAGAATGGGGTACCTCTAAGGGCAGAATTTACAATTTCCTATGAAGAGCTCAGCTACAAGTCCTTTTTTTCCACATAAAATATGACGCCCTCACCACGAGAAGCCCACATTAAGCCAGTTCGTGCTGGGCCCAGTGGGTCTTTAGATCTTTTTAAGCTGAATGAAAACTATGCTGTCCATTATAGTTAACACCGCAGGGCTTACAGAAGATCCCTGGGCAATGCTGCAGAAGGGTTAACAGAATCAGATACTGAGACTAGCCAAGACAGCACCTGATTAGTATTGTTTAGAATTAGTGAGGCCCCCTTGGGGCTTCAAGAGAGTAGGGAGACAATATAAGCACTCAGCAGCTGCCACTACAACAACACAAATGTCACCAGACATCAAGGCCATTAGGTGACCGGTTTGGGGCAGTCCCTACAATGCCACAGTGAATTATTTCCTAATGCACTTTAGGAGAAACCCAGTGGTTGGTTACCTTAACCAAGCAACCAAACCGGTCATCACTAAATAGAAAAATCTGGCACAGGCTGATAAGGAACTTTAAGAGGTAAGCACCATCACCTGGGGCTGGAGAGGAGCCTCAGTTGTTAAAAACCTTGCTGCTCTTCTGGAGGTCCCAGGTTCGATATTCCTAGCACCCATATGGCAGCTCACAACTGTGTGTGGCTCTAGTTCCAGGGAATGTGACAACCTGCCTCTCCAGACATATGGTGTGCCGACAAAATTACAGGCAACACACACACACACACACACACACACACAAGAAATAAAGCTAAGTGAAAACAAACACTATCATCCATGAAGCTTTCTTGCCAAAAATATATTTGACTTGAGTGACCGTAATCAAGCCTTCAGATTTAACTTCCAGCTTATGGAAAACATAGGCAATTTTGAAAAACACTGCACTAAGTTATCACAGAGAAGGTGCTACTAACGCGAAGTTAAAACCACACCATGGGGAAACAATCAGACAAATCCAGAACTGGGGCAGCCACAGACCAATTGGTCTTTTAAAAAGACCAGGGTAGAGACAGAGAGATGGCGCGGAGGCATCTGCTGCCAAGACTGACAACCAGGATCCCCAAGATAAAAGGGAAGAGCCCATTCCTGCAAGCTGTGCATACACACACAGACGAGAGAGAGAGAGAGAGAGAGAGAGAGAGAGAGAAATAAAAACTAAAGAAGACCACAGTAATAGCAAGCAAGCACAAAAGATAAATCTAGCCTGGATTCTGGCTTCAAAATGTAGTTATAACAATGCTTCAGGGACTATCAAGAAAGATTTAAATGGAAATAATCTTAATGGCACTTAGTGATAGTTTTACGGTATAGTTTATGAAGACCTCTGCTTTTCAGCAATAGATGCTACAATATTTAGTTTCGTAACTACAATTCACATCGAGATGGTTTCATAAAACTATACAAAAAATGGGGGGAACAAAGGTTATGGCTTTCTATTGCATTAAAAAGGTCTGTAACCACTAGAATTGTTGAAACCAGAGTACTGAAAACCTAACCAATGCTCTACTGAACTAATGTTTGGGTCAGAACAACCAAAATCCATGCTAACTGTTCAGAGTCTTGTTTCTAGGTCACCATAACCTGAGAGGCCAACCCCACTGACTGACTACAAAAGACTCCTCTTTGTGTTTTATGTAAGACGCGAGGTATAAACTCAAAACCTTGAATAATCCAGGCTCAAAGTTCAGGTTCTAGAATCCCTTAACTAGGTGACCAACAATTTTGGGGCAATGGAATCTGCCATTTAAATGTGCTATTTCACACACACAGGCTTGGCCCTGTTAACCACTATGCTAAAGGGCACAGAGCTAGGAAGCAGTCCCAGTGCCAAAACTTAGGCCCAATCCACGCCACTTCCTTACCCCAGCACACCGTGAACCGGGGCCTGAGAGCAGCTCCTCTGATGACAGCCAGATGAGCTCAGCTATGCAGAAGGCTCAGTAAACTGAGCAGTACTGACGACAGGAAAGGCGCAAGCATTCTTCACGTCAGGCTGAAAGCACGCTAGACTTCACTACAGGCCGGCTCAAGCATTCCTGCTAAGACAGCACTTTCTGCTTTTCAGTGACGGAAGGAGCTCAAGCTTGCATAATTAAGGGAAAAAAAATGCTGGGGGAGAGGGGGAGGAAGGGAGGAGGGCCCGAGGAAGACCACACCCATTCCATAGTTTATTCTGTCAGGTCAAATGCAAACCACCCTTCACAAACTCTTGTGCTCTATTTGACGAGGCAGAATCTCGGCACTAAGCAGCTCAGGCTGGCCTCGAATGCTCTCTTCTCCTGCCTTTGCCTCCTGAGAACTGGGATCACAGCCGTGTGCCTCTGCTGGGATTCTAAAAATACCTTTCCCAGGTAACTACGTTCCCGCATTTTATCATATACACCTTGACGGTGTTCTCTCTGATTACCTCCACAATAAGATGCAAACATTATCCTCCCCTCCATGCCTGGCTCCAGACAGCAGAAACCATAGAAAGATAGAGTCACGAAAATCATCTTAAGTGAGCGGTTCACATCTTGTTTTTTAATTGGCAATCTGACACAACCTAGTGTCACCTGGAACACGGAGCCTCAGTTGGAGAACTGCCTAAATGAGACTTGTGGGCACGTCTGTGAGGCACTGTCTTGATTGTTTACTGATTGAGGAGCGCCCAGCACACTGTGGACAGTACTTCCCCTAGGCACAGTCTTGAGGCCGAGCAGTAAGTGAGCTAGTAGATACTGTTCCTTTAAATTCTTGCATTCCTGCACCGACTTCCCTCCATGATGGAGCATGACCTGGAAATTTAAGCTGAAATAAATTCTTTCCTCAAGTTGCTGTGGTTAGACTGTTTTACCCCAGCAGTAGAAAAGCAAATTAGGAAAGTTCGCCACCACTCCCTGCTCAAAGGGGAGTTCTGAATCCACAGGAAGCTACTGCCTATTACCTTGCGCCTGAAGCCATATGCACCCCTGCCCCTGGAGCAACGGATCTCCAGCCCCTCCAGTGAGCCAGAAATCAGCTACAGTTCCACAGAAGCAAGGAGATGCCAAGAAAAAGGCCTGCAATACTCTCCATCCACCGCTGAGTCTCCCTCTGGCTCTTCACGAAGCTGAGGCTCTCATAAATACGGAACCTGCAACAAGGGGGCGGGGGCGGGGGCGGGACAAGGGACACTGTCATTTCTGGCAACGCAGTGTGGATCCTGGGCACGATTCTCGGCTGTGAGAATCACTGAGTTGCACACACTCTGAGGAAGTGTTACTGTGAAGGTCCACACCTCCCAGGCAGACGCTTTTGCTCTTGCTCCCACCCCTGCCCTAGCCCAGTTTGGAAGGGAATGTATCCAAGCTCCGGCCCCACATTTCTTCACAGCCACAATTTTTGCTCTAGGTGCTAAATCCCCCTCCCCCACCTATGGTTTCTTCTGCCCCACATCTAGCACCTTACTTCCTGCTTCCTCAAACTCCTATGAGCCAGAGAGCTTCTAGAAGACAATGAATCCCCAGGTGCGGACTACAGTACCCAGAGAGGCAAACAGAGGAGCCTAGGTTTTCAGTCTGACACTCAGGGATCTTTCAATTACCCCAGCAGTTCCTCAAACATGTCTCTGGGTTTCCCAACAGGAGGCCCTTTTTTTCTGTCATCCCAGAATACTTAGCTAAAGGCTCCATGCACTGTGAGACCCCACTTACGTGTTCACAGGGTACAGGTTAAGGCCTATTTCTCAATCTAAATTAAGTAAACTCTTCCAGAGGTAAATATCAGTTAGATAGAGTTTGCTATCTCTAACAAACCTGGAGAGGTTAGACTTTAGGGCAAAAAGCAATTGATCTGGCTATGTAAACCAGAGAAATGGCTACACCCCTGCTGGCTACCACACGTGAGGTATATCAGGGAAGGGCTTCTCTTAAACCTCTCACCTCGGCTGGCACTACTCCAGTTACGACGGCGGTCTTCCTTTTTGCCCCTCCAAACACACGCAGCTTAGTATAAAGTGTCACTGTGCTCACTGGTGAACTGCCCCCAAATGCGTTCTGGCGCCCCAGGGATAAAGTCAAAAATCCTTCCCTTCCTTTTCCTCTGAGAGCGTCCTGTGGACCCAGGCCTACTCCAGTCTCCCAGCTCACTTTCCGCCACTCCCACCAGTAACTCCGTCTACACAGAAGTGAAACCAAGCTCCCACCCGTCCCTCCGGCCTTGGAGTACTGATTCTTCCCAGCCTTTTCACGTCTGACTCCTTTTCCAGCGGAAGTTCTCAGCTGAACACCTCCCCCTCTGGCAATGTCTCAATCATCAGCTCACAGAAGACAAGGTTCATTCCAGGAAGATTCAAGAACTGGGCGAGAAAATGGCTGCAGAGGAATTAACTTACTATAACGGTGATAATCGCTCTCTCCCCTATGCCATCCATAAACACCCTCTCCCCCCCCACCCCCACCCCCACCACCACCACCACCACCACCACCACCACCACCACCACCGCCGCACTGCCTGGTTTTCCATTTCAAAGAATGGAATCAAGTCGAGACAGCCCATTCTGTTTTTACCAACATGGCAGTGGGGTTCACTCGAGACTGTGCTGATTTCGCCCATTTTCACTGCTGCTCTGTTCGTACTTCTGATGGCCATCTCAGTTTGGACCGTTAGAAACACCATCCCTGTGACCCTATGTGCACACACACACAAGCACACGGACTGACCCTCGATTTTACTAGAAAGGTCCAAGTTGTTTCCAAAGCAACGGTGGTGATATACGCTCCCACCAACCAGCTCCACGGACTCACCAACACCTGGCACCACCAGCTTTACAAATCTGAATCTTATCATGTGTGCATAACATGAAAAGAGGAAAATACACACACACACAGAGAAAGAGAGAGGGGGGAGGAGGGAGAGAGAGAGGGGGAGAGAGAGAGAGAGAGAGAGAGAAGAGAGAGAGAGAGAGAGAGAGAGAGAGAGAGAGAGGAGAAAGTTACAGACAGAGCAAGGAATTTGAAAGCGGCCAAAGACACTGTGCTCTCTGATCCACTAGCAAAAGTAGTTTAAAGTTTACTCTCTGGTTATTGGAGGGGCCTACAACCTTCCTTCCCCCCCCCCCCCCCCCCCCGTAGTAACTTTTTCCCCAGTTCATTTCTGGGGGTCCATGCTTAGGGTGAAGCTCTCCCCCAGTTCCAGAGTGAAGGGAAAACATCAGTACATTAACAACCCACACCCTTTGGTTCAAGTAAAAACACAAGTCCACTGCAAGTCACAAGGAGACCTAGCTGGGAAAGGGGAAAAAGTCTTGTGATTTCTCGGGAACTGGGAAGAGGTAAAGTCATTTGGTTTGCAGCTCCTAACTCAATCAATCATCACTGCTGTGCAGACTGATTGCTAATCTCTTGAGAAATAAGCCAGTCTAGGGAGATGAAGGGGAAAAGCATAACTTGACAGCACCTTTTCAAATCCTGTGCCCAAACTTAGCCCCGCCCTGAAACCTGCCAGCTCAATAAACCCTCTTTCTGCCCTTCCAGCTTGGACTTGTCTGTCACCTGTTTCGTCTTTAAGGGGTGGGGAACCTGTCAGTTGGCTGAAATACCCAAAACACCAGCCAACTGACGGAGACAGGCGAGCACACCCTCTAGAACACAAGAGACCTCCAGCCTGCTCTGGCATCTCAGGTCCTCCCGTGGCTCCTAGAACTCTGAGTAGGGAACCCAAGCCTCTTCTTCTACCATCTGCAGTCACTCAACCAAAGCCTGTACCCGAGTCCTAGTAAATCACCTGGGTTTGCACCTGGCCTCAGCGACCTGTTGTGAAGTACAAGGTTAGAGTCTTGACTTTCCTGGGCCTTCCACACCACCATGAAGAAATAAAGGTGTGGATTACGGAGCCATCCACCAGACAAACTTGACAGTAAGGTTCGGCGTGTGTACCAGCACATTTGATGTGAAGCATAAAGACACTGCTATTATAGCAGCGACCAAAGCAGGGTAAAAATGGCCGACATTTGGGGAGAATAGGCACTCTTGAGTTTTCACAAACTGGCTCTCAGGCAGGAAAGGGTCGGTTCATCAATGTAGCGAGGGGGTTAGCTGCTGCAGAAATGTCGTGGTATTTCAATCGTATTTTAATAAATAAAGCTTGCCTGATGTTCGGGAAAGTAAAACATCCTCACTAGTCAGCCTTACAGCTTTACAGGTGTACGGTAATCCCAGGAGACACACCAGTTGCCATAGAAACCGGGCACTGCACGCCTTTAACCCCAGCCCTAGAGAGGATTATAAAATGGGAGGAGACAGCTCTCAGGACACAGTCTCATTCTGAGATTCCTAGAGGCAGGATCGCAATTTCAGAAAGGTTGAGGTTAGAGCCAATGACTGGCTGTTTTGCTTCTCTGATCTTCAGGTTGAACCCCGATTTCTCTCTCTGGGTTTTTATTAATCGTGCTTCATAGGACAAAGTCTCGTCTGTTCCATTCTAGCCTCAAACTCGCTACGTAGTCAAGGCTGATCTTACACCCCTGATCCTCCTTTCCTTACCTCCCAAATGACGGGATTCCAAGAGGGTGTCACCCTACCCAGCTACACCAGTGTTTCTGAAGTTACAAATGGTGGCCTCCTCATCCTCAACGACAGGCTGCTTTCCTATTCTGTCTATATAGAAAGAGGGGGGCAGAGTAAACCTACCCCAGTCCAGGCTTCTGTTCCTAGTCTGTACTGTGGATGGGGGAGACCTTGGGGCATGGGGATCACAAGGAGGAGGTATGGCACAGAGGCATACAACTTTAACCCTGGAGGCGGAGACAGAGGCAGGGAGATCTCTGAATTCCAGGCCAGCTTGGTCCTCTTTTCATGTTACGCACACATGATGAGATTCAGATTTGTAAAGCTAGTGGTGCCAGGTGTTGGTGAGTCCGTGGAGCTGGTTGGTGGGAGCGTATATCACCACTGTTGCTTTGAAAACAGCTTGGTCTAGTGAGACCCTGTCTCAAAAATAAATAATCACAAATGGAGCCAATGAACTCAAAATCTACCCATGGGTAAATGTGACAAGGATTCGTATAGTGGGGGCAGAGCATTCAAGGAAGCTAACAGGGAGTTACTATTTTTCATCAAAGTTGAGACACCTATAAAATTATATATTAGCATCTCTAATCAATATCACACGCCATTTAACTATATAACAAATATCATTAATATTTAGCAAATATTGCCAGGTGATGGTGGTGTATGACTTTATTAAGCCCAGCACTTGGGAGGCAGAGGCAGGTGGATCTCTGTGAATTCGAGGCCAACTTGGTCTACAATAACGGGATCAAAGGTGTGTGTCTTCCTTCCTTAATGGTCCAGCCTAGAAGTGGATTGACTCACTTCAAACTAAGAGAAGGCTCAGGGGGTAAAGGCACCTACCACCTGACTTAACCCCACGTGATAGAAGGAAGAGAATTGACTCTTGCAAGCTGTTCTCTGACCCGGACACACACCATGGTATATGTGCCCCTTCACTCACTAAACTCCTCTGGGGGGAGTGGAGATCTGGCTCAAATTTACACATTCAGCCCTCAATCCTGCTTCCCCTTGCATAGTTCCCCCAAGTAAAAACATAGGGAGAGGCCCTTCATGTCCCATGCTCCTTCCCCGTCCTTGTACATTCTGCTCTCTCCGACCCAGCTTAGCCCTGAATAAAACTGTCCCCTATTTCTGCTAACACTATCACACTGCTTTATAATTGATATTTTTTGTGAGGGGTGGGTATTCTCAGACAATCAGAATGTGAAAATAAGAGCCAAAGATCTTTTTACCTCCAGTAGCTGGTACAAATCAGAGAATCACGTCCATAAAATACCATTCCCATATTCGAGACCTACGAGCTTCTCTGCTCCCAATTTTCATGAAACTCTCAGATTCCCACTTCACAAACCTACTTCAGCAGCAGGACCTGAGTATTAGGTGTTGTCTGCCACATCACCCAGATTTTCTCCTACCCACCCCTCTCAGGGAAGGCCAGCATCCAATATCCCATGTCCATCAGTTTGGCCAAAGTCAACTTCGTCCTAAAGACCAATCTTAAACTAACCCTTTGTATTTTACAGACAAAATCTTCCCATGTATTTGCTATTGTGATCCTGGGGTATAAGTCGGATGCCACCTCCAGAAGCCTTAACCCAAAAGGTTCCACCTGAGTTAGTTTGCAGAGCTCCGTGGTAACATCTAGTCCTGCTTGTTATTCTCTTGTAGAAAGTAACAAGTCACCCGCTACCCTCGTGCCTCAGTTTCCCCAACTCTTTCTTTTCTGAGACAGGGTCTCACTATAAAGAGACATTTCACACTATATAGATCAGGGTGGCCTCAGACTCAGAGATCAGTCTACCTCTGCCTTTCGGGTGCTGAGACTACAGCCAATCATCATTCCAGCTGGCAAGGCTCAGCTTCTGACTGCTTCCTCTTCTTCAAGTTGCTTGTCAGCATGTGCGTCACGTGCCTGCAGCGTTCGGAGAAGGGTGCTGGATGGTTATGAGCCACATAAATGCTGAAAACTGAACCTAGGTCCTCTGAACGGGCAACAAGTCCAGCTATCCACGGATCCGACTCTGCAGGCCCAGCTTTCTCTATCTCTTGACAAGAGGCAATTGTTTGGCCAAGTTTACCAACTTGTTTGAAGTTTGAAAGGTCACATAAAAAATGTCTGAATGCTCAAAAGGTGCCATTAAAAGAGGAAGGACACAGAGGCAAGAGTCAAAGCTGCACCAATCTGAGCAACTAAACAAAGTACTACTGGGCTACAATCCAATGCCTAAGACCAACACCTGCAAGTCCATACTGATATAAATAACCTTACAAATAAATTAATGAGGGGGACACATTTCACATACAGAATAATTTAAAATCCATAGCTCCCTAATTCCTTCAATGAGCAGAGCCGTATTTGGACTTCCTTCCAAATAACACGGTGCGCAAAGGAAGAAAAGCACAGTGCAGAACTTGACACTGTAGAAAACCAGCACACACTCAGCTGGTGAGCAGGTCAGTATCACCATAAATCTCGACAGTATGACATCCCTGCTAAGGTGTTCTGAATACGGCAACCTAATTCCATCCTTTTAACACATAAACCCAGCCCTAAGAGTAAGACATAAAATAAGAGGGTACAAATGCACAAATGCACGTAGTTTACATCGTAATGCGCCTCAAAGGTTCGTGACAGAAAGGCTTGTTTCTCTCACTGGCACGACCGGAAAACAGGACAAACTTTTAGCAGTGGGTCTCTTTAGGACACAGAGAACATCACAGAAGGGGACGGTGGGACTCTGACGGATTCCTCTCACTTTTGCTTCCTGGCTATGACAGAGAGCAGGTTTTGTCCCACTGTGCACTCCGTACTACGAGCTGCCTCAGCACAGGCCCAGATCAACAGGCACCAATGGATCATGGATTAGAACCTCCAAAACTGTGAGCCAAAATAAACCCGTTCTCTTTGTGGGTTAATTACCTGAGGTATCCGTCACATAATATCTCCCGAAACTTTAAAAGTTCACATAGACAAAGTCTAAAAACTGTCAGAGCCAACCAAATGCAATGCAGTGACCAGGAGGAGAACACAGAGGGATAAGTATTTTGGTAATGAAAGAGGAGTCAGTTGGAGGCTATATAGAACTCCACAGATTGTTCTCTCATGTTTCTGTACATCGACAACTGTTTCAAAAAATAAAGTTTTAAAAATCACAACCAGGCACCCTAGCAGATGCCTGTAATCTCTGTAATCTAAGCACGCAAGAGGCAGAAGGTAACATGGGCTGCCATGGCCGCTTTCAGACCATCTTCGGATACAGGTAGCATCCTGTCTCAATAATAATAATAACAACAACAATCATAATAATAATCAAGTTGCAACTTTAGAAACATTAATGAAAGCTTGCTTTTAGAAAAGGTGTTTTGGTTTTTAACTTGGGAGGAACGCTCTAGGGATCATGACTTCATCTAACAACAAGAGGTTCAGGCATGCATGAACGCATGTCATTCTTCCTTTTTTGAAGCACACACACATTGTCAAAATCTGGAATGCACTAGAAATTTTTAAGTGTCTCCTCTCATTCTCTCCAAAAAGTTAAATTTATACGCTTTTTATCCTTTTTTTTTTTCTTTTTTCGGCCTTCGAGACAGAGTTTCTCTCTCTAGTCCTGGCTATCCTGGAACTCACTCTTGTAAGAACAAGCTGGCCTTGAACTCAGAAATCCGTCTTCCTCTGTATCTGTCTCCCAAGTGCTGGGATTAAAGGCATCACCATCTTTTTCTCCTAAAGCTAATTAGTTAGTAAATCATCAGGGATAAAACACAGCTCCAGATACAAGGGGCAAAGCTAGTTTACTCTGAAAATAAATAAATAATAAATAAATAAGGACTTGCCTTTGGTCATGCAGGGCTCCAAGCCACCAGGTAGACCGTCATCCGGGTTCTGCTCACTTCTGGATCTTGGTTCTAGAAGAGACTGAAGTCTGGGCTGGACCTGAAGAGCAATGAACACAGCGAGCTCAGAGCGAAAGGCCCAGAAGCGAGCCGGGGATGCGGCGGGCACCCGAGCTCGCCATCCCGCGCGCCCGGGCCTGTCCAGCTCTGCCTTGGGCCCGCGGCCGCCTTCGCCGTCCCCACCCGGGTCGCGCGGCGGAGCCGCCGTGTCTCACCGGTGCAGGTCGCCTTCAGCCGCGCCACGCTCCGGGCCCGGTCACTCCTCTCGGTCTAGCTGATCCGGGCGTAGCAAGCTGCAAGCACCACAACCACCCCGCCCAGCAATCTCCCGGCGCCCGGTGCGCTCCACCGAGATTTCTCTGGGGCCAGCTCTGGGATTGGCCCTTGCCGAACTCCGCCCTCCAATGGGAACTTCAGCCTGCTTGACGTCACTAATCACCGGGCAAATCCCCAGGCAGCCGCCGTGGAGGTGAAGCGGCCGGGCCCGAGAAAAGGAAAGTGAAATCGGAAGTGGCCGGCGCGTCATGGTAGTCGCCCAGCTGCTGAGGTCGCGCGAGGCCTTGTGCGGGTTAGGGCGCAGGAGCTCCGCGGCTTTCGAGACTCTTGTTTCTGACTCCTTGGGGCTAGCGGTGGTCGGCGGTATCTGCAGGGACTGGGTTTTACATGAAATTTCCTCCTCGTGGCTTGCCCTGTATCCAGGACAAGACCAGACATCAGTCTATAGCAAGTGTTTCCAGGATACATTTACAAAAATTACCGGTGCTGTTCCCTCTTAGCAGAGCAAAGTGTACACACACACACACACACACACACACACGAGTAAAGGCACTTGCCACCAACCTAGATAACTGGAATTCGAATTCCATACCCCCACAGGCTGGAAAGCGAGAACACACTCATTCAAGTTGTGTTCTGACTTCAGTATGTGTGCACTGTAATACGTGAGCCCTAACCCTACACTAAAATAAACGTAAAACATTTAAAGATCCTGGTACTAGGAAAACGGAGGCAGAAGAGTTCAAAACCAGCCTGGGCTGCGGAGTGAGAATTTGTCTAAAAAAGAGGAAAACAACAGAGCCTGCAAAAATCCAGTTCTTAGGCCTTGAGCTGGAGCCTTGAGAACCCGCAGCTCCACAGCCAGAGACGCCACCATGCCCACTAGGCTGAAGTGCCAACCCTCACAGGACTTCCCACTCTGCTCCACATGGTGGCCATCCCGGTGTGAAGCAGGGAAGGCTCTCCAGGCTCCTCCGTTCTGCTGCTTCTAAAGCGGTGGTCTAAGCAGCAAGTGGACTTCAAGTCCTTAACCCTAACACCCTACCCCTCCTTGCTGCAGGCAGGGTGTTTGGAAAGAACGGTTCTCTTTTTCCTGTGAGCTGGGGGAGGGGTGGGGCGCAACTCTGGCTGCCTGTGCTCTGGAGATCCTAAAATCCCTCCCTACCTGCTCTTTTATAGTTGGTGGGGATTTTGCTTGTTTGTTTGCTTTTGATTTTTCGAGACAGGGTTTCACTGTGTAGCCCTGGCTGTCCTGGAACTAGCTCTGTAGACCAGACTGGCCTCGAACTCAGAGATCCACCTGCCTCTGACTGAGGTTTATTTAACATTTCAAAACAGACCTGGTTGACAGGTCCACCCAGAATCCCTCAATCCCTATATGTTGCAGGGTGTGGGTGGGACACCCCTATTAGGGTCCAGAAGTCCCCAAAAGACCACCAATCGGGTTGCAATCAGCAGGAGCCTTTATTGTACCATACGCATGTGGGGTTGCACATCCATACAAAATGGCGCAGACCCTGAGAGAGACGTGTAAGCTCCCTTTAAGCACAGCTACAGGAATTTTAAAAGCAGTATGACCTTTCTACTTAGGATTGGCTTATGCAAGTGGCAATCATATCCATACACTTCTAATTGGTTAGGGCAAGCACGGGCGGTCTAAGGCTATAGCGTTTCTATTCTTGGCAAATCTGGACAAGTCCCTGTGCGTGTGGGGTGGGAGTGGGGGTGGAGGGATAAGGGGCGGGAGGATGACCCACCCTGGTGTGTGTGCCTGGTCCAGTGTCAGAGGCATTGGTGACTGCCCTTTGGGAACTGAGGTCTAGTTCTTCACTGAATTCTTAGGGCTCTGTCATGATATTTGCCTGCTTCATCCAGGTTTACAGGTTTGTATTGTTGCTTTGAAAACATCAGTTGGACCTTGGAGATCTGGAGGTGTTAAAGATACAAGGTCCACAAGTCAAGGCTAAAAGAAGAATTAGGAGACCAACTAAAACCAATAAGAGGATGGTTAACCAGAGTGACCAATTAAATGAAGATTCATACCAGGCCTCATTTTGTTGTTTTTCTTTCTTTTTGTTTTGTTTGTTTATCTGTTTTGGTACAGGGTTTCTCTGTGTAACAGTCCTAGCTGTCCTGGAACTTGCTTTGTAGACCAGGCTGGCCTTGAACACTGAAATCCGCCTGCCTCTAGCTCACAAGTGCTGGGATTAAAGGCGTGTGCCACCACCGCCCAGCTAATGTTGTTATTTTCCTAATTGTCTGTCACGTAGCCTTTTCTAAGCAGGGCCATTGAGCCTCTGACGACTCCAGAATGGTTGGCATAGAAGCAGCATTGTTTCCCTAAGGCCGTGTATGGTCCCCCTTGTTGCAGGAATAACAACTCCCCTCCTGTTCTGGATTTCTCTTGGGTGGTTATATCTGTGTTTGTTGCCACTCTCAAGGCCCTGTAATTCTGATCTTGTAGTATCAAAGCTGAAGTTCTAGTTCCTGTGGCTCTAGATACACCAACACCTAGGAGGGTGCATACCAAGAGGGCTGTGATGGCTTCTCCTTTCCCCTGTCCCAGTGACGTTTTAGTAGACTACCCTGGGGACTAGCTGAATAAACCAGGATGTGGAAGTCTTTGGTCTGATTCAAAACATGAACATGAACACAGGGGTGAGACCAGCAGCTCACCCACCAGGTGTCATCTGGTAAGATGAGGAAGCCAGCTCCCATTGGGTTCTGAGTGAGATAGCAGAGATGGGAATAGCCATGTGGGGCTTGTCCCCGATAGAGGCCATTTCCTGTAAACCTCCCCTTAATTGGTTGTTGCCACCTGCAGGCTTGTATGTTGTGGGATATAATTTAATTTCCCTTAACTGCTATACTTTTGTAGAGCAGTTTTCAGTGAGCCTAGAAGCATTCAGAACCAAGAAGGTGGCTGAGAAGAGCCCCCAAGGGCCCTGGTCTACAGGGTATGTCTAAATGAGGGATTTCGGTGGTAGATATCGGGGCTCTTGTACCTTTTGGCTTAGCTAAAGCAGCCAATGCCTTTTTGGGACACAAAGGCTTGGGTGATCACAGAGAATGGGCATGCAGTAGTATAGAAAACAGTTTCCCAGGATCACCAAACTGTGACATGATTCCTAATTGGTCTTAATAATAAAAACCCAGAGTCAGATATTTGGGGGTGAATGCTGAAAGATCACAGAAGCAGAGCAGCCAGCTACTAGTTCATACTTCTGCAAAATCCTCTGACTGAACAGGGTATCCTATCTCTACAAGTCCTCAGACTGAATGCCTTGAGATTCTATCTCCTCCTGCCTTATATTCCTCTCTCTCTGCCCAGCCATATCCCTTCCTGTCTCCTCCACCTTCCTAGTGCTGGGATTAAAGGCCTGTGACTCCCAAGTACTGGGATTAAAGGTGTGAGCTATCACCACCTGGCTGTGTTTCTCTTTTAGACTAGTTCAATCTTGTGTAGCACAGGGTGGCCTTGAACTCACAGAGATCTGTCTGCCTTTGTCTCCCTAGTGCTGGGAGTAAAGGTGTGTGCCCCCACTGCCTGGCCTCTGTGGCTAACTAGTAGTTTAGGTCTGCACTCTGATCTTCAGGAAAGCTTTATTTATTATTTCACAAACAAAATATTACCACACCAATCTGCCACGCCCTGAATCACAGTTCCTAGGTTTTATGTGGTGTCCATCCCATGGCCTTCCTGCCTGACTCAGTAAACTAAATTAGTATTGGATTATGCCTTACCCATACCTGAATGAAGCCTCTTGCAGACTGGGACACCTGCCCTAGAGACGACAGTCAGGTCTTCATGTTACGGGACCAGTCACCAGATGTGGCCTGTGAAGACACAATTCCAAAAGGCATTTATCTCCCCATCCCCTACGTTTCTCCCATTTCCTGTCCTTAATATGGCTGGGGCAGATAAAGAAATATTAATCTTGAAAAAGACATGAGCCAGGGACCTGGTGGTAAGGGCTCAGCATGAAGGAACAAGATGGGGTCAGGGTGATTCGGTCTAAATGCAAGTCAGGGAACCAAGTTCCCAGTTTCCCCAGTTTCTAAATCAGCAATAACCCAAGTAAGGCTGTAGGGCCGATAGGGTATATAAACATTCTGCCCAGCTGTTAAAAGTAACAGAGAATCCTAGCAGGTACTGGCTTAGAAGGAGGGCAAACACAGCTATAGTCATTGTTGAACTTATGCTAGCTGGGTCAGTGACTTTCTGAATTCTCAATTTGAGAGGGTCCTGTGGGTGAGCAGATGCCCTTCCAATGTCCAGAGTTGGCTTCTTCCAGAGCATAGTCCTCAGGGTCAGCGTGCAGGTCCACAGGGTCAGCGTGCAGGTCCACAGGTTTCATGTGGGGATGATGAATCCCGGAGGGGACCCCATCCACTTTAACAGCTGTGGGCACAGTCAGGATGACAGTGTGGGGTTCCTTCCAGCCAGTCTCTAAGGTCTTTTTTTTTTTTTTAATGTCTTTTGATGACCATTAGGTCCTCTGGGCAGAATCTGTGGGGCACAGGAGATAGTTTCTTCTCACAGACTGTGGGACCAGAGTTGTTTTGGCACCTGAGAGAAAGCTTGTAGGGCGGAGAGAAACTTTTGGTCATCAAATTCAGCTAACAGTTCCGCCCTAAGGTTAGGCAGTTCTGGGGGAGGCCTGACTGACATACATGCTCTCAAATGGGGTTAGGCTAAAGTATAGGGGGAATTGTGAACCTGGTAAACAGCAAAGGGAAGGAGAGAAACCCAGTCACTTGTCAACCTCAAGGGTTAATTTTGTTAAGGTCTCCTTAAGGGTCTGAGCCATCCTTTCTACCTGGGCGGAACTCTGGGGGATGGTGTACACAGTGAAGTTTCCAATTTGTCCCCATCACCTTGATAGCTTCTGTGCTACCTGAAAAATGAATGCAGGCCTGTTGTCTGAGCCAAAAAAAAGACTGGAAGGTTGTACCTTGGAATAATTTCTTCTAGTAGTTTCTTGACTACTATTGCAGTCATCTCATGTTTGGTTGGAAAGGCTTCAGTCCACCCTGAAAAAGTATCTATGAAAACTAATAAGTATTTATAACCATATAGTCCTGGTTTAACCTCAGTGAAGCTGATTTCCCAGTTGGCTCCTGGTTGGGTTCCTCTTTCCCAGTGCCTTGTTTGAGTTCACAAGATGTGTGGAGCATTATTGGCTTATGGTCTCTGCTATCTTAGATTTAAGGTCAAAAGCCTTAAGGTGTGTTCTCCTTTGAAGGTCTTGTATCTCTTTCTCTCCCAAGTGAGTGCTCTGATGTATCTGCCAGACCAGTTGAGCGGCAAAATCTGATGGGAGAATGATCCATCCATCTGGGGTCTTGTATCATCCTTTTTCTTTATAGGTGTTGGTACATGTGTGGGTCCTCTGCAGATCCTGGTTTTGGGGTTTGTCCCCAAAGTCAGTTTGTCTGAGACTTTTACTAGCAAGGCTGTTGCTGCTATTCTGCAGAGGCAAGGGGTCCATCCAGGGGCCACTGGGTCCAGTCCTTTTGATAAGCAGGTCATCAATCTCTTCCATGGGCCAAGGCTTGTGTCAGTACCTCCTTTTTCTTGTCCACACATAGCTGGAAGGGTTTGGAGACTTCTGGCAATGCTAGAGCAGGTGTGTTTACTAGAGCTGCCTTGATTTCATCAAAGGCTTTTTCCATCTGTAGAGTCCAGGCAAGGGGAGCTTTCCTGTCCTTGTCTTCTCATATAGGGGCCATGCCAGTTCTACAAACCCCGGGATCCAAAGTCTACAGAACCCAGCAGACCCCAGGAATTCTCTCATCTCTCGATGGTTGCTGGTCTGGGGATCCTCAGGATAGTGTCTTATCTTGCTGTTGAGAGCCATCTCTTGCCTCTTTGAGTGTGTATCCCAGACAAGTTACCTCAGTCTGGCAAAGTTGAGTTTTCTTCACTAATACATAGTATTTCAAATCTCTCAAAGTTTTGAGCAATTCCTTAGGGGCAGCTTTGCAGGCTTCCAATGTGTCAGCTGCTATTAGGAGATTGTTTACATATGGTAATAGGCTGATATTGGGGTGGGTCTGTTGGTACTCACCCAAGTCTTCATGGAGTGCTCCATCAAAGATGGTGGGGTAGTCGTGTCCAAGACAACTCTCTATTGAATCTATCTTCTGGGTCTGTCCATTCGAAGGCAAACTAGGGCTGGCTGGTGGGTGCCACTGGCAGGCTGAAGAAGGCATCCTTGAGATCTAATGCAGTATAAACAGTCCTTTCCACGGGCAAGGCACTATGAGGTGTATATGATTAGGCACTGTGGAGTGAATGTCTTCCACCCCTTTGTTAACCTCACTGAGGTCCTGCACTAGTCAGTAGTCATCAGAGGCTTTTTAACTGGCGACAGAGGCGTGTTCCAGGCTACTTGGCAAGGGATCAGGATACCCGGGCCCCTGAGGTACTTGATGTGAGGGGTGATCCCCAAGTCGGCCTCTCTGCCTGCCATGTATTGTGTCAGCTTTTCTACTATACTACGATGCGGGGGACTGTGCACTGCCAGCCCAGATCCTCCAGTTTCTGCCCGTGCCTGGGGAACTTTGTTGAGCCATTTTTTTTTTTTTTTTTTTTTTTTTTTTTTTTTGCTTTTTTGAGACAGGGTTTCCCTGTAGTTTCTAGAGCCTGTCCTGGAACTAGCTCTTGTAGACCAGGCTGGCCTCGAACTCAGAGATCCGCCTGCCTCTGCCTCCCGAGTGCTGGGATTAAAGGCGTGCGCCACCACCGCCCGGCGTTTTTGTTGAGCCATTTTTGTAGTAGGTCCCTGTTGGCAATTAGTAGCAGTCCCACACTAGCTCAGAATGGAGTATCATAAAGGGTTCTTTATTTAGGGGTAGACTCACAGCCCAACAGTCCTCTACACGAGTGGGGAACAGGAACTGAATTCAGCAGCCAAGATGGTTCACACATTTCTACATCTGTTCATACAGTCCATGTGGCCACGCTCAGAGTGTGCCAGTATCTCAAAGGCCATTGGCTGAAGGAGTTCCCACAGAAGGTCTCCATTTTTTTTTTTTTTAATTTGAGGAACTCGTGAAGAACTTCTATCCATCCACGAGTGACATGGTGCCCCTGACTTACTTTAGACAAATTTGTGGGCTGCCTAGGGGCAGCCCAAGGACCCCCTCCCATTAGCCTATCTCACAGCTGTTTGTGAGCCCCTTTTGTTGCAGGAGCAACCTGCTGTACTGTCTCAGCACAGCCAGAGCCCCCAAATCATACAAATACAGGAGGACCGAAGATGTCTCTTGACCCACGTGGGCACAGGTGTCAAAACTGCATCCACTTGACACAGCCTGGCAGCTTAAGGGTCAGTTTAGCCCCGGCTCTCCAGAAAGCAAGAACAAAGAACACAAGAATGCAAAGACCACTGAAGTACACAAAGAGTGTTCACACTTACCAGCCAGCCAGATTTTCAAATCGTCCATATCTCAGGAGTCTTGGGGGAACTCTCCAGTCAGGGAACCATATCTTAGGGTCCAGAGAAGTCCCCAAAAGACCACCAATCAGGATGCAATCACAAGAGTTTTTATTAGACCATATGCTTGTGGGGGGGTCTCACACCTATACAAATTGACGATGACCCCAAGAGAGATGTGTGAGCTCCTTTTAGACACAGCTATAGGAATTTTAAAAGCAGTGTGACTATTCTATTTAGGATTGGCTTACACAAGGGGCAATCACATTAGTTCACTTCTGATTGGTTAGAGCTAGAGGGTGTTATCTGCGGCTATAGCTTCTATTCTTGGCAAGTCTGGACACACCGCAGGCTTTATTCTTCTTAGATTATCACCCATGGGGCAGAGAGCTGTTGGGCCAGGTGTTTGTGCCTCACCCAGTATCAGGGGCTTTGGTGATTGATTTGTGATTGGTGATTTGGTTGTTTGTGACTGGACATTTCTCTTCTGCCCGCCAGTTCCTGGCCACGCTGAGGCTTACTATTAATTACAGACTGTTTGGCCTATTAGCTCTGACTTATTCTTAACTAGCTCTTACAACTTAACCTGTTTCTATTTTTCTGTATTTTACCACGAAGCTCATGGCTTGTCTTGCTTCCCCAGCAGTTGCCGGTGTCTCCCCTGACTCCACCTTCCTTTTCCTTTTATCTTTGCTGGGACTTCCTGCCTGGCTCTATTCTGCCCGGCTATTAACCCATGGTAATAAAACATATCCACAGCATACAGAAGGGCACCCCACATCAGTTTTTAACTGAGTTATAAGTGGCCTGTCATGATATTTGTCTGGCTCTCTCATCCCCATCCTCTACTGGGAACTCCCCAGCCCAGAAGCTGGGCTGTTCTTCCCCCCAGAGGGTCTTTATCTACTCCAGCCATTTTGGTCTCCTCCTCCCTTAATTAACCCTTTAATTCTTGGCGGCCGTACCCGGTTCCCCTCTCTCCCGTCTTCCTTCCCCTCCCCCTCTCCTCATATGGCTCAGGGTCGTGTCCACTCTGGACTCTCCCAGATGTGAGACAAAGCCTCTGGTTATACTCTTCCTTGTATCTGCAGTAAAGTTTCTCTTCCACCATACCTAGGGGCCATCATGTTCCTTCCCTTTTCACTGTTTGTTCATTCAAAATGTTACTTCGGTAACCTGAGACTGGGCTGTCTCCGTCAGTCCCCAGAAGGAACTTGCTCCACCTACAGGCCGTTCTATTAATGCTCCCGACTCCAGCCTCCTCCCGCCTCCCCTGGGCGGTTCATCCAGTCCATCTACCTATTACTCCTGCTATTTAAGACAGGCTTTTGCTTTCCCTTGCCAGCGTGGTACTCACTAAGTAGACCAGGCTGGTCTTAAACTCCCTGTTCCTTGGTCTCCTCCTCTGGAGTGCTGGGATTACAAGTGTGAGCCACCAGAGCTGCATGGAAGAGGCCTCCAGAGGGCCTAGGGGCCTGACGTGACTGTCTCCCTGACCCGCTTTTGCCTGTTCTTTAATGCTCACCATCCCCGCGCTGAAGTTCTCGGCCTCTTGCAGGTAATCTGTCGGACATGACTCTGCTTCTTTGGCACATTCAACAGTTATCCCTCTAGGGCTGGAGTGGACGGACCCTGGCTTGCTCCCCAGAATCAATCCTCTTGGAGGCTCACGAACGACTGTAACTCCAGTTCCATGGGATCCGTTGTCCTCTTCTGGCCTCCGTGATGTGCAGACAAACTCGCAGGAAAAACACCCATAAGCATAAAATAAGGGGGGCTTTAAAGGCTGCTATCACCGGCCCGTAAGGTCTCAGAAAGACTGGACAAATGGCTGAGGTGCCCACTAACGTTCTAAAGCAGCCCCTGGCTAGACGCTCAGTACCCACAGCTCTTCCCAGTATTTCCCAGTATTTTCACCCTGCCCTCTTTCCCTAGGCCCCTCCCTCCCAGGGGCTAGACTTCCATTTCCCTTCCCCCAGCCTGATCCTTATATAACTCGGTCATTTTTAGCCAGTCTGGTGTCTTTGTCCTCTGCTCCTCTCTTGTTCTCCCTCCTTCCTCTCGTGGTCCAGTTCAGTCAGCCACGTTCAGCCAGGACTCTTCCCTCTGCCTGCCTTCTCCCTTATATCTATAATAAAAATCTCCATACTTTAGGAGTGGTCACATAGAGTACCTTGGTAATTGGGGCCAAGTAATGCCACAAAAATCACACCGTGACGCCTTTAATCCCAGCACTCGGGAGGCAGAGGCAGGCGGATCTCTGTGAGTTCGAGGCCAGCCTGGTCTACAAGAGCTAGTTCCAGGACAGGCTCTAAAAAAAAGCTGCAGAGAAACCCTGTCTTGAAAAACCAAAAAAAAAAAAAAAAAAAAAAAAATCACACCATGACCTCATGAAAGAGATTTATTAGGGGGAGGGGAAGGGAGAGAGCAGGCTGGGATGCTGTGGGCTTTACGGGGGCGTATGGAGCATGCGCACGGGGATAATACATGATGGAGCATGCGCATGGGGATAATACCTGACTGATGGTGGAAACATGTCACATGGCTTTTAGTGATGCTGATGACTGAATGTGGGGCGGGGAGATGGGGGAGCACCTGGCTCTCGAATGTGGGTGGTTCTTGGATGGCTAACACCCCTTTTATTTAATTTTTCATTCCCAGTGTGTGTTTCATCCGTATGTACGCATGCGTGCGCATCACGTGCACGCCCAGTGCCAGTGGATGCCAGAAGAAGGAATCAGATTCCCCGGAACTGGAATTACGGCTGTTGTAAGCAGACATGTGGGTGCTGGGAACTGATCCCAGGTCATCCGCAGGAACAGCAAACGTTCTTAATGCTGAGCCGTGTCTCCAGCCCCAAAACCATCTTGTTCATTTCTTTAAATTGAGATTTGGCGTGCAGTGCTCATTGAGGCCAGAAGAGGACGTCAGATTCCTCAGGAACTGGCGTTACACAGGTGGCTGTGAGCTGCTTGATGTGGGCGCTCGGTACTGAGCTCAAGTCCTCTGGAAGAGCAGCAAGCTCGCAACCACTGAACCTCTCTCTAGCCCGCAGGCTGTTAGAATTTAAATCTAAACAAACTTAATAGGATCAAGAAAACAACAACAAAACCCCTCAAACTTAGAAACACACAAATAACGACATAATCACGACTGTATGTCCCTTCTGTGTGATACTAGAGGGTCACCCAAGAATCCCCTAATTCTCGTGGTGTCTTTTCTTAGACTTACTACATAGTAAGATATTTACCTCTGGGTACGCTGAGATGGTGACATTTCTTGGTGCTGAGAACAAATACCTGAAGAGAAACAAGTTAAGGGAGGCAGAGTTTATTTGACTTTCAGCTTTAGGGGATGTGGTCCACCAAGGCTGAGGAAGGCATGGCCCGGGTGTATTAGGCAGCTAGCCACAGTTTGTTGGCAGCCAGACAACAGAGGACAGACAGGGAGTGGAGCCTCGCAATAAAACCTTAAGCCCTGCCCCATATGATCCACTTCTTCTGAGAAGCATCTACTTCCTAAGGATTCTTCACAACGGAGCTGGAGGGATGGCTCAGCGGTTAAGAGCATTGTCTGTTCTTCCAAAGGTCCTGAGTTCAATTCCCAGCAACCACATGGTGGCTCACAAGCATCTACAATTAGGTCTGGTGCCCTCTTCTGGCCTGCAGGCACACACGCAGACTGAATATTGTATACATAATAAATAAATAAATATTTAAAAAGAAAAGATTCTTCACAACACGACCAACCCTGGCAACCTATCCTTCACACACAGGCGCCTATAGTTGATGCTGTTTTACATTCAAACCACAACAAACCCTAAAATGTTCTCTAAATAGCCTCAAGTCATTTATAGGAAATTAGCCAACTATGTAAGTGAGCCTTGGTCAATAGCCATGCACATGAACTGGTAAGAATTGTGTTCATGGATTGGAGAGATGGCTCAGCAGTAAAGAGTACTGTTGCTCTTGCAGAAGACTTGGGTCCACTTTGTGGCATCCATAAGGTGGTACCCAACCATCCTTAGCTCCAGTTCCAGGGCACCTAGCACCCTCTTTTGGCCTCTGCAGGTACTGTACACAGACAGTGCTTAGGCAGGCAGATTCACACATTAAAAAAAAAGAATAACTAAAAATAACAAGAAGAAAGAATTCAGCATACTATGAAGGACGAAAACCAGCCAGCAGACAGTGCAAACTAACTGCTTCTGGATGGGCTGCCTTTGTCCTCAGTGTCAGACCTCTGAGTGGGGGCCAATGACTAACACCACTGGTATTTGGTGGGCAGTGGTGAATGATATATGTTCACTACTTGTTTAGGTTTCTTTTTGTGACTTCCTTTTTTAATTTTTTTCTCATTTTAATTGTTTGGACAGGAATGTGTTACACACACCACACACACACACACACCATTATGTTTCTTAGTCTTCAACTGAGTATTGTTTCAAAAGCTAAACAAGGGGCTGGAGAGATGGCTCCGCGGTCTAAGAGCCCTGGCTGCTTTTTCAGACGACTGGAGTTTGTATTCCCAATACCCACAGAGCAGCTCACAACCATCTGTAGCTCCAGTTCAAGGGGATCTGATGTCCTCTTCTGACATCCTTGGACACCAGGCACATAGGTGGTACACAGATATACATGCAGGCAAAACAGTCATGTGCATACAATAAATCTTATAAAAGAAGATAACAAAGATGACGGTAAAAGCTACTTTCAAAAATGTTCTCCTAGCACCTCTCAGGTTATGCCTGGTAATTACTCTGTTGTGTGCTAAAAGGCTATGTGTATGTGTTGGTTTCAATGCATGCCCCCTTGTGGGGTTTAAACTCTATTTAACTGGCAATCAAAAGAGAAACCTAGGGTCATAGAGGTGGTTTTAAAGCCCCAAAGGGAGTGGCACTTGTTTTGCTGTGGCCTTGTTGGAGGAAGTATGTCACTGTGGGGATGGGCTTTGAAGTTTCCCATGTTCAGTGTCTCAGATAACTTCCTGTTACCTGAGAGAGCAAGATGGAAGAGCCCCCATCTCCCTTGGTTTTATATTGACTCTTTAACAGTTTTTTGTAAGGTATAAGATTTATATGATTAATATATGTATATTTAAAATTTTTGTCGTAATATTAATGGTCATATAGAGTCCTAACTAATTCTAGAAAAGGTTTCTTCTTGTACATGATTTCAGGTTTGAGACTCCATCAGCTTTAAGCAGTGAACCATTAGCACATATAACAGTGAACTTGGAAGTCTCTAAAAGGAGACTGGGGTCCCACAATGACGTTTCTCCGGGACTGTGGTGACACCACTAAGCTGAAAAACATCAGCTTTGGGCTACAAACTGCTCAGAACAATTTCTGGGTGGCTAGCTGAGATGATCCAGCCTCACAGACTACTCTAGTCAGGGCTTGAAACAAGTCCTGCACTTTTCCATTACACAGAGACTGGACAACAAAAGATACGGCTACCCAGGACTTGACAGTAAATCCAAATTTTCCTTTTCAGGATCCCCCTAAAGATATCATTTCCCCCAGACAGAAGGAAGTAAATTTCAGAATATGATACCTACATTCCCAAGAAGTGGGGTGGGTGGGTTTTGTTCATTCATTTGGATATTTGTCATTGTTTAGGGGGATTGGTTACAAGTTGTTATTGGTAATAGTCAGGGGAAAAACTAAGCAAAGGAAATCAGATTCAAGGTTCTTGTTTTGAAGAGAATAAAGGGAGGATATAGATATGATAAGATAAAAAGGTAGATTATTGAATCTGCATTTAAAAAGCAACTACTAGTTTTAAATGTTTTACAATGGATTGGATTTTTGTATGTTGCATGCGAATTTTATATGTTGATACAAATTTCAGATTAGTTTTGTTAGAACATACTGTACATACATTTCTACTCTTGTTAAAGTGTTTTAATCACATAAACTGGAAACAGTAGTTTTACTCAAGGTGCCTCCAACAGCAAAGGCGAGACCAATTTCTGACAATTAGTTATATTGTCCCATCCCCAGTGTCTGTTTATTACAGAAAAACTAACATCAGAAAGAGTGCTAAAAATATCGCCGTATAGAACTCATTAATATTTTAAAGTTTTGTCTATTATATATACATTGTTCTGCCTGCATGTATGTACACCTGCAAGCCAGAAGAGGGCACCAGATCTCATTATAGATCATTGCTGGGAACTGAACTCAGGACCTCTGGAAGAGCAGTCAGTGCTCTTACCTCTGAGCCTCTCTTTAGCCCCAGAACTCATTAAGAATGACTTCAGAGTTTAGTGGTGTTTTAACCATGCTCAACACCTGCCCCATGTCCAGAGAGAGACAGGGTCTTCTAAAGCATTTCAGCAAGAACAACCCTTGTTTAGTATCTCCCACCGTGAAAAGACCGGCACATGGAGAAGTCATACGCTTGTATAAGGTGCTCCTCATGCATGTTGCGAGTTTATTTTAAACCATCTGATTTATGCTCCAAAGTAATCACAATTTAACCCATGGCTCAATAGCAGTCTGTGATGAATAGTCTTAATTGTTTTTAAAGTCTCCACAGGTTCATGTCCTTAAGTGTGGATGTCAGAATTCAAACCATCTCTGAAATGTGTGAATGTCTCTTTAATATACTGATTACAAAGCAAAAAAAAAAAAGTACTTGATAAGCATCACAATGTATGTATTAATACCCTCCCATTTATAGGTGTGATCTACTTCCCATTTTCAGTTTGCTGGTTCAGGTATTGCCCCTATTGTGCGTGAATGATTTTACTGCATCTCAGTTACAAAAATGGTCTTGAGCCCATTGGCTATGCTCTTTGCCAGCTAACTCTGAAAATATTCCAGTAGAGGGCAGAAGAGCATCATGAATGGAAAGTATTGGGTTTCTGTCTTGAAGGCTCCTTCCCAGGTTTCTGCAGTGTGTGCCTGGTTTTTCCAGCATCTCTTCCCTTAAGCATCAGAAGCAGCTGCAGCATCCAGCATCTACAGAACACAGCAAGACTAGCAAGCAGCAGCTTTCTCAGGTGCCCTTCTGAGGTTTTATTCAGAATGGCCCAATGTGAACAGGTTTTGGTTGAACTCTATCATAGCAGAAGTACCTTGAGGTCTTTATTATCCCCTCCCTAGCAAAGGCAAAACCCTGGCCCCTCTTGTTTCCCCAAAGCTGACTGTGATATTTAATCTTCATCATCAACTTGAGTGGATTTAGAGTCATCTAAGATACACAGTTTGGGCGTGTCTTCAAGGGCATTTGCAGAGAGGTTTAACTAAAAAGAGGGGACACTACACCACAGGCTGTGGCCCTAGAATGAATAAAAGGGGAAGAGAAAGAGCCATGAGCACTGCCTACCTGGGTCCTAGTGTTCCGATCTGCAGGCCATGGTCAGGCAGCCTCACATCCTGCTGTCCTAGAGCTGTTCATCATCCTCCCTCCCTGCCAGGACAGGCTGCTCCTTCCTACTGTGAGCCAAAACAAACCTTTTCATCTAGGTTGTTCTTGTTCTATAGTTTGATGCAGCAACAAGAAAAGTAATTAATAAACCTGCAATCATTTTTTCTGAACTCCAGTTCCAATGTCTGGATAAATTTGGTCTAATTTTACTATTAATCTTCCAAAGTGTATTTTTGACTCATATGTTGTTCAAGATTCCTTGTAGTTCTGTACACTAGGATCTAAGATGGAGAAACATCATTTGAATCTTGGTGGTTGTCATGACAGAGGGAAAAGTAGTGGATGGCTCATAAAGATTTTGTCCAGAATCAACAAAATCTGTAGGGAGCAGTGAGCCCCCAAATCCTGAATTTCTTGTAAGCAACTTGTTTTCCTCTGCTCTGAGACAGCCTGCATCTGCTCTGAGCATGAGATCCTCAGGAGTTCCTGATGGCAGGGGAGTGGTTTCTGGTGCGTTTGGCTGGGGCGTGGCTATCAGTTAAGGATCCCTATATAAGCTGCCCCTGGACACAATAAAGGGAGCATTCTGGGGGCATTTCTGTTTTAAGGATGACTCGTGTCTCTGTCTCTCTCTGTCTGTGTGTTTAATCTCCAGCCCCTTGCCTGGTTCACAAACTGTATGGTGGCCCATAGAGCGCAGATGGGCGTGGTGCGCTGCAAAAACAATTCCATTCACAGGCTTTTGCCAAAGTAACACATGGCTACACATAAATCAAGAGTTTGAAGTTAGCCTTAGCTATACGTTTCTAGGTGTGTTGATGTATTCCTTTAATTCCAGCACTCAGATGGCAGAGGCAGGTAGATCTCTGTGCATTTGAGGCAAGTCTGGTCTACATAGTGAGTGCAAGGCGAGGCAGATCTACAAAGCCACAGAGAGAGAAAGACACAGAGAGAGACAGAGGAGAGAGAAAGAATACATAAAACTCACTTGTAAAACTATTTTAATAAGTAAAACCTTTTAAAATGGCTCAATGACTGGCATAGACACAGATATCATTATTTTCACAGGAAGCACCAGATGAATAATTATTTCCACAGGAACCTCCTCCTACCTGTTAGTCACAGTCTGAACAAAGCATTTCCAGTTGTCCAGGCAAGAGGCTTAGAGAAAAAAAAAGATTTTCTTCTTTATAACATAAAGCATTAATCAGAGGTAAAACCAGGGAGAACCAACTAATTAAGCAATGCCTTCCTCCCTTTAGAACTCAGATCAAATATAGAGGTCAAGATCATTTTTTTAAATGCATACATGTGTGTGGGGATGTTCACTTGTTAGGTACCCTAGAGCCCACAAGACAGTGTTGGGTCCCCTCAAGCTGGAGTTATAGGTGGTTATAAACTCATTTCAGCCCCTCATCGCTGAGCTGTCTCTGCAGCTCCAAAGGTTTGGTTTAGATGAGACAGTTTGCTGGCATCCAAGATGACCTCAAGCTTGCCATGTAACAGTCACCTCCTGAGTGCTAGGATTATAGGCATCGACACCACAGCATGTTGGTGCTGTCTGTGGATCAAATCCAGGGCTCTCTGCCACCCCTACTCCCCTTTAAACCAGTATGTTTGGATTCTGTAACATAATTCAGTCTATAATGAATAATATTAATTAAATATCTGTCTTTTGTGACACCCGGCTAAGTCTGATTCCTTAGTAAGTGCCTGACAGCTTTTAAAATTTGTTTTTATCTTATGTGTATGGATATTTTGCCTGCCTGTGCACTACATTCATGAAGTGCTGTTGGAGGCCAGAAGGTGGCAGTAGATACCACAGAATGGAGTTATTTACAGACTTGAAGAAGAGTAAAAAAGACCACTTATTAGACACTGGTACAAAGATTTACTGATTTACTTAAAGCCCTGTGTGCATTACTCATTTATTTCTTCCTCCCTCCCTCCCTCTCCCTCTCTTTCTTCCTTCCTTCCTTCCTTCCTTCCTTATTTCTTCGGACAGTAGCAGGAGGTGTTTCTGTCACTGTCCCAGAAAGCATTATGAGGAGTTTGGTCACTGCAGTCTCTGTGGTACCGTCACCATAGCTGTTAGCATCAAAGCTTGGTGTCTGGCAGTCCCAACACCCGAGTCCTGGCTTTAAACCACAATAAGCCAACTAGAGAGACACATACAGAAAAGCAGAGAAAGGAGATGTATTGTGTGGCCACGTTGAGAAGAGGGGCACAGATACCCAGTGTCCACTACGACTCCAGATCACTGTGCCTTACACATATGCAGAAACTTGACCTGTGTTTAGAACCTTGAGTGGCAATGATTTTAATATGGTTGTCAACCTCTTCTAGCCTGATAGCCACCCTGTCTCTCTGTTTCTTTCATTTCTATTGTGGATTATTCTCCTCAGCACCATGTGTTGCTCTTTTCCAGATGTCTCCACTTTCACGGAAGACCAGGTGTTTCTCCTGTAATTATTTCCCCATGAGTCCTGTGAAGGCTCCTGCCCACAGGAGTCTCTGTGACACCAACAAGTGAGTTCTCACACATTCTCACCTATTGACTTCTGATGATTCCCTGAGTTGCATCTTCTATTCTTCCTCCACTATTTTGAGAGGAACCAGGTTGTGGGAATTGCAGAGAATGACTCGATGATCTCTTACCTTGGCTAAAATCTTGTTGGAATCCATGTTCTCTGATCATCCAGTTTCTCCCTGCCCTTGGCTCTATCAAGGTTAGCATAGGTTCAAGCCCAAATCCATTGATTTCAGAGCAGTTAAGGCCCACATTGCTCTTGTTGAGTTCCATCGCCAGCACCTGAGCCTGACAGCTCCCAAGCATCTCTGACTCAGGCTACAGATTGTCCGGTGCCCATTTCTGGCTGCAGAGAGTCCACCCCGACAAGCACATGCCCATATACATGTTTGTATACATAACTTTGTAAATTTTATTTTAGGTGTATCTGCTGAGAGCCGTCCCTGACGGTGGACATGTCCCAGCAGAGGATATAAGGAGTGGGCGAGGGAGGGAGCCGGGCCATGATGGTCGGGAGAATCTTGCAGCCTGACTGACCGGCAGCCAGAGTGTTTCTTCATTCATACAGAATTTAGTAAACAGGGATACATTCATGCTGTTCCAAAACACTGATTATTTCATCTTTGGTTTTGGACGTGTGTTTCATTTCCTCTTGCTCATCTTTAGTCATCAATAAAAATCTATGACAGAACAGAGTTATCATTCCCAATCATTTTCCCTCAAGTTTTGACATCATTGATAAACAGAGCTCTCATTTTTACCCACTAACCCCATAACTCAATTTTTAAGAATCTAGAGACATATGGCAAGTTGTTCTCAGGCCGGTTGCATTTGTGGCTACAAGGAAATTTGACCAAAACTATCTTCAAGACATCCTGAGCATGGTGCCACGGCCCAAGCAGGGTATTATTAACTCTTAATCATCAGAGTGCCCAAGAACTCTCCTCAGGCCAAAGCTGCTGCAGTTACTATTCAAATTCTGGAATAATACAATGTTTATATTTTGTGTCTTTATAGATTATTTTTATTATCCTTCTACATCATTCTTTGACAATCAGTACAGGTTTCTATGTAGGACAATAAATAAATAAATAAATAAATAAATAGAGGCAATTTCAGCTAATCTAACTTTGTTGCTGTGTATGCCATGTAATAGCTTGAGAATATAGTGGGAAGAGATTTGTAATATGAACTGTGGCCAACTCCTTTCACCCTTCTGAAACTTGTTGATATTTTAAGTTACTCTGTGTGTGTGTGTGTGTGTGTGTGTGTGTGTGTGTGTGTGTGTGTGTGGAGAGAGAGAGAGAGAGAGAGAGAGAGAGAGAGAGAGAGAGAGAGAGAGAGAGAGAGAGAGAGAGAGAGAGACCAGGTTTTTCTGTAGCATTGGAGCCTGTCCTGGAACTAGTTCTTGTAGACCAGGCTGGGCCCAAATTCACAGAGCTCGGAGTGACTCTGCCCCAGTGCTGGGATTAAAGGCGTGCGCCACCACCACTTGGCTTAAGTTACTTTGTTTTAATTATCTTATTCCTGAGTAAGTAGAAGGACGAATGTTTCAAAAATATCTCATAGCCTCATAAAGAGACCTCTGGCTTCTTTATGTGTGTCACAACCTCCAAGGCATAAGGAAGACCCTTAAGTAGATAAGGTATCTCGCTAAAGCAGGGGAGCAGTATGCTCAGGACTGTGCTGGGGAAGCTTGGAGATAGCATTCCTGGGAGAAGGCATAAATGATTCATAAGAAATTCTCCATCAATCCAATATCCCAAACTGTACAAATATCAAAAGTCTCTCATGTATGCATCAGGTGGAGGTGAAAACCAAGGTGGCACAGTGGCCCTCGTGTGGCTCAGCTTTGCTGGACCTTTGTCAAGCAGCTGTGCTGGCTTTATGACTTCTGCGTTCCCATCACATATGGCTGTGCCATGGATCAGCGCTTTCCTGCGTGTATGTCTGCGCACCACATGATTTCAGTGCTGTCAGAGGTGAGAGGAGACCTTTGGATGCTCTGGAATTGGAGTTGTAGGTAGTGTGAGCCACCATGTGGGTGCTGGGAATCAGTCTCAGGTCCCCTGGAAGAGCAGGCAGTGCTTTTAACCACTGAGCCATCTTTCTAGGCTGTGTACATAACTGAAAACAGATATTTAAAAAGAGCAGATACTAAGTTTAATTCCATTTGGTTGAAAATGCAGTCCCCAAGTGAGGGGACTCTCCTGAAGGGGTAGAGTGTAGCTTAGGAGGACCAGCTGTGGGAGAGGAGGGAAGGAGGGCAGCTCTATGGGGAAATTCAGATCCTGAGCTGTAGGAAGTTAAGGATGCCAGGCCAAAAGGAGCCAACCTGGAGTCTGCCTGGAGCTCTCAAAGGTCCTGTCTGTGCCTCACCAATAAGGAGCAACCAAGATTGAAAGGCTCACTGGCCCCATTACCAGCCCTGCACTGCTCATACAAGAAGTCCTAAATCAGAGGACTGAGCCCTGGTACTTGTCCCAGATCTCATTCCAAATTACCAGGAATATAGACTGGAGGGAAAGAGGTCACAGACACCATTATATCAACAGCCAGTGTGGCTCTCCTAGAGCAAACCAGGGCTCTTCACCGCAGTTCCATCTGTCTCCACAGAACTTGCATAGACTTTTTCCAAAATTAGCAGTTCCCCAACGTAAATATTTATCCTAAACAGTACCACTCATGCCCCTCTTGTCTCCTTAGGACCACTTCAACATGTAGGGCTTAATCCCCAGGGCTTGTTGCCTAACGCCATCTGGCAGATGGATATTACACACTATGCCCACTTCGGCAATCTTAAATGTGTTCATGTAACAATAGATACACGTTCCTCCTTTGTTTATGCTTTTGTTCTTTCTGGGGAGAAAGCCATCAATGCTATCAAGGCCCTTAAGTCGGCTATGGTAGTTGTGGGGGTACCTTGCGCACTTAAGACTGATAATGGTCCTGCCTACTCCTCTCAACAATTCAATGACTTCCTGGGCTCTTGGAAGATTTCCCAAACCACTTGCATACCCTATAATCCTCAGGGACAAGCCACTGTGGAGAGGACCAACAGAGCTCTTAAGATCTGTTGGCCAGGACTATAACACCAGAGGCTAGGAGAGAAACCCATCTGGCCTTAACAGAGGTCCTTTTCCGTATGAACTTCTTCAGTTTTGATGACAAGGGGCTCAGCCCCACTTACAAGCACTAGGACAGTGATTTCTCAGGGACCTCTCTGCAGTTCTTCTCGTAAAACTGGGATCTCAGACACTTTGGGAAATTGCAGCCATGGCCCTCGGAGATCCTCATGTACTCTTCATGCAGAGGGAACCTTCTAATTCACTGCATCTGAGGCTTTGTTCCAGAAATCACTTCCCTACTTGAAGGTCCTGTGATCCAAGTAGCATCCCAGAGGCCAGGCCTGGATACACTGCTGCTACAATACTACAAACAGAGCAAGTCTGTGGTCAGTGTGAGTGGAGCCCTCCTGACCGTCCTGCAGGTTGGACCCTGACACAAGACATATGGGCCAGGATGTCAGGTTAGCATGGGTGCTGAAAGGGATCAGCAGGATCCACAAGAGAGCTATGTAAGCTGTGCACAGAGGGAGACATGGGAGGGAGGACCCCTCCACTGAGATCAGGAGATACGGGGCAGTTGGTCTCACGTGTCCTCTCTTGGACAGAGGATTCCTCCCATGCTCTGTTGTTGAAGGACTCTAGGGTTGGCTGGGAAATGTGCTCTTACCTGAGTCAGGTCGTCTGTTCCACAGACAGACAGACATACAGGAAGAACCTATCACACGCTTCAGAGACCTCACTCCCCTGCCCCAGACCCCACTTTAGGGGCTCTGCTCCTAGCAGTCCTTAACAAGAGTTTAAGAATCTGCCATGTTCATTACCTCACTGATCCAGAGAAGTACACAGGAGAAAACGCTCAACTGTGCTATAGAACCAAAATACAGTCTGTCTGTCCTATGAACATTCTAGGGGAACTGGAGCAGAATCCCTGTCCCTCGGGAACTGCATAAACTGTCTAGACTGTCTATGGTGTTAGTTTTACAAAGAAAGCTTTGATTTCCTCTACACCATTCCCCCTGCTCTCTCTGCTGTGAGTCTCTCCAGACAGATGTTAACACGGGGTTTCCTCACCTCATTTTGAAGGGTTTCCAGTTTCCTTGAAAGTGATCAGATGCTCTGAAACCCTATGCTTCTGCTTTAGTGACGGCGATGAAATCCTCTAGAGACTTAAGTTAAGCCCCGAGTATTACCCAATTTGTTTTTCTACATAATTTTCCTCACATCAACCTACTTTCTGTCTGAAATTCAAATACTTAGTTGACATTTCTTTGGAATGACATTAGCATAGTACAGTTTGTCCATACATCGTGTGGTTTTTTTAAATTTCTTCATTCATTTATCAAATATTAATTGCTTATCAAATATTACTGCTTCACTCAGTACATAGCCCAATTGATCTTGAACTTGCAAAAAGTCCTGTTGTCAGAGCTCCGCCTGCTGGTATTACAGACACATTATAGCCCCTAATCTGTCGGAAACTAGGGTCGGCCTCCAGCAAATTTGGTGAGAATCCCACAGAGATCCATGGTTGGGCAATGGCAGCGACACTCATTGAATGTCAACAACAGAAGACATTGACTCCAGACTCAATCACAGAACTGAGAAAAGTCGAGATATCTAAACATCTCTTGATGGAACATCAGACCCAAGCCTGAACAGACTGACTGCCAACATTAAGAACAGCACAGCCCCTCGGCAGACCCTGCACGTACCCGATCACAAGTCTTGGTGGGACAGGCATATTGAAAGAAAGATGCCAGAGGTGGGGGTGGGACTGTGTGAAAGCCCAGGGCGAAGGAGCAGTAATGTGCACACACAGGCCTCGCTTGTCCCCACACAGCCCTCAACTCTCATGAGGGGCAATGGAGTTAGCACAGCACACATGATTCTGGAAGGTTCTCGGACTTTATTTTCTCCAAGTTTTACTAACCTTTAGTACACTAATCAAATACCCACTGTGAAAGAAGTTGCACAACCATAAAAATGTTTAGTTTCAAGAAAATGGAATAAGTTGTAGCTCAGTGAAAGCTGGATTTCAGTACAAGCTGGAGGTCTGCCAGCCCAGCCTCTGTTGGAACAGCGACGGTGACTGGGGAAGGAATGATGATTGGTGTGTGGGGGGCACTGATTGCTGCTCAGGGCAGGGCTGTGCTCATCACCTGGTTACACTGTGCCCGCAGGAGACAGACACAGTCACAGTCAGACGCAGGAAGAGAAGTCAGCAGTTCTTGAGGACACAGTGGGAAAAGAGAAAACAGAATAAATCCTGTTAGACTCAGTCCAGCTGTCCTATCCTGTAGGAGAAAAGACCAAGGAAGAACTCAGATCAGTGTCTTAAATGGTGATATTCTGAACAGCCCATCGCACACACAAACGGCTTCAATCCCTAGAATCCCCAGGCCCTAGGGGTCTTTCCTCTGACCTCTCCCTGTCCCACACCAGCCCTTGAGGGTGTCACTTTTTATTTTTATTTTTTTTTTTTTTGGTTTTTTGAGACAGGGTTTCCCTGTAGTTTCTAGAGCCTGTCCTGGAGCTAGCTCTTGTAGACCAGGCTGGCCTCGAACTCAGAGATCCGCCTGCCTCTGCCTCCCGAGTGCTGGGATTAAAGGCGTGCGCCACCACCGCCCGGCCTAGGGTGTCACTTTTTAAAGCTGGACATCCTAGAACTTTACCTCCCAGTGGAAGGGGAAACAAGAGCAGATCAAAGCCTCTGGAGATGAAGTAAATGAGGCGGTGTGGGCTGGCTGACACCCTCCATTGGCTCCTGTCTATACTGCCACGGGTGTCTCAGGCACGAGCCCCCCACTATAATGACTGACAAGTTTGAACACAGCTGCCTCAGCTTTTAACTCCTGGGAATGATCCCTTTTATTAGAGTTCATGCTAGCATCAGGATCTAGAGGGCCTAGAGGAAGCTCCTGGTCTTATCTCAGGGAAGTCTCCAGTACTGGGAAAGATCAGGAAACATGATGGAAGACTGCAGTTTCAGGGGACTAACTGGACTCCCGTGTATCTGTCCTAAGTAGGGACCTTCCCATCTGACCTCTGAGAGCTGAGGACCAGGTCTCTGCCTCCTCTACCACTGCAGGGATGAATCTGTTCATTATTTCCTTATGGTTCACACTGGAGTTCGTGTCAGCATCAGCACGAAACAGAATGAGCAGCTGTGTGGGTGAAACTTGGCTCTCATGCGGCAAGGAACACTCTCAGCTTGGGCTAGATAAACCCACAGAGACATGAACCCAGACCCTGCCCTTCTCTTACCTTTACTCCTCCTCTTCCACATCAGAAAAGTCACCGCAGCTCCCATCAGCACAGCTCCAAGGACCAGGCCAGTAACAATTGGCATGATGGGGACCGAGGGCTGAGGAGGCTCTGACAGAAGAATGGAAGGGTCAGGGAGGCCTCTGACCTCCAGGTCATCCGTGACCCTGTCCCAGTTCTCCCTAAACCTCCCACTCTCTGTGTGATAGGCTCTGCGCTCACTCCCAGTCCTTACCCCATCTCAGGGTGAGGGGCTCAGGCAGCCCCTCGTGGTGCACATGGCATGTGTATCTCTGCTCCTCCCCAGAAGGCACCACCACAGCCGCCCACTTCTGGAAGGTTCCATCCCCTGCAGGCCTGGTGTCCACCAGCTCTATATCCAGAGTCTGGTTGCTCCCATCCCTCTGCCAGGTCAGGGTGATCTCAGCAGGGTAGAAGTTCAGGGCCAAGCACCTCAGGGTGATTTTTCTGTCAGTTCTGACTTTATGGGTGACAAGGATTTGGGGAGAGTCTGCGGGAAAAAATTGAAAATTCAGTCATTTTTCATTCTTCCCAGGGATCCATCAGCACTAATATTTCCTCGTTTTGAATGGAAGGGAGGGTTGGCTTGAAGGGGTTTTACAGACCCCATGCATCAGCCTAAACTCAGGATATGGATCGGGTAATCGATTCCTTGGAAAGTTTCAGAACCAACATGAGCCAGCACAGAGCAGGAGACTCTGGATCTCCTTCTAGGATTATGGACTCCTGGTTCTCACTGGATGGAGATGAAAGACTCAGAAACACTGGGGACAGACCTCCAAAGTCACTGTGCGGGGACAATGAACCGACCTGGCAGTGGTGGTAATTCATAAGGCAGAGGGAAGGGAACTGCTCCTAACTGATGGACCTAACTATCCTGAGTGAAGGCTGAGTCCTCCGGAGAATCCCTCTCTCTCATGGAATCAGGAAACCCACCTGAGAGCCCTCTTCTCCCTTGCATGCTAGTTAGTATTCCATCTGCTCCCTCAGGGGACCGGATGGGGCGGTATCTGTCCTTACCTGTTCTCAGCAAAATCTCCTTCCCATAGTCCAGCTGTGCGAGGAGCAACTCAACGCATTCATGTTTCACGTAAGTCTTCACCACTTCTGCAAACCCTGCCTTTTCCCACTCTTGCCTGATCCTCTTAGCAGCCTTGCCGGTCGAGGTCCAGGTGCGCAGGTTCTCGTTCAGTGCGATGTAATCCTGGCCACTGAAGGTTAATTCATGGAATCCGCGACTGAAGTACCCTCCGGGCAGCACAACGCAGCCGTACCTCCTCTGGATTGTGTGATATCCTAGCCAAGCATGCTCTCTCAGCCACTCCCACAAGGCCAGGCCCCTTCGTGGGCCGTCCCGTGGGTCGGTCCCTCCCATGTGACCTTTCTAAGTGGCCAGATTTGGACTTAAACTGCTCAGAAAGCCCCTCTCAGTGTCTCGTGGATGTCAGGAGCCTAGACTCTACAGGTTACATTTTCCGAGGGTTAACCTTGGACACGGGTTACATTTTCCGGGGGTTAACCTTGGACACGGCGCACTGGGACAACCCCAAGGGGCGCTGGAAGGTTGAGATTTCTGACTCGGGTTCACCTACCAGACATGCTCTGGTTATAGATGCGGAGCGCTTTCTTCATTACTTCATTGAAGAACTTTTTTTCTTTCAAGATGCTCCGTGTCTCCTCCTCCCAATACTCTGGCTTCTGCTGATCCACCCATGGTGCCCGGTGCTCCACCCTCTGAATCTCTGCCCTGCTGTTGAATCCCATGAATTGTGTGTCATTCACATAGCTGGCAGAGATGAACTGGAATTCCACCAGCCCGGGCCAAGTCAGGAGGGTTTGGAAATGGCTCAGCCGGTATGAACCTAGGTGCAAGGGAGCCTTTAAATCTCTATCCTCCACTTAGTCCATGCCTGTCCACGGCCCAGGCCCTGAGGACAGGATGCAAAATGGGAAAGGGAACTGAAGTTTCTGGCTGGGCTAGGGAGGAGAACGGCTTCTCCGGACCTGCACTAAAGGTAGAGTCCATTTGCTTCCCCAGGTCCTTTCCCTTCAGATTCCCACACTCACCTTTGGTCAGAGCCAGGGTGACCAGGAGCAGCAGGAGGAGAGCATGGGATGCAAGGGTCCTCATCCTGTTTAAAGAGCAGAGACTGAGTCGCTGAGAATCTGTGTTCCTCTGATGATCTTAAAATGCAAGAGGCCGATTGGCTTCTCTCAGAATTCCCAAGGGTAAGGATAGAGAGCACTGGGATTGAGTCATGGGACGATGAATTCATGTTAGAGGAACCTCTAGGGCCCTGCTTTCCTGGCTCGGAGCCAGCTCGGGGACCTGGTATCCTAGGAGCAGTGAATTGCTTACCCTGATCTTTGTCCTCCTGGTCCTGGTCACAACATCCTTGTGAGACAAACTGAAAGGCTGTTGAGTGGGCAATTCTCAAACACGGCGATGTCAGGATGTGTCTATGCAGGCTCAGAAATGGATTGTCCCTCAGAGGCACTCATGCCTGTGTGGGCATCAATCCATGTTCACCAAATTAGGAACTGAGAGTTTTGAGGCATTTGCTTCAGCGAACACTTTAATTACAAATCTCATATAACTACAATGCCAAGGACAGTAGTAACTGTTTTCCAAAATACAATAATAATATGGTGGAAAATAACAGATGCTTACATGTCTGCCTGTCCTTATCCGCATCTTCCCCCTACAGTTCCTTTGATTCTCCCTTTGACCTTTTAGTTTTATGTGCAGTGTAGGAAATGCAGCTTCACAGAATATACAGAAAGAGTGTTTTTAAGATTTCTTTTTATTTTCTTTTCATGTGTTTGTTTGTGTGTGTCTATGCCTGTGTGAAATTTTGGCGTGAGGCAGAGGAGGGTGCTGCAATCTTTGGAGCAGGGTACTCAGGAGGTTGAGAGCAGCCAAACTTCTGGGACTCCAACTCTGGTCCTCTTCAAGAGAAGCAAGGGATCTACACTGTGTAGCCACCTCTCCAGACACAGGGTGGGGGTGGGGTATTTTTTTAGAGCCTGGCTCAGAATGCAAGACATCCACATGCCTCCGCCCCCCCCCACCCCGAGTACCGAGATAGAAGCATGAGTCACCACATAATTTAGTTGGAGATTTCTATCTTAGATATTTCACTAGGTTGACGTGGGTGCTACCTACGTACTGGAACTCTAAACATCATTGAATCCTTCATAGTTTTCTGCATCCATGTCATTGGAGAGTCTTGTTCATTGAGTGGATGTTGTGTTGATGGAATATTACTTTCAAATGTACTGTTGACCAAGTTTAGAGGCATTTTGGTGCTCGTACATTTCAATAAATTTTATCAAACCTCAGTTGTAAGTATTGGCAACAATTTCTCACACACACAAAAATAAAAACACTGTAAGCATTCAGAAGTGGTTAAGTTTATGGTGAGGACATCAAATGTTCTCACACTGGTAATGGTCTACTGAGAGCCTAGAGTTTATCATTGCTGTAGTGGGCTGCAAAGGGGCTTAGAGGAGAAATAATTTATCACATTTTATATTATAGTAGAAAGAACATAGCTTTCTGAAGTATGTTGTAAAACTACAGGGTGAACAAGAAGAAAAGCTCTATCCACTGTGTGTGTCAGGGGCTGCAGGGTCTCCACTTTGGACCAATAGTGTTCGCATAGGGCCTTTCTTTTGTGAAGTTTTCTAGCGTGTCATTTTCTCCATGTGGAGAGGAGAAGTCAAGATAGGCAGGCAGAGAGATCTGGTGGAGGTCATGGGCTAGGAGACCTGATGTGCCACGGTCCCATGCTTGCACAAGTCCCATTTCTTATATAAGCCTTACTTCAGGGAGGCTGCCGGCCTTTCCTAGAATTCTCTGTGGGAGTGACAGAGACTGGTGGCAGGAAGGTGAGTCCTGAGAGCTGCATCTCTGGGGTCCCACTCTCCCACCTAAGACTCAACTCTGGGGCCCTGTATCCCAGGGGCAGTGTCTGGGGACAATGGCTTACCCTGATCCCTGTCTTACTGGTTGGTCCTTTGTACAACATTTTGTTTGTTGTGGGAAATTTGTACACTGTGTGAAGATGTGTTGTTGTGATTGGTGTAATAAGCAATAAAAGTTGTAATAAAAAATAATAATGCAAGCTGAGTGGCCAATTGGTAGGCAGGAGAGATAGGCAGGACTTCCAAGAAAAAGAAAGAATCTAGGGATGATTCTAGGCTTAAAGAGAGAGACACACACACCAATGAGACACCGAGGGAGTTAGACATACAGAATGAAAGAAAAGTTAAAAGCCAGGAGGCAAAGCATAGACTAGTATAAATGGGTTAATTTAAGTTATAAAAGCTAGTGGGACGAGGCTAAAGCTAAGGCCTCATTCTCATAATTAATAATAAGTCTCCATGTCTTTATTTGGGGCTGGCGGTGGAAAAAAAATTCTGACTACCTTACTGGTAGACTAGTAGTTGCAAGGTCTCTATTTTGGACAAGTACTTTTTGTTTATGGAGTTTCTTTGCATGCAGTTTCCTGGTATATGCCGTTCAGTCCCTGTGGATAGCGTCTAGAACTGCTGATGTAAATGAGTTTCTGGGAAATTATCATGAACCACTGTCCACATCATTCCCAGTGCAAGCAATTCTAAATTTTTGCCATTGACTCCTTCAAATAGAAAAGGATTCCATGAAATGGAGATTAATGCTACTCATGAAGCTGTTTAAAGACTATTTTTTTAACTAAAAGTTGTTTGCTAAGAGTATATTTACAAAATGCACACATTGGAACAGGACATGGCGGTTCACGCCCCTAATCCCAGCACTTCAAAAGTAGAGGCATAAGCCAGGCGGTGGTGGAGCACGTTTTTAATCCCAGCACTCGGGAGGCAGAGGCAGGCGGATCTCTGTGAGTTCGAGGCCAGCCTGGTCTACAAGAGCTAGTTCCAGGACAGGCTCTAAAAAAGCTGCAGAGGAACCCTGTCTCGAAAAACCAAAAAAAGAAAAAAGAAAAAAAAAGTAGAGGCATAAATATTAGGATATCAAGGCCATCCTAACCTACATGAAATCATGTCTCAATACAACAATAACCACAATAAAAATTCACATAGTAATTGTACACTTCCTACCTGTAAATCACTTGCTAAATACCTGACATCTCATACAGACATAGATAAGTAGACATAGTTTACGGCTTCTCAGAGGGCTTGTATGTCAAGGCACACACTTGTAATGCCAGCACGCTGCAGGTAAGGGTGGGGAAACCAGGAGCTGAAGGATAAGAAACCCATGGTAGAGGAGGGCACACAGGTGCAATCGGAAAGAATCTCCAGGGTTAAACTGAGGGAATTAGGTAGCTGTTGTCAGAAGAGGTGAGTGATGTCCAGGAATCTCTGGTTTATTAGTAAAGTAAAATAGGGAAATTGAAGAGCAAAAGAGGGTGGGGGAGTCCTCTTTCCCTGTATGTAGACCTGAAACTCATGTCAGGACAGAGAGATGAGCCCTGGGGACTCAGAGTGAGTCACTGGACCTGTTTGTGCCTCTTCCCACGGGGGCCGCATTTAATAAAATCCTTTCTCTGCCCTTTTCACTGTACTTGTGTTCAATTACCCTACTGTGATGGTCAATTTTAGCCTATCATACCTGTCAGGAACCAGGCTTTGACCCTAAGACATCAGATGACCCTACTATGGAGATTCCTGGAGTCGGGGGTCCATGGGCCTCGTAGGACAATGAAAGACACACCTCTGTTGCTGTCAGAAAGTGGGGGTGACCCTGGGGAGAATGGCAGCAGCCACATTCCCTGTAGATGCCGGAAACAAGAACAGGGCACTCAGCCACAGTCCTCGTCAGTAACAGCTGTCTGGAGTGGTGGGTGATGACCAGACACGTCTGAAAATGTTAGCAAAGCGAAGTAGGAAATTTTACAAACCAGAACAAGGAAAATGTCCTGAGTCCCTAAAGGGAATTCGTGTGTCTAAAGAGCATCCCCACCCTGTGAGAAGGAGTTGCCAGAGCCCTAATTAAGACAGAGTTCCGGAATACCACCGTTTGTTTTAACCGGAGGGATCATTTGGAGGCAGCTGGAAAGATGACCCAGGTGGGAAGAGACTGCGTGAGAGCCCAGGGTGTTCTGAGAAACAACTGCGCACAGCCCAGGCCACACGACGCCACACCATTTCCAACTGTCCCGCTAGGCAATAGACTTAGCACAGCACGCGTGAATTCCACAAGATTCCGAGCCTTTATTTTCTCCCTCACCCTTCACTCATCTTTGGGACACTAATCAATCACCCACAACCATAAAAAAAATGCTTAATTAAAGACAGAAGCACTTGGTGGTGGTGGCTCACACCTTTTATCTCAGCACTCTGGACTGAGAGATGAGAGATCTCAGTGAGTTCAAGGTCAGCCTGGTCTACAGAGCTCTTTCCAGAGGACACAGGGATACACAGAGAAACCTTTAAAAAAAAAATAGAAGCTTGAAGTCGTAGCTCATTGAAAACAGAAGCGTGATTGGCCCCTGGGGTTTCCCAGTCCTGCCCCTGTTGAAGGTCAGGTTGGGGACGGGACTTGCTATTGCTCAAGGCTTGGCTGATCTCAACACCCGCTTACATTTTGCTCAGAGGAAACAGACACATAGCCTTTGTCACATACAGAAAGAGAAGGCATGAGGTCTTGAGGCCAGAGTGGGAGGAGAAACCAGAACAAATTCTGTTAGTCTCAGTCAAGCTGTCTTATCCTATAGAAGAAAAGACCAAGGAAGAAATTCAGATCAGTGTCTGAATATCAAGGTGATATTCTGAACAGCCCATCGCACACACAAACGGCCTCAAATCCCTAGAGTCCCCAGGCCCCAGGGGTCTTTCCTCTGACTTCTCCCTGTCCCACACCAGCCCTTGAGGGTGTCACTTTTTAAAGCTGTAGCCGAAAGCTGGACATCCTAGAACTTTACCTCCCAGGGGAAAGGGAAACAGGAGCAGACGGAAGCCTCTGGAGATGAAGTAAATGAGGAGGTGTGGGCTGGCTGACACCCTCCATTGGCTCCTGTCTATACTGCCATGGGTGTCTCAGGCACGAGCTCCCACTATAATGACTGACAAGTCTGAACACAGCTGCCTCAGCTTTTACCTCCTGGGAATGATCCCTTTTATTAGAGTTCGTGCTAGCATCAGGATCTAGAGGGCCTAGAGGAAGCTCCTGGTCTTATCTCAGGGAAGTCTCCAGTACTGGGAAAGATCAGGAAATATGATGGAAGACTGCACTTTCAGGAGACTAACTGGACTCCCGTGTATCTGTCCTAAGTAGGGACCTTCCCATCTGACCTCTGAGAGCTGAGGACCAGGTCTCTGCCTCCTCTACCACTGCAGGGATGAATCTGTTCATTATTTCCTTATGGTTCACACTGGAGTTCGTGTCAGCATCAGCACGAAACAGAATGAGCAGCTGTGTGGGTGAAACTTGGCTCTCATGTGGCAAGGAACACTCTCAGCTTGGGCTAGATAAACCCACAGAGACATGAACCCAGACCCTGCCCTTCTCTTACCTTTACTCCTCCTCTTCCACATCAGAAAAGTCACCGCAGCTCCCATCAGCACAGCTCCAAGGACCAGGCCGGTAACAATTGGCATGATGGGGACCGAGGGCTGAGGAGGCTCTGACAGAAGAATGGAAGGGTCAGGGAGGCCTCTGACCTCCAGGTCATCCGTGACCCTGTCCCAGTTCTCCCTAAACCTCCCACTCTCTGTGTGATAGGCTCTGCGCTCACTCCCAGTCCTTACCCCATCTCAGGGTGAGGGGCTCAGGCAGCCCCTCGTGGTGCACATGGCATGTGTATCTCTGCTCCTCCCCAGAAGGCACCACCACAGCCGCCCACTTCTGGAAGGTTCCATCCCCTGCAGGCCTGGTGTCCACCAGCTCTATATCCAGAGTCTGGTTGCTCCCATCCCTCTGCCAGGTCAGGGTGATCTCAGCAGGGTAGAAGTTCAGGGCCAAGCACCTCAGGGTGATTTTCCCATTCGCTATGATCTTACGAGTCACATGTACTTGTGGGATATCTGAGGGGAACAAACTGGAAAATTCAGTCATTTTGCATTCTTTCTGGGGATCCATCAATGTTCTTGTAACCTTGCTTTGAATGGAAGGGAGATTGAAGGAGAGATGCAGGGACCACACATCAGCCTAATCTCAGGATAAGGATGGGGTAATTTATTCCTTGGAAAGTTTCAATCAGCATGAGCCAGTGCAGACAGAGCAGGAGACTCCAGATCTCATTCTAAGAATATGGACTTCTGGTTCTGACTGATGGGGACAGACCTCCAAAGTACATGGGCAGGGAACAGGCTTGAGAGAGGTCATGATTTGCAACGCAGATAAGGAAGGGAAATGCTGTTAACTGACAGATTGAACTGCCCTGAGAGAAGGCATAGTTCTCTAGAGAGTCCCTCTCTCTTGTTGAATTAGGAAACCCATGACACTCTTTCCCCAGTGATGCAAGACTGAGTTAGTATCCCAGCTGCTCCCTGCTGAGGAGAAATCCTCAAGGGACAGGGCCTCCTGTCTCAGAGCAGATGGGGCGGTATCTGTCCTTACCTGTTCTCAGCAAAATCTCCTTCCCATAGTCCAGCTGTGTGAGGAGCAGCTTCAGGCATTCCTTCTCCAAGTAAGTCTTGACTGCTTGTGCAAAGTCTGACTCCTCCCACTTACGCCTGAGCATCTCAGCTGCCTTGCCCTTGGAGGTCCAGGTTCTGAGGTCCTCGTTCAGGACGATGTAATCGTGGCCATTGAAGGTTAATTCATATTGTCCGTGACTGGAGTATGATCCAGACAGCAAATCACAGCCATACAGATTCTGGATTGTGTGATATCCTGGCCAAACCCTCATTCTCAGCCACTGCCACAGGCCAGGTTCCGTGGTGGGGCCCTGCAGTGGCTTGGTCCCTCCCTTATGGCCTTTCTACATGACCAGATTTGGACTTAAAACCAGGTCGGCGTCCCTCTTCAGCCTGGTCTCCATGGGTCACATTTCACTGGGGTAAATCTCAAACATGACACACTGGGGCCACCCCATGGGGAGCGTGAAATATGGGATTTCTGCTCTGGGCTCACTCACCAGTTTCACTAAGTTGGTAGACGTGGAGCATTTCCTTCAGCGTTTCTCTGAACATTTGGCTTTGTTCCAGGGTCAGCTGTGTCCTCCCGTCCCAATACTCTGGCCTCTGCTGATCCACCCACAGCGCACAGTGCTCCCTCCTGGGAGGCTGTGCCCTGCTGTTGAATCTTTCAAACCGCATGTCATCCACAAAGGCAACCATGACGAACTGAGTCTCCATGAGGCCAGGCCAGGTGAGGAGAGTTTGGAAATAGTACATCGAGTGTGACCCTAGAGGCAGTGGGCCTTGAGATCTCAGCCCCCTACCTAGGACCCTGTGCTGCTCTGCACCCAGGCCTGAGAAAAGCAGATCAGGGGCCAGGATGCAAAATGGGAAAGGGAACGGAAGGTTGTGGGTTGGGTAAGAAAGAGACAGACTTCCCCCGTGTGGCACCCTTGGGGGTGGAGTCCTTTTGTTTCCCAGGTTAGGTCCTTTCCCTCCTGACACCCACACTCACCCTCTGGATGCCTGGTCAGAGCCAGGGTGGCTGCCAGCAGCAGGAGGAGAGCCTCGGGAACAAATGTTTTCATCCTGCCTGGAGCCTGGACACCGAGTCCCTGCTAGTTTGTGTTGGTTTTATAATCTTGATATGGATGAGGCTGATTGGCTTCTCTAAGAATTCCCCAGTGGTAGTAAAGCAGTGAGATTGGGTCACGGAAAGGTGAACTCCTGGCAGAGGAATCTCCTGGGCCCTGCTTTCCTGGCTCAGTTCCAGCTCTCTGACCTAGCATCCTGGGAGCGGTGTCTGGGGACAGGTTGCTCACCCTGATCTTTGTTGCCCTCGTCCTGGCCACAGGATACTTCTGAGTCCAGTTCAGAAGCCATGGAGTCATCAGTTCTCGATCACTCACATGTCAAGATGTTTATAGAGTCTTGGAAGTTGATTGGCCCTCAAAGGTACTCACGCTTGTGTGGATTATATCAGTCTATGCTCACCACGTAAGGAACAGGAGATTTTGGAACACTTGCTTCATTGAGTGCATTAATGATAGAGCGCATGTAAGCAGAATGTTTTTTTTTAAAAAGGAAGAGCTATTTTCTGAAATACAATGATATGGTGGAAATAATAGATGTTTATTTTCATGTCTGTCTGTCCTTATCCTTGTCTTTCTTACTACTGGTCCTTTGGGTTCTTCTCTTTAACCTTTTAGTTTTATGTTCAGTGCAGGCAAGGCAGCTTCACAGAAATACACAGGAAAAATACCTTCAGATTCATTTTTTATTCTATATATATATATATATACACACACACGCACACACACACACATGTATGTATATGCTTGTATGCTGATGTGTTTGTGAAAGTTGGGCTGCAGTTATCAGTTCCAGCCAGCAGAGGGCGGTAGACACCATAGAGTGGGACACACAGGCCATTGTGCACTCCCAGACTTTCAGGATTCCGACTTTGGTGATCTTAAGAGTGTAGCCACCCCAGTCAGAGGGAGGGGGAAGATTTTTATTAGCATCTTCAGGTGATTTTACTTTTGTTTGGGGGTGGGGTGAGGATCCCGGTGCCTCTGCCCCCTTGAGGGCTGAGATTGAAAGGCTGGGCCACCACAGTAATTTAAATGTACATTTTTACCTTTGACAACTCACTAGGTTGACACAGGGGCTACTGTGGGAGCCCACGTGTGACTCAGTTTCCATCTGGAGTCATTTCTGGCTTCAAGAAGTCATTTGAGGGCTGGAGAGATGGCGCAGTGGTTAAGAGCACCGCTTGCTCTTCCAAAGGTCCTGAGTTCAATTCCCAGCAACCACATGGTGGCTCACAACCATCTGTAATGAGGTCTAGTGCCCTCTTCTGGCCTTCAGGCATACACGCAGACAGAATATTGTACACATAATAAATAAATAAATATTAAAAAAGAAGTCATTTGAGTTCAAGCTTGCCTGCTCTACTTTTTCTTATAACCCTGAGGGCTGTGAAAGACTTCTGATTTAGCCCGTGAGAAAAGAACACTCTATGTAACAGACAGTATACTGCTGACAACAAACCTCAGGAACATCAAGATAGAAATTGAGGCTGCTTCCAAGCAGCAAGCACCTGTTGGAGAGGAGGCTGCTCACTCAAGGACAGGAATGGTCTTGTGATTAGATACTGACTGACCGTTTGTGCTGTGCTTTGTTCTGTTCTTGGATATAGGCAAGCTCTGAAATAAACTCTGGGCTGTTTGGCTGCTTCAGCATGACCAGACAGACCTCCTGATTCTATCCTGTCTTCTTCTGACTTATCTTTGTACTCGAGGATCCCCTATCCAGAGACCCTAGCTGACCTTGCAGGAGCAGGTTCCTACAGGTTACCTATATTCAGTAATCTGAAATATCATTGAATCTTTAACAGTATGCTACATTCACAAATATAGGAAAGTCTTTTTTGTTTGTTTTTTTGTTTTTGGAGACAGGGTTTCTCTGTAGCTTTGGAGCCTGTCCTGGAACTAGCTCTTGTAGACCAGGCTGGCCTTGAACTCACAGAGATCCATCCGCCTGCCTCTGTCTCCTGAGTGCTGGGATTAAAGGTGTGCGCCACCACTGCCCAGCTCATAGGAGAGTCTTGATGAGTGGATGTTATGTTATTACACTTTAATTTTAAAAGGGAGAATATTAGCTGAGCAGTGGTGGCTCACGTCTTTAATCCCAGCACTTGGGAGGCAGAGGCAGGCTGGTCTCTGTGAGTTCAAGGCCAGCCTGGTCTACAAGAGCTAGTTCCAGGACAGCTAGAGCTGTTACCAGAGAACCCCTGTCTGAAAACAAAATTAATTAATTAATTAAATTAAAAGGAGAATATTATTGGCTAAGTTCATCAGTCTTTCAGTGTTCATGCATTTAAATAGATTTTATCAAATCTCACTTGTTAATATTATCATAAATTTCACCAGAGAAATCTGTAAGCATTTAAAGTGGTTAAAGTTTATGGTAAGGGATTCAAACGCCTTCAAAATGGTAATGTTCTCCTGAGAGCTTAGAGTTTATGATAGCTGTAGTGGGCTGCAGGAGGACTGAGAGGGGAAATAATTGGTCACATTTTATATTTAAGCAGAAGCAGCATAGAGTTGTTAAGTATGTTGCTGAAAGACCCCCAGTGTGAGGAAACTCTCCCTCAAGTCTCCGGATAACACGACCCCCCCCCCCCGTAACTCACGAGAGATGGTCCTTGCTGCAATCACGCGAGGTTTATTGACAGGTACCAGTGCACTGGGGCCGTGACTCATAGCCCACACAGGGGAGGAGTTCGACCCCGAGTGACAGGGAGAAGTGGTTTTTATAGGAAGAAACCACAGCCCAGTAATCCGAAAGGGGTTGAGAGGGTGTCACAGAAAATTCCAAAAATACTAGTGATGATCACAAGGGGGCAACTCCCTGTTTCTCAAGATTATACTCAAGATTACAATCTAACTTTATCTTCAGCTAGTTCTGAAACAAAGTCACTGAACCGGCTAATCCTAGATTTTTGATTCTTTTCTCCCTGCTTAGATTTTTGGCTCTGCTTTTTCCTGCTGGGGGGGTCTGGATTTATCCAGGTCTTTCATTGCAAAAAAAAAAAAAAATCCCCACAGGGTGAGGAGGAAGATGAGTTCCATCCACTGTGTGTGGCAGGTGCGGCAGGGTTCCAACTTCAGACAGATATTGTTCATTTAGGCATTTTGTTTTTGAGAAGTGTCCTGACATGCCGTTCAGTCTGTGTGGATGAAGTGAGCCCAATATGCCAGACATAGATGTGGTAGATTAATAAGCACCAGGGGACCTGAGGCACAGCGATCTCTCACCATCCGGCCTCTGTCTGCTACAGTGAAGCGGGGTCCTCAAGTACAGAGGGTGTGTGGAGTCAGAAGATAGACAAGATCTGAGGGTGGAGAAAAGAATACACCTTTAAAACTCGGGGTTAGATGGTGTGAGCTGGGGTGTGGATTGAGGATGGGAGTTGAGGTAGCTAGTGTTAACCTTGAGGAGTGTTTAGGCGCCAGCCACAAGTTCCTCTCGCGAGAGTTAAGAATTTGTCTCTCTTTGTAGCAAGCAGGAACTTTCTTCAAACCCCTGAGGAACTGAGGACTTGTCTAAATGCCTGGCCTTGAGAAAGGGGCTTTCTTGGGGGGGTTAGATGCTCCATTACTTCAGCTTCTGGTATGGCTTAGTTTATCCCAATAGCTAAACTTTAAAAGTGAGCAAAGACAAAGCCAGACAAATGAGAGTGTGAGCCTGAGTAGACGACCTTAGGAGTTCATCAATAGTGGTTATCACATATCAACTGTGTGTTACTTACCTAAGTTTTCCAGCAACTTGGTGTTAACACGTGTGGGAGTAGGCAGAGTTATCATGCTACATGGTGCCACAGTGGAAGGAATTTTTCCAAAGAATTATTGTGTTTAAAGAGGCTGATGAGGAACCTGCCTGACTTCATTTTAAAGACAGGAGCCAGTATGCTGTATTTTTAAAAACAAGTTACTACTTACTGTGAGCGTTGAGTAGTTCTGTTTCCTGGGAGCTGACCTTCCCCAACCCATGAACTTGATTTGTTCTTGATTTTTTGTCATTTGTTTGTTTGTTTATTTGTTGTTGTTGTTGTTGTTGTGGGTTGTTGGGTTTTTTTTCCTCCCAGACTGGGTAGCTTTGGAACCTGCCCTGGAACTCACTCTGTAGACCAGGCTGGCCTCAAACTCAGAGATCCACCTGTCTTTGCCTCCAGAGAGCTGGGATTAAAGACTCCAGAATACCCTGACCCTCTCTGACCCCTCCTAATCACGTGGTGGGTGATCACATGATTTTTAAGGTTTTTTTTTTTTTTTATTTTCTTATTGCTCCACGGTTTCCCTTCTGCAAAACTACTCCTTAAATGGGGCCCAAGAAGTGGATTTGGGGCTGCTCTAGTTAACCCAACTTAGAAGGCAGTCACTGGCCAGCTCTTGGGTGTATCCCAACAAAAATCAAGGTTGCCTCAAATTTGGCTCAAATCGTGGTAGTACTTTGAGTCTAGCCATTGGGATTAACACTACCATTGTTACACACTTACTTCACTAAAGTCTGCACAAAACTTCCCAAAGGGAAAGGCATCATAGCGAGAGTCATTAAAAATGGAAGCGAAAGGGAGCTGGAGAATTGTGATTCGCAAAGTCAAGCAGCACAGCCACCATGAGGTCCATGCCAGGGACTGACCCATCTAAGATTGCTGCTAGCTTCTCCTTTCCTACTGTCTTGAAGAGTTTGCTTTCTGACTTTGTTTTCTGCAGCTGGCATCTGACTGTGCCCAAGTGGCTGTCTCCTGTCAGCACAGTATGTAAAAGTGAGGAGCTTGGTCCAGCCCTGAGCCCTGAGCCTGGGAGCTGCACGGTCCTGTGTCTTTTCCCTGCTCTCATTCCTGTTACAGCGGAGGCAAGGCTGGGTCCCCTCCATCCCTGGCTGTACTCGATTTCGCTGAGCTACAGCCTCATACTTCCTGCTTGAAGGAAGAATGTATATGCGGTTTTGCACTTTCCTGCCTTTGTAGGTGATTAATTGGTATACAAAGATGGTTAAAAACATGTACAAAATTGATGTGGAATGTCCTTCTGTATATGTGTAGTTTTTGTTTGTGGATGAATAAAACTGTTTTGGCCAATGGCTTAGCAGAGTAAAGCCAGCTGGGAAATCTGAACAGAGATATATATAGAGAGTAGGTGGAGTCAAGGAGATGCCATGTTGTTGCCCAAGGACAGAACTGCTGAACATTACTGGTAAGCCACAACCTCATGGCAACACATAGATTAATATAAACGGGTTAATTTAAAATGTAAGAGCAAGCTGGGGATACGCTTGAGCCATTGGTCAAACATTGTTGTAATTAATATAGTTTCTGTGTGATGGCCTTCTGTTGCTGCTGTGTGGATGACACTCAATTTGTGAGATTCCACAGAAACAGGACCACGCCACTGGGGCCCATAGTGGAGAAGGAGTGTTAGGGAAAACAGACACAGCAAGCCCTAGAAATCATACAAGGTTTCAAAGAAAAATTGAGGAAATTGCTCAGCTTCTATAACCAGAGTTCTGTGGGTGAGTGACCCTGGTTCACTCCATGTCCTGACAGAGGCAAGTCGCCCCTTACCTAAGGGAGAGTCCCCAACAAACTGACCTGTGGAGACTCTGGAACCTGGAGGGACTTGGTGACCAGACCCAGTTTTGGGTGCACTTTAGGGTCAAAAAGGTCTTGGGGCAGTTGCGTGGAGGTGAGTCTGATTTTGTGTAAGGTGTTAACTGGCAGCAAATCTGACCACAACGGCAGGACCAGGATATTACAACCTAAAGAATGCACACGGCTGTGACTTGGGCACAAAGGGCGCTGTCCCTGAGGGTACCGACAGTTACCTACCCTGGTCACAGATGTGGCACCCTGAAGGAGGACCCGACCTCCTGGACTACAGACAGCAAGGCAACAAGATTTATCACGTCTGATGTGGAAGAGGAGGAATAAAGATAAGGAAGGGGCAGAGTCTGAGATCTTGTCTCTCTGGGGATTTTAAGCCGGAGCTATGTACACGCCCTGACCCATAAGATGAGAGAGATATCCACACCTAAGTGCTCACTCAGCCGGGGCCTGCGTACAGAGATTTACTCCCTTGTAAAGCACATAGAAAATGATGTACGTTGCAGATAATAGAGCTCAGACTCCCAGCAGAGTTATGGAGACGGTCCCTGCCGGTAACAGACACGCGAGAGGTCAGTTACTCCTCTCCATGTACAACATTGCATTGTATTTCCTCATCCTTCCCTGGGTTTGCAGTTACACTTCTGGAAAATTCTGAGAGATAACAGTTGTGTGGGGGGGGGCACTCTGAACTTCCCATGAATCTGCTTCCGACCTGGATTCTCACAAAGGTCAAACATGAGGAACCTCTGTTCAGGCCGATAGTACAAACATGGGGCCTGATCCCGGAGATTTGGGAAGACTGCTATTACCCCTCCATTAGTCCCATCTCCTATCTGATTTGATCAGGTCATGTTTTGCTTTTTCCCAGGCAAGACCAATGCAGGGATACAGAGGCTTCGGTCACAGCTTTACACAGATTTGCCCCTGCAGGGCCTGTGGGACAGGGGCAGAGTCATAGGGTGATGTTCTGGGTTGTCCTGATTCTCAGGACTGAGGCAGTTTGAGCAAGTGATGGGCTCCGCAGAGTATCTCCACTCACGGACCCCGATGTGAATTTATTTCTTGTTCTTTCCTTTACAGGATGGGACAGAGGAGCCTTGCCTTGGACTGGATCATAGAA